>NC_041403.2:29192762-29531512 GCF_900747795.2 Erpetoichthys calabaricus | reverse complement strand
TAATCAAGTGGGTTCAGCGGCTTGGAAGCAGTGACTGGGGCAGACACAGTCTGAGAGAAAGAGGACAGGAGAGTGAGCCTTTAGGTCCTAAACCTCAGGTGAGACGCATGTTGCACGGTAAGCTTGGAAGCCTGTAGCTGATGCTGCAAAGAGGATGGGTAAGAGTGTGTTGGTTTCTCATTGAAATATTGTTAAAGAGGGAGTTTCTGAAGGGCAGCTGCATTTCTTTGCCATAGGTTAACTGTTTAACAGAGTGACAGATCACAGTTAAGAGAGTAACAGCGTGCAGCTGGCGGTGCTATGCGGGAGGAAAAATGGAGCAGGTGAACTACTGAACTGCACATAAGCAATGGTCACCGCCATTATGGGTAGCTAACTGGCAGTGACACCAGTCACAATGTAAACCCCAGTAAAAACAACTGTGATAATTCACAGGGAGGGTCAAAGGATCAGATTGACACATAAAGCAATTAAACCTCAGAGAGGTTCCTTTACCTCTGCTTATCAAAGACACATTCCACTGTCATGTTAATTCCTAGCTCATCCTACACAGAAATATAATGATTGACCTCACATGAAGGGACTTTGCTATTTAATCAAATCTCTGTTATAATCAGTTGACAGGTATTTGGCATTCATGTAGCTGTTGAAGACTTGATATCAGTTCTTCTGTTTTCATTCTCAGGGATTAGACCTTAATTTGCAACATAGTAGGAAAGGGTAGTTTTGTTTTACCTGTTTAGTCTAAACCAAGAGTTCCCAAACTTTTTTCAGCCGCAGACCCCTTTACCAAAAACTTTTAAAACCGTCGACCCCCTAATTACATGGACTTGCTTTGATATGTTCGATAAGACAATGAACAGACATGTTTGTGCTACATGTATTTTCATGCATTCTTACATGTGACTCTTTTAATGACACATTTTACCTTTTCGTTCGCAAATTTGGTATGTAATGTGTTTTTTTTAAATGATTTTACTTCTTAATTAGGTACCTATTGGAATCATAGATATTTTGAAGTAACAAACAAATAGCAGTAGTAAGGGGGTCTATTTTTGCTGTCGTTGACCCCCAAATTTTTTCACTGAAACTATCGACCCCTAGAAAGTTCAAATCGACCCCAGGGGGTCAATATCGACCACTTTGGGAACTCTTGGTCTAAACCCATCTTTTCTTCCTCATTTGGTCTTGTTTTTCCATTTGCCTTTTTGGTTTTGTGTTTTCTCATTGTATCAATAAGAGTGAAACGGAAGGTCTACAGGACAGTAGTGAGACCAGCTATGTTATATGGGTTGTAGACGGTGGCACTGACCAGAAAACAGGAGACAGAACCTAGAGGTAGCAGAGTTAAAGATGTTAAGATTTGCATTGGGTGTGACGAGGATGGACAGTATTAGAAATGAGTACATTAGAGGGTCAGCTCAAGTTGGATGTTTTGGAGACAAAGTCAGAGAGGCGAGATTGCGTTGGTTTGGACATGTGCAGAGTAGAGATGCTGAGTATATTGGGAGAAGGATGCTAAGGATAGAGCTGCCAGGCAAGAGAAAAAGAGGAAGGCCTAAGAGAAGGTTTATGGATGTGGTGAGAGAAGTCATGCAGGTGATGGGTGTAACAGAACAAGAGGCAGAGGACAGAAAGATATGGAAGAAGATGATCCACTGTGGCAACCCCTAACGGGAGCAGCTGAAAGAAGAAGAGAAAGTGTGGTTTTAATTACTATTGTGTTTATTAATTACTTTGCCATTTTGTATTGCATTAGTATTAGATCGTTTAGCTTCACTTACCTGTCCTGTCTAATTAAATTGGAGGCTAAGGAGGCAGGGTCACCTGATTATGGGGGATTATCTCAGCAATATAATTTTGACGTTCTAATTTTGTCTCCTCATTTTTTGATTAATGATTTTGTTTGCATTTCCCAGCTGTTGCCCCTTACTATAGTGAACTGATTCCATTTTTGTGTCTATTGGATTTGAATTAAGGCAAAATGTATTGTTTCTTTTTCACCTGCCTAGCCTTTGTTGTTTTTTTTTTTAAATTCTTGAATAAACTCCTAAAATATGAAAGACCCTTGTTTTTCTTTGCACTAGGCTTAGAGGTTTTACAGTTTCCCTCTCTCCATATTAAGGCCTTTTGTCACCTCGAATTACTAAAGAAATTACAACCTCATTTTTTGGGCCCATACAGGCCTGAAGCCTGACTGTTTAGTTTGAGGCTTTACTGGCTTGGTGATGTTTGTTTTTCGAGCCAGAACTGATTCAAAGTCAATTTGGCCTTTCTGTGTGGGTTGTGCGCTTTGTTGTTGCAGGAAAACCACAACATTGTCCTCCATGCTGTAAATGTGACAATGCTTTCAGTCGTTCACTGCACCGGGTTGCCTGTTTGGCACCATTTTCTAACTCACTGTGTGGCCTTTCTCCTGCACTAATTAAAATAGAAAACTAAAATTAACTATAAACACTTGTACTATAACCTGATCCTGTACATCACCTTAGATAAAGTTGTCATCCAAGAATATAATTATCATCCTCTTTTGTCATCCCTAAGATATTTTTTCAAACTGCTATTTGTGTATACTATTCACAGAATATCCATTTTCGACGTCTGCAAAGCCTGCAGCAGAGAGAATTTTCATTTATTATGATAGTCTTTACCAAAAAATACAATGAGAGAATATATGAAAGAATCTATCTACCTAAAATATATTTTTTGTTTCATGAGCTTTGATGATTGAGCACTTCATCAAAATGAATGTTCTTTAGTGTGCATTGTTAAGCACTTGTGAAACCTGAATGGCACACTGTCAGCTGAAAGTAGTTGTTATGAAGCTTTTAAAACAACATCAAGAAAAAAAAAACAGTAAAGATAAACAGCAGAAAAGCATTTTATCTGTGGGTCAATCTGGTAACGTTCATCCTCTCGAAAATAGGACAGGGCTGCCACTCATCCTTTGTATCTACAGCTAGCATAAGATGCAAAAGCTGCTTTTCTAACAAGAAAATGATAAAGCTGGATTTTCTATCATGCCCTCTTCGTCTGGGTCAGAAAGTAGTCTGTCACATCCCAGCACAGCCAGTTTTGAAGGACTCGGTGAGCTCTGCTTGACAGGTAGGGCAACTTTAAGAAAACTTTACAGTGGAACCAAGTCTGTGCTGATAGAAGACCCTCTCACATTTCAAGGAAAGCTTTGAGAGGGAAAAAAAAATCAGTAAAATCAGTGTGATGTTGGTTAGGACAAAATCCCGCATCCATATTGAGCCCCAGGGCAGAACTTGACAACACCTGGTATATTGTGCCTCCTTTGTGGTTCAGGAGAGTACAGAAATGGGCAGCATCCAGTCTGGAAATGATAACGAATATGCCTGTTTGTTATACAGCTGTTCCTTGGAAGAGGGAGTCTGGTAATCATTTTATCTCCATCCTCCAGTACACTTTTAAATGGAGCCTCCGACTAAAGACGACCCATCTGATGACCTGAAAGGAAATGGGGAGCCGCCTGTGACAGACAGGTTATCACTGTTGCTGTCTGCAAGAACTGCAGATTAATTAAAACTGAACTATCTGATTCGTAGAGTATTCAGCCCCTACTTCAGTACTTTGTAGAAGCCCCTCTGGCACCAGTTACTTCTTTGAGTCTTTTGGGCTAAGCCTCTACAAACTTTGGACTCCTGGATTTGGGCTGTTTATCCCATTCATCCTCTCAAGATCCATCTCAGGTTTAAGTCTGACCTTTGGCTAGGTCACTTGAAAACACTACTGAAGGGGGTCAGTAAGCATTTAAGCATTGATCAGTCTGAAGCAAGCTAAACACACACAAACACCCCACGCCCTGCTAGGGCCCTGCTGCAGCTCCTAAGGTGTGTGTGCGTGTGTGTGTGTGTGTGTGTGTGTGTGTGTGTGTGCTCGTTGCATTGAGCAGGCTGCTTTTACAAGTTCACACATACGTCATCATGCGTTTCTTAACAAGGGTCACTTCTCTGAAAGAACAAAATGATCTTAAAAACAAACAGGAAGGCTAATTTTGAAACAAGCTTCATAGTCAGCTTTGCTAGTACAAAACACAGAAAGAAACTTAAGAGTGTTAACATTGCCGCTGCATTATTTTCATAAGGCAATAGATAGAAATAAGAAAGCTAAAAGTAGTTATGAGCCAACACAATTATAGGTTCAAATGAAATAAAAGTCAAGACTGCTCTACAGTTATAAATACAGTTTAACCCTTCGCACTCATCCTTCGAGGTTTTAACACCCCAGAACTTCATCGATTCTTAAAGTCCCCCCTTTTTGGACTCTGTGGCCAAAATATACACAGAAACAGATTGGTCCCTAGGATGTTCTCAAAACAGGTCAATTCGAGGGAAAAGGGTTAGAAGGGTGAGGAAGGGGGCCACATGTTTTAATTACAGGTAACGCCATTGATTTCTTACCCATATACAAACAAAATTTTAAGACCCCAGTTTATTAACAGCTAAACACATGTGTCCACAACAATATTTAATACTGTATGATGTGAAAGATTTTCCATAACCAATCAAGAATCCATGACAACCAGTCCATTACACTAGAATCTGGATTAAGTTAAAATACAGGTGAATTTACATTAGTTGCAATCATTTGGATGTGATCAACCAATGATGAAATATTGGCTCCTGTCAGAAATGTAAGAGCAACATAAAGTTCCCACCACCAAGCAGGTGCCCCCCTTTGGCACCAATGTCATGTCCAGAGCCATTTGATTATGTTAAGTGTAACGGTTCTTATAGCCAACATTTCAACAGACATCTGAGTTAAAGCAGAAGATGTGGCATTTGCAACATGCTGAAGGGCAGCACCCAGTTTGTTTATGGTCACCCCATTAGGAATAGCTAGTGACCCAGGAAATTCACTTCCCAGTCCAGACAGCCATTTAGGGACGAGTGCATCCTTCCAGTCAATGGGAGAAATGTCTCAGTGTGCCCTTTTTCTTCCATAATGGCGGCTGTGGAAAGTCAAAATGAGCAACCACATGAAGAAATGGATATGCCGGATAACAAGTGCCACACAACCCTTTGGGCACCCACGGATATGCAAATCTGCCACATACAAAATTTGTCCCATTTAGAGCCATGCATGGCAGAAGAAGAACACTGCATTCCAAAAAAAGCACCTGCTACCTACTGTCAAATTTGGTGGAGGTTCCATCATGCTGTGGGGCTGTGTGACTAATTCAGGGACTGGGGCCCTTGTTAAAGTCAAGGGTTGGGTGAATTCAACCCAGTATCAACAAATTCTTCAGGATAATGTTCAAGCATCAGTCACAAAGTTGAAGTTACGCAGGGGTTGGATATTCCAACAAGACAATGACCCAAAACACAATTGGAAATCTACAAAGGCATTCATACAGAGGGAGAAGTACAATGTTCTGGAATGGCCATCACAGTCCCCTGACTTGAATATCATCGAAAATCTATGGGATGATTTGAAGCAGGCTGTCCATGTTTGGCAGCCATCAAATTTAACTGAACTGTAGAGATTTTGCATGGAAGAATGGTCAGAAATACCTCCATCCAGAATCCAGACACTCATCAAAGGCTATAGGATGACAACGTCTAGAGGCTGTTATGTTTGCAAAAGGTGGCTCAACTATGTTTTGATGTAATATCTCTGTTAGGATGCCCATATTTATGCACCTGTCTAATTTTGTTATGATGCATATTGCATATTTTGTTAATCCAATAATACTACTGTTTCCATAAGGCATGTCATATATTAAAAGGAAGTTGCTACTTTGAAAGCTCAGCCAATGGTAAACAAAAATCCAAAGAATTAAGAGGGGTTCCCAAACTTTTTCATATGACTGTATATAAAATGTATCTATGCTTAACAGTATTAATTTTTTTTTACTCATAACCTCCTATTACGACCAGATGTTGTTGTATACTTTCTTGTTAAAATCTTCTGGGATTTTATTTGCAGATTTTTCAGAGTGTTGGTTCTGTAGAAAAATCAAAGTCTACCTTTGTTAGTTACACCCCCCCCCCCCCACACACACACACACACACTCCCCCCATACACCTATGCACAGCATATCAGTATGGAACACTACCTGGACTGGAAGATAGTGCTCAGCACCAGCTTCTTTGCTGTCCTAGAGAATATGACTCCTTTTACTTTAAATTTAATTTAAAATTACTAAAAGAAACCCTTCTTCCTTTTGAGTCTGTCCAGTACTCAAAGGGAAAGTGGTAGACACATTTATACCCAATTTGGAGACCTTTTGTTGACCTAATCTTATCATTTTTCAGTTTGAACTCATAACATATACATTATGCATGCTTTTATTTCTTTAGTTGTCCAAAGCAAGGATATCTTTATTGTTCCCCATATAGGCAGGTAGTGTGGCACAGTGGTTAAGGCTTTGGATCTCCAACCCTGATGTTGTGGGTTCAGATCCTGCCACTGATAGACGTGTGACCCTGAGCAAGTCACTTCACCCACCTGCACTCCAATTGGAAAAATACAAAAGAAATGTAACCGATTGTATCTCAAATGCTGTAAATCACTTTGTATAAAAGCATTGGCCAAATAAATACATATATGGAAATGCAAATATAGATCCTAGCTGCAAGGTTCATGTGTGCAGCACTCAATTTCAGATATCATTTTTTTACAACCATTAATTGACCTTTAGCATTTCACCCCCTTTGTTAATATGTATCGTATAAATACTGATTCTCAGACAAACAACCCAATTATCAGAGTAAACCTCATGTAGTTGAGAAAATCTCAAGACCATTTCGGACTGTACTTATTCAAACTTTCTTTTTCAATTCCTCTTATTTAAACTTAAAATTAATTAAGTTAAAAGACAAAAATAAAATAAAATACATGAAGTATGTTTTTTTCATTTGATCCATTAATTATTATAACACTGAGCATGGCCAACTTAATGATTACACAGACTATGCCAAACATTCTCAGACAGAATTAAACTTTTATTATTATTATTTAGCATCCATTATTTAAAGCATTTACACACACTTTTGCCTCTCGTGAATACACTATTTCAATCTACAAAGAGAACTTCAATCCTGAACCTTCATTCTCTATTGCTGGCCAGCAGTGCCAATCACTGTGCCACCATAGAACTTTTCCTTAATAATAGTTTTCAACTCACCCATGTTTAATACACATTCTGCACATCTCAAAAGCACCACAATATACTCAACCTCACACACACACATATACACACCCCAGTAGCATTTTTATTCTTGAAATTGTCTCCCTTGTATTTTCTTACTATCAAGACCATTTTTCCCTAAGACTTGATCAGGGTCTGAAGGAAAGATGTCTGCACGTTTATAAACATCTTGCTATCTGCAAGATTTACAGATTAATTAAAAGTGAACTCTCTCATTCATAGAATATTTAGCCCCTAATTCAGTACTTTGTAGAAACCCCTTTGGCAGCAATTACTTCTTTGAGTCTTTTGGGCTAAGCTTCTACAAGCTTTGGACTCCAGGATTTAGGCTGTTTATCCCATTCATCCTCACAGATCCTCTCAAGCTCCAACTCAGGTTTAAGTCTGAACTTTGGCTAAGTCACTCAAAGATACTACAAATCCACTCCAGCGTTGTCTTCTCCATGTGCTTCAGGTTATTGTCATACCTAAAGGTGAACCATTGCCCAGGTCTGAGGTTGTGCGCACTCTGTAGTAGGGTTAGGTTTTTTAACTTTGTACAATGGCTGTCCTTTAGAACTCAGTCCTTGGATGTTCCCCTTTGTCCCCACACACACTTGGTAAAGGATAGCATGCTCCACCATGTTTTGGCTTTGCCTCTGGGCACCTCTCCACTCACCCTTTTACTTTTTACTCTCTTTCCTCTCTGATGACATGCTGTTTTGGCCTGGGATGTTGGCCTGGCTGTTGTTCTTAAAATAACACTCATTTAGTTATTACCAAACAGGTAGGTTAGGGTAGGGAAAAACAGAGTTCCCATAAGCTCCAATCACACTGCTGCAATGTTGAGCTGGGTGTTTTCAGTCTTATGGGTGCTCAGAATGCACTAGCCATCAATACTAATCTGTTCTAGGTTGACACCTTAATCTTTCCTTGTTTTTATTTAGACTAAATCTGGTTAGTTTTGTTGTAGGGCCCTTATCCAAGCATACTCCATCTTATATCTAATGACTGTGTTTCCTGTTTTGATTTTCTTAGTTTATTTTATTATGGCAAAGACTGGTTTGCACTTGGTAGGGTTAGGTCAAGGACCTCTCTGTATTTGGTGACATTCATCTTTCCCTCAATTCTGACCAGACTAGCTGTCCCTGCCAAAGAGTAGCCAACATCATAGCATGATGTTCCCACCAGCATGTCTCACAACAGGGATGGTTTTATGGAGATGACAAGCAGTGCTTGGTCTTCACCAGACAAAGTACTTGGAGTTCTTGAAAAGAGTTCAGTTGTTTTTGGTCTCATCAGACCAGAGAATGGAATGTTTTGCTCATGCTTTCGGATCCATTTATCTCAAGAGTGGGCTGTATCTAACTACTCTACCATAAACTCCTGAATAATGGTCGTCCTTCAGAGATTTTCCCACCTCTTCACAGGACTTCTAATGGTTTCTTAGAACAACTATTGGGTTGTTGGTCACCTCTCTAACTCCTTGCCTGTTACTTGGTTTGGCTTACCAGCCAACTCTTGGAAAAATCCTAATGTCTCCAAACTTCTTCCATTTCATATTTATTGAGGTCACTTGTGGTCCTGGGAACACTCAAAACTTTAGAAATGGTTTCTCTGATTTATGTTTCACCACAGTTTGATCATGCAGGTCTACAGAGAGTTTACGGCTTGGTTTGTTTCCTGGCATCCAGTGTGAATTGCGGGACCTTATATACAAAGGTACGCATGTTTCTTTCCAGTTTGACACAGGTGGTCTCCAGTCATGTTCTTGCCATTTTTCAAAGATACTTAAAGCAAACAGGATGCACCTCACCACAATTTGGAGTGCCGTAGCAAAGGGTCTGAATACATATAGGAATGAAAGAGTTCAGCTTTTGATTTTTAACAAATTTGCAAACCTTTCTGAAAACACATTTTCACTTTCTCATAATGGGTGTAGATTGATGGGCAGAAATGGCAAATGCATCTCTTTAAAATTAAATCGACAGCACAATAACATGAGCAGAAAGTGAAGTGGTCTGAATAATTTTCTGAATCCACTGTAAGGTATAAAAATAATCCTGGATGATACGTAGCATTAAAATGTCTTGATCTGCATCTACTCCCCCGCTTTTATAGAGGTTCAGTGGACTTTATCCCCACTGGCTGCATAGCAACCTAATATGGCACCTGCTCAGTCTGGGGCTTCATGTTAATACAAAGCATTTTGAATAGTAAAAGATCTCAGCTTTATTCTATCCAGAACTTAAGAAAGTACAACATGCAGCCTGAGTCTTCCTGTCCAAGCCCTTTTGTCCCCCAGGGCCATTATCAGGCTATATGGAAATAACACACATAAGTGAATAGTATCTTGCTGCAGACTTAATTATTCTGGCTTCTGAATGCCAGTCATTGGAGGAGGTAAGTCTGGTGGCTTAGCTGATGTCTAAATTTATAAAAGTTGTTCAATCAGATGAGAGACAAAAGAGACAATATCCTCACCGGCTGCAGAACAACCTCATATGGCACCTGCTCAGTCCAGGGGCCTCATGTATAAATGGTGCGTACGCACAAAAATGTTGCATACTCCTGTTTCCATGCTCAAATCGCAATGTATAAAAATTAAACTTGGCGTAAAGCCACGCACATTTTCACATCAGCTAAATGCTTGCCGTACGCAAGCTCTCCGCTCGGTTTTGCAAACTGGCGTCACCCAGCGTCAAAGCAGTGCTACTGTTCCTGTATGGTTTCCCTTTCTTTTTTTAGATCCACATTCCTGACGTGGCTTTATCATATACACTGAAATGAACTGCATATTGTTTATTAGTTTAAGGCATCTGATTGTAATTAACCTGTAACAATATGATGGTCCACGGAATGGCGAAAATATTCTAAATACCATAGCTGCATTACTGTTGATACTCTCACTGCACCTTCTTCTTCTTCTTTCAGCTGCTCCCATTAGGGGTTGCCACAGCGGATCATCTTTTTCCATATTACTCTCACTGCACCACTCGGAGTATTTATATCACTGTATCTGAGTGTGGAATCACAGCTCTACAGCAGCTGATCGGAAAGAGAATTATCGGTATATAGCATCTAGCACACACTGCCTCAGCCATGCGCTATTTGAACTGCTCTCATATGACAAATGCTTCAGAGCCTTTCCTGTACGGACTTTGCGGTTCAGAAACAGTTTCATCCCAAGAACTATAAACGCAATCAATCAGTCCATCAAGTGCTCCTTGTAGAACTGTTTGTACTTATTAGTATAATTACCTCACTGTAAACTTGTGATACAGTTATAATATTGCACAACCTGAGCCACTTTAGCATGTATTTACATATGATGACGATATCATTTTTAAGATGAAATGCAGCAAAATATATTTATTACACTATTCAGATAAAACATTAACTTCATTTAAATAATCTATCTTGTTAATAATTAAACATTTGAGGACATGGTGCCGCAGTGCTAGCGAGGAGCAGGCGCCCCGTTGACAGATTGTTCCTTCCTTGTACTGTATTCTTGCTGGGGCTGGCACGACACTGGAAGGATAGATGGATAGAATATTTAAACATGTACTACGAAGATATTTCAATGTTTCTTAAACGTTTTGAAGAATTGGCGTTCTCAGCTTACAAATGGCTTAATGTCTAGTACAGAGCTGATTGTGTGGCGACTGGGTATTTGGAGAAAAAAGGAATGGCAGGAAATGGGGGTTAGTATGTTTCAAAGAGACAGTACTGCTGCAATAAATTATTTCATTGAAGGTCGCGCATGGCGCAGCAAGCATCTTGCATGAGGCAGGAACAATCTGTGGACGGGGTGACAGTTCGTCACTATCACTGTGCCACCGTGTTTCCATGTTTAATACTTGCTTTAATTCCTGTCATCATGAAAATGATTTCAAGTATACATCTCAGTATTTAAATTATTCAGAGAACTGTAATATCACGAATGTAATGGATTCTGTGTCCTGTCGGAGGAAGAGAAAGCCCGTTTAAGAAGTATGTAGTGATTCACACACATAGAGCACATAGAAGATCAAATACAAAACAAAGCATTTAACGTGCTACTTTAGTTACGATGGTATTTGAGAAACTAGTAAATTAAATTATTTAAAGATGAAGTTTATGATGTTCTACTTTAATGACAAAATTAACTACGTGATTAAAGTTGACATTTCGAGCTTTTTTCCCACTGTGTCCCTTTTTTTTTCTTTCTCTGTACCCTAATAAACGTTCATATGACACTCAGACAGTGGGCTACGACTCACCTTTTCACGGTGACTTTGATATGTGACAACTTCTTTTTTATTTCGGGCACTGTGCGACTTTGTGAACTTGAGCTTTCGAGTTTCTCCAACACGCTATGTCACTTGATCAACTTCCTTTTGTTGTTTGTACCACTGTTTAAACCAACAAATAGTATGTTTTTCCTTGGTATTCGCTGAAATTCTTCTATTTTCCCCCATGCTTTTGCCATTGCCTTTTCACAGAACGCTGAGCTTAAGGGCTATTTATATTGATTTGCATATTCAAAGAGGCGGATTTCTGGGAGGAGTTTGGGAGTGGCGGCAGGCACGTGCACATGCGTTACTTTTCACACTGACTGGGATTTATGTAGCGGAAGAACGTGGAAGTTGGCGTTCTCACAGATTTAATCATCTGTATTTTTTTGTGTTACGCACATTTCCGCTTTTGTCCGTACCCCATGTTTTAGTGTGAATTCTACGCACTGTTTTATACATGAGGCCTCAGGGCTTTAGGTCCCTAGAGAGCAATGTGAGTAGTAAAAAAAACTCGGCTCTCTTCTGTCTGGAACTTCATCCATCCATCCATCCATTTTCCAACCCGCTGAATCCGAACACAGGGTCACGGGGGTCTGCTGGAGCCAATCCCAGCCAACACAGGGCACAAGGCAGGAAACCAATCCTGGGCAGGGTGCCAACCCACTGCAGGACACACACAAACACACCCACACACCAAGCACACATTAGGGCCAATTCAGAATCACCAATCCATCTAACCTGCATGTCTTTGGACTGTGGGAGGAAACCGGAGCACCCGGAGGAAACCCACGCAGACACGGGGAGAAGATGCAAACTCCACGCAGGGAGGACCCGGGAAGCAAACCCGGGTCTCCTAACTGCGAAGCAGCAGCGCTACCACTGCGCCACCGTGCTGCCCCACAAGTATAACATGCAGCCTGAGTCTATCCAGTTCCTTTCTCCCCCAGGGCCATTAATAATCTCACCACTAGAATGAGGGACAGGTTTTATTGTCAGGTTTTAAAGTTACTCAACACTTGTACTGACAGGTGCATGTGTGTTTTCTGTTTTGTTATCTGTTGTTGATATTGTACTGCGGCTGCTGCTTTTGTAAGAAATATCATTGTTCTGTGTAAACACCATAATAATCTTCAACTTGAAATCTCAAGCCAATTGGTACAGCTTTCTGTAGCCATAACAAGGATCAGAATCTCACTGCTCTCATATTTAATAAAAACAGATGTCTTGAAGAAACAAAGGAGGATGGGACTGTAGCTCACCACAGAGCATACTTAACACACTCACTTGAAACTCCACACACACTTTATCAGATTAAAGTTATGGGATCCCAAAACAATATGGAAAGGACAAGCAAAGTCAGCTGGCCATGGCCTGAACCCAGAGTGAGAGGTGGCGTGAGGCAAATTGTGCAAGCTATAGACAAACATAAACTAAATTAAATCCTTCATCCATTTCAAAACCTGCCATTCCGATTAAAACATAAAATAAGGCAATATTGGCTAAACATTGTTTTTTTTTTGCCGAAGGACTTTCATGCAAAACAGAAAGTGTGAAGGTGCACATTTCAGTAAAGCAATGCCTTCTTCCTGCCAGTAATGACATGTGTTATTACAGATATGAGAAACATGGATCATAGGCTATATGGAAATAACACACATAAGTGAATCGTATCCTGCTGCAGAGACTTAATTATTCTGGTTTCTGAATGCCAATCATTTAAGGAGGCAAGTCTGGTGGCATAGCTGACATTTAAATTTAGGAAAGGCGTGCATTCAGATGAGAGACAAAGGGGACAATAAACAAATAAAAATGGTCATGCATTGTAATATTTCATATTTAATCCTGCATATTCAGATTCAAGCAACTCAGCACACAATGCTCATTCATTATCCTTCATGTGTCGCACAATTTCTCTTATTGCTCTCCATTCTGCAGTCAGGCAGATCCTCCTCTGCGCTTCTTGCTCCACTTTCATGTCACAATCTTTTTCCTCTTAATAAGCCTCAAGCTAATATTTTTTCTTTTGTTCTAAAATGTAAGATTTGGTAAGGCTATCATCCTTAAATTCCATGATTGGAGGGGCAAAATGTTCAAAAAAGTGTCATTATGAGTTTAGGGGATGCGCTACAAGACAAGATGACTGACAAATTCTGTCACATTCTGATGTGAAATGTTTTCATTTATGGCATGCTGAAATGTTACCATGGAAACCAGACAAACACACCACCCTCCCCCTCCCCCACCATTACTGAACTTCCCACATTAGACTATAAAGTACAACTGAATGGAAAGCTGGCGACAGGACCATCACAAGGATCAGGCTACTGCAACCCAAGGTGCAGAAAGGTTTTGTGCTCCATCTACATAAATCAAGGATTAGTTTCCCCCACAAACTCAAACCCCATAAACTCAACAACAAATAAGTTACATTACAATGTATTCAACCTTAAACTGTCACAGATTGAAGTTTATGTGCACAGAGTAGAACAAAATCAATTGGAAAATTACCTAAATGGAAATAATCTACTAAATAACAGTCAGCATAGGTTTATAAGAGGAAGGTCCTGCCATTCCAGTCTTTTAGCTATGTTTGAAAAAGCAACCAGAATAGCTGACAAAAGCGAAGTATTACAACATAATTTAGCTAGACTTTTAAAAAGCCTTTGCTTCATTCCCACACCAAAGATTAATTTTGAAACTAGAAGCTGAAGGCGTCAGAAGTAACTGATGATGCTGGATCTCTAGTTGGTTAACCTGCAGGAGACAAACAGTACAGATAATAGAAGAATGGGGCGAAGTCATCAGTGGAGTTCCTCAGGGGTCTGTCCTTGGTCAGTTACTTTTTATGATTTATTTTAATGACACAGATTCTAGTATAGTTAGTAAATATGTGAAATTCACAGATGAAACTAAAATTGGAGGGATGAAGGAAACAGCAACAACAACAACAACAATATTTATTTCTATAGCACATTTTCATACAAATAATGTAGCTCAAAGTGCTTTACAGGATGAAGAAAGAGAAAAAAGACAAAATATATAAGAAAATAAAATTAGGCAATACTAATTAACATAGAATAAAAGTAAGGTCTGATGGCCAGGGAGGACAGAAAAAAAAAAAAAAACTCCAAGATGGCTGGAGAAAAAAATAAAATCTGCAGGGGTTCCAAGGCCACGAGACCACCCAGCCCCCTGTAGGCATTCTACCTAACATAAATGACCTCAATCAGTCCCCATGGTTTACAGGCTTCACGTGGAAGAATTTGATGATGACGGTCATGTGAACTTCTGGCATTCAATCCATCAATGTAGGGACACTACGGTACCCTGATCAAGTGGTGGTGGTGCAGATCAGAAAAAGAACAGCAGAGAAAGTAGGGGTAAGTATGGATTTCGGAGCCACCATGAATGATAATTATAATTAAATGCATATACAGAATATCAGGATTAAACTAAAATAAAGCAATGAGAAAGCAATGTTAAAATAATGAGTTTTTAGCAGTTTTTTAAAATGCTCCACTGTATTAGCCTTGCGAGTTTCTATCGGTAAGCTATTCAGATTTTAGATCCATAACAGCAGGAGGCCGCCTCACCATTTCTTTTAAGTTTTGCTCTTGGAATTCTAAGCAGACATTAATTTGAAGATCTAAGGTTACGATTTGGAATGTAACATGAAAGACATTCTGAAATATAGGATGGAGCGAGATTATTTAAGGCTTTGTAAACCATAAGCAGTATTTAAAGTCAATTCTAAATGGCACAGATAACCAATGTAATGACATCAAAACTGGAGTGATGTGCTCAAATTTTCTTTTCCAAGTTAAGATTCTAGCAGCTGCATTCTCCACTCATTGCAATCATTGATGTCTTTTTTGGGTGGTCCTGAGAAGAGTGCGTTACAGTAATCAAGCCGACTGAAAACAAAAGCGTGAATTAATTTCTCAGCATCTTGCAAAGTTATAAGCGGTCTAACTTTTGCTATATTTCTTAACACTAGAATTACCTAGAATTACCAGAGCCTACGAAAAAACTCTCCGTTAGCATCTTTTGTTCTGTTAATGTGCCGATCAAGACAAGCAGCAAGCAGCCTGCTATTCCATCCCCCCACCGCCGCAGAACGTGCACAAACTTCTCCCAGCTCATGCCTTGATTGATTATCTGGGAGTGAAGTGTTGGAGTTTTAAAGTGGAAATAATAGATTTCACACGCATTTCATGTGTGTTCCGTTTCTACAATAATCTGTGTAAACACATTGTTAAGTGTTTCTGTTTTAATATTTTAGTAGTAAATGACAAAATGTTGGCATAAACTATATAATGTGTGAAGTCTGAAGTCCAAAGATCAAATAAACACTTTCACAAAAGGTTCAAAGACAATACAACAGCTTCCGTGGTGTAGCAGTAAGATTTGCTGACTTGTAATCAACATTCCCCGGTTTGATCCCGACTGACTCCTATATTTACCGTTTTCAGTAGTGAGCTACTCTTATTGTTAATATTATACAGTACACACATACATTTGGTTTGCGTCTGTAACAGACAGTGTACATTTATAGGACTGGTAAAAGTTAGCTTTTTTTTCACTTTTATTCTCTCAGTCATGATTATGATATATACAGTACTACCGCCCTAGGGATCTGACGCTGTTAGTTTTTATTTGAAACTGGGAATAACTGTGGATGTGAGTGGTGTTTTGAGGCAATGGAACTGGACATTCTCTGATCTGGAGGGATAAAAGCTGACACACAAACGCTGGTGAATCTGCCTTATTCGTATCTCATTATCACTTGATTTTTTTTATTCAGTATTATTGAGTGTTCCTGCTCACGCTGAATTAGTATGCACCTTATGGTCTATGAAAAACAGAGAAATAGCTATATATGATATTTGGAATTATTCATTTTATGACCTGTATAGTACATTTCAGAAAACATTGTGGCACTGATGCAACATTATTCATATTGTTCATATTCATTCGCATAACATCTTGCGCTTGTAATCAGTGACCGCGTGTTTTCTTTTTCCCAATCTTGCCAGTCTCCACATTGCTGTATGGTGCTGTTTCTTTTGTACTCCAGGACATGCAGATGAAAGAATAGTACAGAGAAGTCAGTTCAGCGCTATATGCAATCATCAAATTCAAATGTTAACAGTTCACACACACACGCAAGGACCGTCTTTCCTACATTTACGACATCAAAGATCGAACCGGGGACTATTGATTATAAGTCAGCAAATCTTACCGCTACGCCACGGAAGCTGTTGTATTGTCTTTGAAACTTTTCTGAAAGTATTTATTTGATCTTTGGACTTCAGGCTTCACACATTATATAGTTTATACCAACATTTTGTCATTTACTACTAAAATATGAAAAACGTTTCTGTTTTAACAATGTGTTCACACAGATTATTGTAGAAACAGAACACACATGAAATGCATTTGTTCCAAATAATGATCTATTATTTCCACTCTAAAACTCCAGCACTTCACTCCCAGATAATCAAGGCTTGAGCTGGGAGAAGTGTGTGCATGTTCTGTGGTGGTGGGGGGATGGAATAGTAGGCTGCTTGCTGCTTGTCTTTATCATTTACAGGACAAAAGACACTGACGAGAGGTGCGATGGGATTTAAGGTGGGCCGGATCTACGAGTTTTTTTGTAGTCTCTGGTAAATCTAGTGTTAAGTGAAAAAATGCTGTCATAGTAATCTAATTAATATGTGATTTAAAATTTAGGTCAGAGTCAATAATTACCCCTAAATTCTTTACCTCCATCTTGACTTTTAATCCTAATAGATCAAGTTTATTTCTAATACCCTCATTATATCCATTTTTGCCAATCACTAAAATTTCTGTTTTTTCCTTATTTAGTTTAAGACAATTGCTACTCATCCATTCAGAAACACAAGTAAGACATTGGGCCAGTGAGACAAGAGAGTCGGGGTCATCAGGTGCTATATATAAATACAGTTGTGTGTCGTCAGCATAGCTGTGGTAGCTCACATTATGCCTTGAGAAAATCTGATCTAACGGAAGCATGGAGATTGAAAAGAGCAGCAGATCCAAGATAGAGCCTTGTGGAACACCATATACTGTAGAATATCATGTGTCTTTGAAGCATAATTACCACAACTAACAAAGAATTTTCAGTCTGCCAGGTAGGACTCAAACCAATTTAAGACACTGCCAGAGAGGCCCACCCCTTAACTAAGGCAATTTCTAAGAATATTGTGATCAATGGTATCAAATGCGGCAAAAAGAATTCAAAAAGACCTGGGCAACCATCAGTACTGAGCAAACACCTGGAAAGTACAGTTTAAAGTAGAAAAGTGCAAAGTTCTACATGTGGGTAAAAGGGACATCAATTATAAATACAAGATGGGAGACTCTGTCATAGAAGGAAGTAACCTCTGACAAGGATTTAGAGTTTTATGTTGACACAAAATTTTTATCAACTGCTCAATGTACAGAAGCAATTAAAAAGGCAAATAAAATGTTAGGTTACATAATAAAAACTGTTGATTTTAAGTCAAAGGAGGCTATGCTCAAAGTATATAGTGCAGTACTGAGACTGCATCTGGAGTATTCTGTGCAGTTCTGGTCACCACAGTACAAGATAGACATAGTAGCACTTGAAGCTGTGTAGAGAAGATCAACCAAGAGCATTCAGGACTGAAGGAGATGTCCTACTGTGACAAACTCAGAGAATTAAACCTGTTTAGTCTCTGTGTGGGGACCTAATCCAGATCTTCAAATCCCAGCGAGAGAGAGAGAGGCTGGGATACACACTGATACAGCGCATTACCACACTCACCACATGACGAGGCATTGATAAAGAAGATTCTGAAACATTCTTTCAGCTTAGGGGTGAATTATGTACTCAAGGACATCAGGCAAAATTATGGGGAAGTGCATTTAAAACTGAAGGCTTCTTTACTTAAAGAGTTGTGGGACTCTGAAATAAACTGCCGAGTTGAAGTAGAAACCTTGACAACCTTTAAGAGGAATCTGGGTGAGATGAAGGAGCAGCTTAGCTATCAGCTAAAGAGACTGGCTTGATGGACTGAATGGTCTCCAAAGTCTTTAGAGTCTTAGTCCTTCCTGTCTTGCTATATGATTGTGAGACATGGACGCTACCAGTGACCTGAGACAAAGACTGGACTCCTTCGGTACTGCTGGTTTGACTTTGTATTGAATGAGTGGTTGCTCATGGAGTCCACATGAGGCACATTACCTGCATTGTGATGGAATGTCAGTTATGGCATTACAGCCATGTGGCGTGATTCCCCAAGGGTGATCTAGCTCACAGGATCCTCATTGTTTAGGACCCAAATGGCTGGACCAGGCCAAGGGGACACCCATGTAAAACCTGGCTGTGACAGATAGAGAGTCATTTCCAGAGGGTGGGACTGGACCGCATGTCTGCCAGGGGCATGGCCAACCAAGATCCCGGGCTGTTTTGTTGTATGGTGGGTGCGGTAACATGCTGTACCAGTGCATGCTCCTCGACCTGACCTAACCCAGATCTGTGCCTAAATGCAATCCTGCCTCTAAGCTCCATGAGTTCATGGCTTTGTTTTGCTCAACTGTGAGACCTTTTATAGACGGGGTGTGCCTTTCCTAATCATGTGCAATGAATTGAATGGTGGACTCAATATAAAGTAGAAATATCTGAATAATGATCAGTAGAATCTGTAGTACTAGGGTGTTGTACTGTGTTAGCCATTATGAATGTAGAGAAAAGCCAAGCAAAATGACACCTTTTATTGGCTAACTAAAAAGATTACAATATGCAAGCTTTTGAGGCAACTCAGGCCCCTTCTTCGATCAGTAGAAAGAAATGCAAAGAGTCTAAAAGCTGTGCCAATAACATAGCAAAATGGTTAAAAAAGAATTGAAGGGATCTAAACAATTTCTGAATAAACTATTAGTTCAACCTTCACAAGTTGTACGTAATTTAGGCATCCTTCTTGACTCATCACTTACCTTTGAGCATCATACAAGTATAATCTCACTTATCAAAGCCATTTATTTTTACTTTATAATATCACTTGTCTTCGCCCATTATTTAAATGGAGAGGCACTTGTGCACACTTTCATTACATTTCTTTTGTACTGTAACTCCCTCTTTAATGACCCTCCTGTTGAAACATTCACTAGATTCCAATATATCCACAAAATGGCTGTCGCACACACAAAGCATAAAGAACATGCCAGTCTTGTCCTTTATCGTCTGCACTGGCTGCCTGTTTCCCTGAGTATCAAATGTAAAACCTGCCCTCATTACTCACAAGGTTTTACTCGGTCTGCCTTTCATCACTATAATCCTTCACATAGCATTATGTCGTCAGGTACTGGGCTCTCAGCGGTCTCACACACAAAAATTTCTTCCTGAGGTGACAGATCATTCAGTGTTACGGAGCCACATTTGGGATTCCTTACCTCAACATTTGCTCTTAACTTCACTTGTAGGATGTGACTATATTATTTTTTTTTTATCTTTTTTGCTCCATTTTGTTATTGTTATCTGTTTCTGGTGTCTTCTAGTGATGTGTGAGTCACTGTCTTGCACCCGAGAGAAGATGCTGAATCCACTGGCTTCAGGAAAACCAACACAGGTACAGTCAGGGTCTTTATTCTAGAAGTGGGAGCTACCACTTCAATACACACAGACACAGCAGGGGCGGAGCCAGGTTAGTGGCTGAGTTAGACTGTTTCCCTCATCAGCCATTGGCTGACTGGCATGTTACACGGTGAGGCTGCGAACCTGTGGTTGTCTTAGCGATGGACAAGCAATCCCTGAAACAGATTTCCAGTGCACCACACAGCTAGGAGAGTTTCAGGTTCTCAAATACCTCACAATATAAAGATCCCTTTGGTTTGAGAAAGGCACCATCTTTATATATAATAAACGCTACTGTGGCTGTTCGTTTGTCTGTCCAGGATCACAAATCATTTGAACTATTGACCTGAAATTTGATACACATATACTACATGATGTCTACTATCCACTTTCGGGGTGATGATTGACCTCTAAAGTTACTCCTCTTTTTATTTTTATTTTATTTTATTGTAGAATCAATTCTTGGCAGCAGCCAGCAGGACATCTGTGTGGCGCATGCCGTTCTCATCCCTACCACCTTCGCCGCCACTTTCCCTACCTCTTCATATCTTAAATCATTCTTTAGGCAGATTGAAGACTTAAGTGCCAGCTTAAGTGAAAAATTAAAGAAAACATACTAAGTAATTGCAACACAAACACTGACGTAATCAGTTTTAACGTGAAAAGATGCCGACGAAAGAAGAGAAGAAGCGGGCTGCTAGGGTGGAGAAGAGAAGAGCTGCTCAGAAAGCAGCAAGCACATCAACCTCTGAGAAAACGAATGGTAAACGTAAAGAGAAAGAGTATGAAAACTAGGAATGCTCAAGTCAAGTGTATTGACGGCACGTTATCGTGAAGTGCGCCATTTACTGGTCTAAATATAAATTATTATTATTAGATAAATAGATAGATCTCTTGATAATGGTCTCTAATATATAGTGCCTTTCCTGTCTGTCAGTCTAGGATCACTTAAATTGATCTCTTTCAAATAGTGCATTTCATTTTGTCATGGACATCAAGCGTGGGCTGACGTCACACCCAGGATGGTTCAAGGTTCCTTATCACTCCAAGAGGATGGGGGAGATAACCTGGCAGGTCTACTTACTCCCATAACACACTAGATGGCAGCCTCCCTGGGGGATACCTGCAAGGCATGCTGGTTACTGGAGTCCCGTAGGGCAACCTTTTCAGGTTCCATGGGTGTCGCAAGGGCGTTCTGCAAGGATACATGATCCTAACTTTGTGGAACTTCCATTTGTTCTAGAAATGCTCCCAACAGGCTATGCCCTAGCACCGGTCTAAAATAAAAGGAGCCACTCAGCCTCATTCATAGGAGCTGGAGTCAAGTGGGGAGGATGAACAAAGCTTGCCTGGAGAAGTGGAAGAAGAAAGAGAGAGAAGACCATTTGTGTTGTGTTTATGCCACTATTGAAGCCTTTTGGAAAGGTACTTGTGAAAATAACCCTTTTTATTAAACTGGGACTTGTGTCTGGGGTTTGGGGTGCTGGAACGCCCCCTAGTGGTCACAAAATGAATTTATCAATTATATAGCGCTTTACCTATCTATTTTTTACATAGTGCCTTTCCTATATATCTGCATTCCAATAAATAGATTTTGTGGTGGTAATAAAAAAGCATTTCCATCTCATAGTATTTAATTTTTGTTTAACATTACAAAATTATGATTATACAGAAAATGAGAATTAAGCATAAATGTTTAGAGTTACATCCATCGCACTTTCATCCACTGCCACTACACTCACATCCACTGCTTTATTATACACTGCTTGTAACACATCGGAGGAATATTTTCATTTTTAAACTTTCAAATTTGACTTCACACATTTCACAACCCCTTGCAAGCATCTAAGAACTTTTTTCAATCAACATCAATGCATGATATTGCCATTTGTTTTCATATTGTGCATATATGCACTGTACGCCAAAACTACCAGACATATGAATAGTTTCTTCCCTCAGGCCATCACTCTCATGAACACTTAAGTCATTCTTACAGCATCAGAGACAATTTGTGTAATAAACCAGCAAACAACAATCATCCACTGTACTGAACTGGTCTCCATGTGTATTTTTTTTTTTTTTTAAGCACACAGAGAGCAAGGTAAAACCGGAGTCCAATTCCTTGTATGTGTATATACTGTATAATTGGCCAATAAAGTTGATTCTGATATTGATTATGAAATTTAATAGAATTTAGTTAATTTCTGCAATATTATAAAGGTGTCAGTTGCAGATACAATGTTGATTAAATAACTCTTCAGTTTGCAATGTGTATCTTCTTCTTCTTCTTTCAGCTGCTCCTGTTAGGGGTTCCCACAGCAGATCTTCTCAGATTTTCTTCCATATCTTTCTGTCCTCTGTATCTTGTTCTGTTACAGCCATCACCTGCATGTCTTCTCTCACCACATCCATAAACCTTCTCTTAGGCCTTCCTCTTTTTCTTTTGCCTGGCAGCTCTATCCTTGTCATCCTTTTCCCAATATACCCAGCATCTCTCCTCTGCACATGTCCAAACCAACGCAATCTCGCCTCTCTGACTTTAAATTTTGCACAAATCAATATGCAATGTGCGTATTTAGCTAAAAAGAAATGTAAGGTTGTAAGACAGAGTCTGAAGCTGCCAAGGCATTGAGCGCAGCATGCGGGAAGAGCACAGCAGAGTTTTGTTTTACATTTAACTTAAAATTATACATTTTTCCTGATTGTAATACCCATAACTATGTTTTTGTTTTAAAGATAATCTTTTTCTTTTTTTTCTTTTTCCAAAATGAATACATTTCATTTATTTATGTATTCATTTCTTATCTTATATATAAACGTCTACGCGTGGAAGTGTGTGTGTGGAGTCGGAGTAAGGACTCCACCTCCGAGGAAACAGAAAACTTGCTTAGCTGCTAATAACACAAGCGAAGCCAGCACGTCAGCAAAATGAAACCTCAGAAGAAAGACAAAGTCGCTTAGCCGCTAACATCGGCAAAATGGTATCCCTTTTAGTTTTCCTCCCTCCACTGATGCACAAGCGATATGAGCATGTTGGCAAAATGAAACCTCCTAGGAGAGAGACACCCAAAGTAGTTCCTTTCAATTATCTGACATCTCTACCTTTCAATTTTTTTTTGTGATGATTTCAATAGTTTCTAGGACCCCAGGCTTTTTACAGCAGTGGCTTACATAGCTAGTTTAGTATAACGTTCTAATAATGTACTGTATTGTGAGTCCCATATTGCAATATGTATTTTATGTGGATTATATGCTTATTAGGGATGTATGGGGACACAGGATGGTTGGCATTGCAAATGCGCCTTGCCTTAAGCAGCATTATTCAACGCACCGGCCCTGTAAAAAGTTGCATACAAGGCAATGGACTAATTATCAGGTCAGTATTCCTTGGCTATTATCCTCTTTAATAAAATCCCTATGTGCGTCCAGGTGTCCGTGTGTGGGTGTCTTCTGGTGAAGTGCGCATGCGCGGGGCACGGTGCGATGCGCGATATTACTGTCAGAGAAAGTTACAGGCGTTTTACAGAAATACAAACCAGTATTACTGCGAGAGGAAATTAAAGGTACACAATACAGTGACTCATATTACAGCCACATACAAGCTGTCAGAGGAGATTAAAGGCATACTACCGACTAAAGGCATACTACCGACGCGCACGCCTGTATTACCGCCAGAGAAAATTAAAGGTATATTACGGACGTACAAGCCAGCGGACTTACAAGACAGTATTACTGTCACAGAAAATTAAAGACACACAATACACGGCAGCAGCCCACGAAGAACGGTCAGCTCAGCAAGTAAACATCAACAAAAGAAAGGCTGAAAGAAAGAAAAATACGACCAACAAAAAGAATGAGGTCAAAGTCCCTTGCCATTTAATATAGACTGTTCCTACTAATGTTTATGCACTACTGTTCTAGCTCCCGTTATTGTAACGGGCTAAATGACTAGTACTGTTAATAAAAAAGAAAACAAAAGTGTTTCTTTCTATTATTTTCCAATATATTGAAGTGAATTCCACATACCTAATAAAAATTATAGCTCACTTGACTAATTGAACAATAAGTGCAGGCTGCTGCCCATCTTCATATTAGGTCCCAGACCAATTTGGCATTAGACACACGGCACAAGGAACTTTAATTGGCATCTTTTATTCAGACAGCTTGCTGATTTACTGATACTTTGAAGCAAATTTGGTTTCTTTATTCAGTGTCATGTATTTTTTATTCTTCGCACTGTGGAAACAGGCAGCGCATGAGAATGAGTTCCTGGATTGGGTTTGCTTAATGCATGGTCCTGTTCAGATCTGACATTAGGTTCTTTTTCTGCTCTATAACGCCATGGCATCTTGACTTACAGATAATGCAAAGCGGGAAATGAATGTTTCTATTACCAGAGTAAGTGGGTTATTTACAAGAGAATGAAGAGCAATAAATGTGCCAGTCATCTATAAATAAACAAATAAAAATATGAATTCCCAGTATATTTACAATTCCCAGATGAATGTCAGTGAAATCTTGGCGAGTCTCATTGTGTGGCAACAAGAAAATGACAGCATACAGATAAAAAAAGAAAACCACCATACAATCCACTCACTGAAAGAAAAGAGGTGGCCATATCTTTTTCTTCCTATGAATATATTGAAAAAAGTTTTTAGTGATTTTTGTTTTACTTAAATTTTACTCACTATTACCCTCCTAGTCTCCACCCAGTCATCCTGATGAAAGCTGCAGTGGTATTATTCCAGGATGGACACACTAGCCCACCCTACTATGTTGATATGGCCTTGAGCTCTTTGTAGAGATTTCGTCAGTCCAGTGATAGAATCCCCCCACTGTGCCCTAGGTCTAGCTCTGGATCTTCTCTCAGTAGTTCATGTCTTGCTCATTCAAAAATCGGCGGTGTTCAAGATCATCTTACCTTCATGTCTAAATAAAATGGCTCCTCTGGCTGTGTGGAAGCAGCAGTTCTGCTCCAAGGTCTTCCCTTTCTCTAGAATTTCACACTTGGCCACCAAGCTCTCAGGTGAGTCTAGTAATATAATCCTTCGATTGAGTCCAGGGATTAGCTCTGGAGTTTCTCCCAGTGGGACATGCCTGTCCTGTACTGAAACTGGAAGTGTTCAAATATTAGAGCATCTTACACACATGTCCAAATGAAACAGCTGCTCTCAATGTACTGAAGCAGCAGTTCTGCTCCAAGGTCTTCCTGTTTAGCTTACTTACTACCATGGCCAGGAACCCCATGTGAGTGGTTTGCACCCATAATCTCATTATTTCGCTACTGATAACTTGTGACCTGAGATGAGAATGGAGATGTAGACTCACCAACAATCTGAATGGTTCATCTAAGGAAAGAACTATTCTGCCAAGCAGTGTAAAACAGCAGGCTGCTGGGGCAAAATAATGATGGGTCAAAAGGTGGAATGTGAGCTGTGAAAATGAACATAGTCAAAACCAGAAAATCAAGTCTATCAGACGTCAAAACCCAAAGCAAGACCAAAAATCAAAGTTAGCACCCAGCTGTTGTCTTCTACACAGTCTCTCCAACCTCAGGCTCTGTAACTTGTTACTCCTTCATAGCAGTTCTCATAGGTCTCTTAGTGGCCTTCCTCATTAACTGCCAAACCAGGTTTAAGTAGAGAAAGCAATTGAGCAGAAAAGGTGATGCTAGAAGGAGTAGCAGAAAATGAATGAATGGTGACGAGGCAAAAAGACATAAAGGATGGTAAGAATGCAGGTAGGGAGACATGGAGACAGGCAGCGTTGGTGAGTACTTGATGTTCCAAGATGCCTGGATGCATTTGCAATGCCTCTCTACTTCTTCTGACTGAAGAAGAGCTTATTTCAGTTTCAAACATTTAATAATTGGCTGTGAAAATGAATGCTAACTTGTGCAGTAATTGCATTTTGAACACCTCCTTCCTCTTTGTACATTAATCATTAAATTATTTAGGAAAAATTCATGAAAAGAGAAATGGTGCCTCCTCACCTGAGATTTGGTTAAGAATAGGGTCTTCTGTTAGATGCCCAATACTAACTAGGAGGATTTTAAGTGGGGCAGTTGTTTGTCAAAGAGTCACTATATGTAATATCTGCTAATAAAGTCTGATTTTGTTTATTTTGATTATAATTTGCAGACTCATTCCTCACTGTAGATGCTATATAAATATTTCAGCATGACGTGGTTGCTTTCATGTTGACCATCCTCATGGATTCCAAAGCATACACAAATTGTGCATCTATTAAAAACTTGGAGCCTGCCTAATACCCGTCTTGAACTCTTATCTATCTTAGTGGCTGGCACGCCCACTTGTCCTCCTACCATTACGTTTTTGTTTCTTTTAGTTGAGCCATCACCCTTTTAAATCCTCTACTTTTCTCACTTTTGGCCAAGTCCACATAAAGTACTCAATGGAGGTTGGACACTTTCTAGCAACCCATGGCTTCCCTAAAACCTTAAACTGTGATGTTTCCCTTAAAATGTTAGTAGGTGCCTCAGATGTCCCTTTCCCTAGTTGTCTTCTTGCACAGTCACTCCATTTTTGTGGATCCTCTAAGCAGATTTCCAGCTGTGTCAGACTCTTTCAGTTTCTTCATGATTGGTTTAACTGGACATTCAGTGACTTTTCTTGTCTTCATTCCTTAACTTGTACTTTTCAATCGCCTTTATGTGGAGTTCCTTAATGGAGTTGCTCTATTCTTCGCCATACTGACTCACCACATACAGATTGACCTTCAACATACCGGATTATTAAGACTACAATCACCTGAAACTCCAGATCGCCACTGAAGAACCAATAATTCTGTGACTTCTCAAACCAACTGGCTGCTCCAGTGACAATTTAAGGGTGTCATATTTACTGTAAACAGGGTGAATATTTATAGTTTGTTTTCAATTCCTTACGAAGAGGAGTCAAGCTAAAGTTAGAAAATGGGATTTATTTAAAAATGGAATGAACCTTAACAAAATTGATTACATCACTTCTCAATGTCGTCTCCACCCTTCTCAATGCACTTGCGCCACCTGCCTGGAAGTGCCCAGATTCCAGCAGAATAAAAGGTTTTGTTTTGTCCTCACAATGACTCGTGCACCACTGCCTTCACGTTGTCATTTGTCTTGAATCAACGACCACCCAGATGTTTTTTTAATGGTCCAGAAAGGTGGAAATCACACGGTGCCATATCTGGTGAATAAGGAGGATGTGGCAATACCTCAAACTTCAGTTTCTCCAGACAAGCCTTGGTGTTCTTAGCAGTGTGTGTCATTGTCTTGCAGCTAAAGGAATGCTTGAGACAGCAGTCCCTGCTGCTTGTATCGAACAGCAGGCTTCACATTGGTCTCCAGCAAGTCATAGTAACTTGCACTAGTGACTGTAGTACCCCCATGTAGTGTTCGACAATAACTCGGGTGACGAGTGGCTGCGAGGACGAGACAAAACCTTTTATTCTGCTGGAATCCCGCCACTTCCAGCGCAAGTGCATTTAGAAGGGTGGAGACGACATTGAGAAATGACATTATTGGTTTTGTTAAGGTTCGTTCCATTTACTAATAAGTCCCATTTTCTAACTTTAGCTTAATATTTAGTAATTACATTATAGCAAATCAGCAGTACATTTAATCCCATTCAGAACTGTGGGAACACCAGCCTATCCTGGCAGCTTTTGGCACAAGGCAGGAACTTAACCTTGGGTAAGGTTCCAGTCATTCATCCATAAAGGGCCAATTCAGAGATGCTTATCAACCCAAAACAGCTCCACTGTTTAGGGAGAAAATTTGAGTTTCAGGAGAAAAGTCCACATTGACCAGAAGAGAACTTGCAAGCTCCACACAGACCAGTCTAAGTCTAGATTTGAACCCTGGGCTCTCAATTTGTAAAGCAGTAGTACTTATACTTACCACTACATCTCCACATTTGTATTCCCTTCGAAAATGATATTCCTTTGATGGACGTAATTCATGAATTCTTTTTTAAAACTAGGCAGACAGTTTAAAAATCTGACTATGAGGAACCATAAAAAATTAAAACACTCTCTCCCCCTATCTGCATTCTCGTATGGCCATTCCTCATTAAAGTATAATCTCTCCTTGGCATAACTCTCACTGTAGCATTGCCAATATTCAGCCTTTTCTTTCAGCAAAAAATAAGCAATGTGAAGCAAGAAGAAATGTGACACTTACAAATAATAATCATGGCGTCTAGCATTTCTGTGTGTGAATCAAAAGATGCCCCCTGTCAGTACTGAATATTCCCAAAACTCCTGAAATAAGGTGCCTCTCATTTCTATTCCTATTTCAGTTTCTATATTCTAATCCAAAGGGAATTTTTCCTCAACTAAAAAACCCACAGAGGATATTTCCACACATTTACAGGGGATAAAAAGTCTGGCTTGTGGTTTTCCTTTTTTAAAGTGTTAATTCTTGTTTCATAGATTGTCTTTGGAACTTACTACTATACTTGCTGTTATTTATTTATGCATTTTGTTCTTTGATAAAAGAAAATCTAAATCTTTATAATATTGAAATTTATACTCCTTTTTTACCTTTCACATCCCCAAGATGTACAGGATAACTGGGGAGTCAAAACTCACTGCCAGTCTGACTAAGTGTGGCTGTGTGAGTACCTCTTGACGGACTGGCAGCTTCTCCAGGGTTGGTTCCGGTCGTGTGCCCAGTGCTACTGGGATAGGCTCCTGCCCAGCCTGCAACCCTATAAAGAATTAACTGAATTTGAAAATGTCACATTATATTGTCAGTATTAATAAGAGGCTACACGGTGTATCACAGAGGCACAGTGGTTAATGACTCCCCATCATGATTTTCAACTATTTTAAGTGGGTTTGTTGATGGATGGACATGCAACATGCATGTGTCACAATGCTTAGCAATGTGGCCACAGCAGATTGGGGTTGAATCAAGTCTTGATCATGACCTCGAGTATGTACATTCTCCTTATAGTACTCCAAGCTCTAACCCTAACCCTACCCTAACCCTAATTTTCCATATAAAGGGGATTCAGAAAGAAGTCCCCTTTACTTTCTGTCCACTTTATTGCACTACAGATGTAATTATTAATGGATAACTTTTCCATTTTTGCCTATACATCACACCCAATAACCCCTAATGACAAAGTGAAAGAATGTTTTCAGAAAAGTTTTACAAATTTATTAAAAATCAAAAACTGAAATCTCTCATTCATTTACATATTCAGACCCTTAATTCAGTACTTTGCAGACGCTCCTTTGGCAGCAATTACATTACTTCTTGGGTAACACTCTACAAGCTTGGATTTGGAGAGCTCATCCCATTCTTCCTGACAGATCCTCTCAAGCTCCATTAGATTGAATGGGAAGAGTCTTTAAACTGCCATCTTCTGGTCTCTTCACAGATGTTCTATGGGGTTTAAGTCTAGGCTTTGGCTGAGCCAGTGAAGAAGACTTGTCCCCAAACCATTCCACCATTGTCTTGGCTGTATGCTTCACACTGTTTATCATACTGAAAGGTGTACCATCACTCAGTCTGAGATTGCTTGTACTCTGGAGCAGATTTTCTTAAGGACCTCTCTGTAGATCATTAGAACATTAGAACACTCTAGATGAGAACAGGCCATTCAGCCCAACAAAGCTCATCAGTCCTATCCACTTACTTCTTCCAAAAAACATTGTTGAGCTTTGAAAGTCCCTAAAGTCTTACTGCCTATCACACTACTTGGTAGCTTATTCCAAGTGTCTATCATTCTTTGTGTAAAAAAAAATTCCTAATGTTTGTGTGAAATTTACCCTTAACAAGTTTCAAACTGTGTCCCCATGTTCTTGATGAACTCAGTTTTAAAGTCACAGTCTCGATCCGCTGTACTAATTCCCTTCATAATTTTAAACACTTCAATCATGTCACCTCTTAATCTTCTTTTGCTTAAACTGTGTAGGCTCAGCTTTTTTAATCTTTCCTCATAATTCAACACTTGTAGCCCTGGAATCAGCCTAGTTGCTCTTTTCTCGACCTTTTCTAATGCTGCTATGTCATTTTTTTAGCCTGGAGACCAAAACTGCACACAGTCCTCCAGATGAGGCCTCACTAGTGTGTTATAAAGTTTCAGCAGAACTTCCTTGGACTTGTACTCCACTCATCAAGGCGCTATATAACCTATCATTCTGTTAGCCTTCTTAATGGCTTCTGAACACTGTCGGGAAGTCGATAGCTTAGAGTCCACTATGACTCCTAAATCCTTCTCATAAGTTGAACTCTTGATTTTCTCGATTGTGTATTCAAACCTCACAATTTTAACTTCCTATGTGTAATACTTTATATTTACTGAAATTAAATTTCATCTGCCACAAATCTGCCCAAGCCTGTATACCCTCCAAGTCCTTCTGTAATGATATAACAGATTCCAAATTATCTGCTAATCCTCCTGTCTTGGTATCATCTACAAACTTAACCAGCTTGTTACTTATATTCCTATCTAAATCATTTATATATATATTAAAAATAGCAGCGGCCCTAGCAATGACCCCTGTGGAACACCACTCTTAACATCAGCACACCACTCTTACCATCAGCTGTTGTTGGCTGCATTCACCCTTCCCTTAATTCTGTCCTTGCTGTTGAATAAAACCACCATAATATGATGCTGCCACCATCATACTTCATCATAGGTGATGAGAAGAGCCTGGTCTTTGTCAAGCATAATTCCTGGAGTTCTGCACAAAGAATTCAATTTTTGACTCATACTCTCAGGGTCCCCTAAACTCTCAAATGCCGTTTTACTCAAGAGTCTCTTCTGACTAGCCACTTTTGATGGAATGCTGTAAAGATGGTCATCCTTCCGACAGGTTCTCCCATCTCAGCAGATGACTTATCACCTCCCCAACCTCGATTCTTCTTGCCCAGTTACTCAGTTTCACCGGAGTGCTAACTGTAGGAAGAGTCCTGGTGGTTCCAGACATCTTCTATTTCACAATTCTTGAGGCCACTGTGCCCCTGGGTACACTGAGAGCTTTAGAAATGTCTTCATACCCTTATCCCGAACCCAAAATTTGAACACAGAGGTCTATGGAGAGTTCTTTGGACTTCATGGATTGGTTTTCATCCTTGCATGCAGTGTGAATTGTGGGACCTCATAAATACAGTTGCATAATGATGTACGATCAATTCAGTTGGCCACAGTTGGAGTCCAGTGAAGTTCTGGACAAATCTCAAGAAGAATTAAAGAAAACAGTAAACACCTGATTACAGTTTGGCTGCCACAGCATATGATCTGATTACTTAAATAAATGAGAAATTTCAATTTTTGACTTTTAATAATCTGCGGTGGGCTGGCACCCTGCCTGGAGTTTGTTTCCTGCTTTGCGCCCTGTGTTGGCTGGGATTGGCCACAGCAGACCCACCGTGACCCTGTAGTTAGGATATAGCGGGTTGGATAATGGATGGATGGACTTTTAATAAATTTGCAAACCTTTCTGAAAAGGGGTCCTGTTTTGTATCCTTAGCTGTCTTGTGCAGAGTGCTGCCAGGATTGCCCCTCTGACCCTGAGCTGGATTAAGCAGGTGTGGATTGTCGCAAGAATGACAAGAAGACATCATAAACGTTTGGGGCAGCCACCCGTATAATTTGCCTTGGCTGCAAAAAAGGGTTGAAAATAATTGTGAATTGCTCACAAGCCTGAGTCCAAAACAGTACTGCCGATATGGAGACAAGATGGTGGCTTTAAAGGCCAAGGCAGGAAGTGATGTCATTGGGTCTGGAAGTTACATCATCAATAGCGCCGGACCCGGGAAGTGATGTTTTCGGGACTGGAGATTACATCATTGGAGGCACCAGAACTGTGCAGGATTTCCCGAGAATGGTCTGCAAGGGATTGCCAAAGACAGTTAGTGCCCCGTGCCACTCACTGGTCTGATGTGGAATTATTATTACTCAAGCCCTTTAGCTATCTCCTACTCATACGTGTGTGACAGGATGTATACGTGAGTTTTCCCAGCATGGACTGGTAACTGTCCAGAGTTGGCTCCTGCCTTGTGCCCAGCGCTTCTAGGATGGGCACTGCAGCCCTGTAATCTTAAATTGCTTCAGGCCAGGGAAAAAATAAGTGAATCTTAGGTTCCAGGAACATTTCAGAAAATGTGCATTGACAAACTAGAAACAAAAAGCTCAAATTTGCCAAGCATTGTCAGACTAGTTACAAACCAAAAGAACTTTTAAACAAATTAATCAATTAATGTTGATAATGGATGCCTAAAACATTTCTCAAGCAGGTGAAAGGGTGTTTTGGAACCAACAAGAAATAACCGGGTTCAACTGTAGACACTTAGAATAATCCCAGAGTAAAAAAGTATTTTTCTCAGAAAGTAAATGTCTTTCCATAATGTTACAATACCACAGTATTGTAAGTTAATATTATTCTATTCCGTTGTCTCTTTGTCAGTTTTTACCTCATGAGCGATATGAATTATTTAGCGTAATAAATATTTAAAATGATTAGCTTGCACCTTTGCCACCTTGGAGCTTGACACTGTTATATCTCTGAAGCTTTATAGAGTGAATACTGGCCACAAAAAGCTGACAGAAGACCTTCAAAGGCCATTGGGGGCCGGAACTCAAGAAAATGATCTTGGCAGTGATTGGCAAATGGCGTTAGGTAGATAGTGTTTCACTAACAGAGATCCTGCCTTCTCTATCAGGCAATAATACTTTGTCAGCAGACATAAATTTATGATGGCTTCATTGCGTTCTGAGAGGCGCCAATGGAGTGAATTCAGAATGTCTGATTTTATGAACGTGTGCAACGGTTTGATTAACATAGCCCTCAGCTAGTAGTGCTAACAGGCTACCTGTACTTAATTATTATTATTATTATTATTATTATTATCCTTACATGCTCTAAACCTAGAGAGGGTTTTCATCTGCCTATTAATAAGGCTACAGATTTAAAGAAGAGGCACATGTAACTCTGAGCAGACACTAACATATTAAAATAACAGATTTATTATCCAGATTATGAATTTTGTCTTGAGAATGTGTTCTTCGCATCGCTACTGTTGCCTGTTTTTTATTCTCTGTTTTGTATCTGGCCATTGTTGCTCAGCTTTCTGATGTATGATCTCTTGCCTACTTTGAATTTTCCTTTTGGATTACAAGTTTGTTTAAATAAATAATATCTGTTTTACTTTATCATCATGAATATTTCATTACTAGCTTGTCCAGATATGTGCCTGTATTTAATAAGCATTTCAGAGTAGGAAAACGGTTTTAACTGGCTCAGAAATTGCAAAAGTGATGCAGATTTGGTCCTACTCTTAGGAGAAGGAGTACATAAGCACCCCAGGGGTCTGTTTTAGGTCCAGTCCTCTTCTCTTTATATATGTTACCTTTCTGCTCTATACTAAACAAGTATAGTATCCTGTATCATTGTTACGCTGATAATACCCAAATCTACGTATCGTTGCAATTGGTTGAAATGGAGTCTGTGACAAAACTTTTTAACTGCTTAGATGATATAAAGCACTGGATGGCACTTAACTTCCTGCAGTTAAATGAGTCAAAAACTGAAGTCATTCTATTTGCTCAGCCTACTGTTACATGACACTTGTCTGGTACTTAAAGCCATGTGTTAAAAATTTCAGGGTGATCTTAGATTCAAATTTTAATTTTGACAAACAAATAAATGCTTTGGTAAAGAGTAGTTTTTTCTACCTCAGGGTGATCAAAAACGTCATTTTTGTCATTAAATTTCCTAAAAAAGCTCATTCATGCTTTTGTTATGCCTTGTTTTGATTATTGTAATGCCCTGTATGTTGGGATATCCCGTACAACACTGTCTCACCGGCAAATGGTGCAGAAAGCAACTGCTAGAGTTTTGACCAGCAGCAAAAAAAAAACAGATCACATGGCTCCGGCTTTGGCCTCTCTTCATTGGCTCCCTGTTAGTTACAGGGTGAATTTTAAGATTTTAGTGCTTGTTTTTAAAGCCCTACATGGGTCAGCTCCACTGTACATAGCTGATCTTATTGTTCCATATTCATCAGCCAGGCAGCTGAGGTCTTCAGATCAGCTATTGCTTTCCGTCCCACGAACACAGCTGAAGCTGAGGGGCAATTGTGCTTTTGTGGTGGCTGGTCCTAAATTGTGGGAGAGTCTGCCCTTTCATAGCTTTAAGTTCTTGCTAAAAAAGCACTTTTTTATTCACTTGCTTTTTAGCTTATGAGTTTGAGTGGTTAAATCTTTCTATTTATATTTTTTATACTGTGTTCATCTTATGAATGTATTTTTATTTTACATAATTTTATATAAGCTATTTATGTTTGTGTTTTGGTATATGTGTGTTCATGCATGTATAATGTTTCTTTTTGTTTTTTCTTTTTAATAATCCTTTATCTGGCTTTTATTTTATACTGTTACCTTTTATATGTAAAGCAGTTTGGTCAACTTCTGGTTGTTTTAAATGCGCCGTATAAATACCGTATATACTCGTGTATAAGTCTGGTCTTGAAACACGAAAAACCGTTCATAAAATCATACCCTGACTTATACGCCCATTCAAAAATACGACACTTACATTTTTTTTTAAATCTTCTTGCCTGCTCCAGTCTCACACCAGTTTCTCAGAGGCATTGAATTTTGTCATAGCAGCGTATCTACCAATTTCTTTCGCCACTTCCACAACTTTTAATTTTAAATCAGCTTCATATTTTCTTCTGATTGAACGCTCCATCATAGATAAGAGATGTTCTTCTGTTGTTTCGGAATAGTTTGGGTATAACCGTGTAGTAAGGTAGACACAATACATAGAAATAAAAGTCAGTGTGATCCGTGGTTATTCTCTCAGGTGGGCGTTAGCATATCGTAATCTCTTGGACCAATAGCGCGAATTTTCCGCATTCGACTTATACAACCGACATTATAAAATATCAGAAATAATACAGTAAAATCAAGCCAAAACTTATCTGCGGGAGAACTTAAACGTGAGTATATACAGTAAATAAAACCTAAAACCTAAATAATGTGACAGACAAGAGGAGACCATTCAGTCCATCAAGCCCGTTTGTTTAGCTAACAGCTAAGTTGTCCCAAAATCTCCTCCAGATCCTTCTTAATGGTTGTAAAGGTTTATGCTTTAATAATCCAATTCTCGCTAGTTTGTTCAAGAGTTCTGCAACTTGTTGCGTAAAGAGGTGCTTCTTGGCCTTAAATGTACTTCCCCTTAATTTCCACTGATTCACCCTTAAGCTGAAAGTTTGTTGCTTTTGCCTTTGAGGTTTTAAACACCTGGTTTAGCTCCTGACACATACTCTTCTGCTTGAAACTAAGCAGGTTTAATTCTCTGAGTCTGTCAGAGTAGGACATCTCCTTAATTCCCATGATGCAATGTGGTGATATGGGTCCACAGCTCTTCCTGCAAAGGCTGTTTTGTTTTAAATAAGTAATCACCACGCTCGCGGCTTAGCGAGGGGGCGTGGTGGCTGTAGCGTCTCAGGGCGATCTGCGGTGTGGGCGTTTCTCACCTAAGTGCACAGGTGAGAGACTGCCCACATCCGTGATTGTTCCTGGGGCCAATGTGTTGCAGCTGCCATGTCCTCTCTGCATATATAGAGAAGCCCGAGATGGTTAGAGGATGATAAAGGAAAAAGTCAAATAAAGAAAGGAAAAGAAAAAAGATGATGAAAAGAGAAGAACGGAGGTTGTAGGAAGCAAAAAAGAAAGAGAGAGAAAGCCGGTGCAGAAGAGCGAGCGAGCAAGTGAGTACAGGCAGGCTCGCGTTGCAGCTGAGCAGGGTGCTTGGGTGTTGGGCCCACACCTGAGGAGCAGAAGTAGTGGTTGCTCCCGCTGAGTAGTTTTATGAAGGACGGGAGTGACCGGAAGGTGGATGACTCTCCGTAGAAGGCATCGGGAGTCGGGACTTGGGACATGGATTCCCCAGCGTGTGAGCCCTGGTCGTTGGGGGATCCCAAGTCACTGTTTGGAGGAGCCTGCCGGAGCCAGGGATCGGTAAGGCAAAACTGAACAGCCGAGGTAGGCAGAGCAGGTCAGCTGCAGGTTGGGTGACTCCTCTGTTGCGGGATCCATTTGGGTGAAACAGGGAAGCCACCAGCAGTAGAAGATGGATGCATCAGATTTTAAATGGACAGTTTCCTGCATTGAGTTTTAACCTCGTTTTAAAGGATTGTTGTTTTTGTGTATTTTAACCTCCACACATTTCTTTTATTGGATTATTTATTTGAATTGTTGAACGAACTGCACAGCACTTTTATTTGAACACTGACTGTTTTTGATTGTCTTTTAATAAAAGCACTTTGCACTTTGTTACACCATCCCCTTGCTCATTGTTATTGCCTCACTGTCTAGCTCATCGGTGACATTACCGACTGTGTTGGGTTCAAGGGCTCCCAGACCAATGAGGGGAGCACGGAGCTGAACCCGCATCGTCAAATGCACTTGGTTACTCTCCTCTACACTGCTTTTTTTCTTTTTTCCTTTAGGATTTAAGGGAGCTTATGAGCTGTTACATCTTACTAGGAGCTGCTGGAAGATGGCATTCAGACAGAGAGCGACAAGCACATACCAGGAAAGACAGAATGTTTTAGAAACACTAGACAACAATCCACTTTAATAAAAGGATAATTGTCTGTTCGTCCATCCGAGTGTCTGTCCAGTTGCTATATCTCTGTCATTCCAAAAGGTGGCACATCACAAAAATGTTTAGTAATAAAATGCATTGCATTGGTCATTCCAACAGATGGCACATCACAAGCATTAACACTGCTTTTATGAATCCCATAGCAAATGGCATATAACAAAGACATATGCATTGCATGGTGCACTGCAAACAATAATGCTAAGGTCTATGTTGATTACTTAGATTTCAACCCGTCATCACAAAAGCGATGATTTGGGAATGTCACAAACAAGCATTTCTCAAATTTGTGCCAAACTTTTAACACCCTTAAGACACATGATGTAAAGAGTAGGTTTATACATTTCTCTACGACTTTTCATGAATTTAAATTAAAGCAAGCTGCACTTGATAAACCTCGCAGAAGATAAGGGGGGATTATGGAGAGGGACGCAGTTGATACATGTTGAGAAAACTTCAGCCAAAGTAAAAGTATTAGTAACATAATGTATTTATAAGGGTGGCACGGTGGTGCAGTGGTAGCGCTGCTACCTTGCAGTAAGGAGACCCGGGTTCACTTCCTAGGTCCTCCCTGCGTGGAGTTTGCATGTTCTCTCCGTGTCTGCATGGGTTTTCTCCAGGTGTTCTGGTTTCCTCCCACAGTCCAAAGACATGCAGGTTAGGTACATTGGCGATCTTAAATTGTCCCTAGTGGTGTGCTTGGTGTGTGGGTGTGTGTGCCCTGCGTTGGAGTGGCGCCCTGCCCGGGGTTTGTTTCCTGCCTTGAGCCCTAGGATTGGCTCCAGCAGACCCCCATGACCCTGTAGTTAGGATATAGCAGGTTGGATAATGGATGGATGTATTTATAGTCATAAGGAACATGCAGCTTTGCATTAGTGGTGAACTGGGCATGTCACAACCAAGTATGTTTTAAATTTTGCGGTACACTTTGAATATTCTTACAACGCGTGTGATAATACGCAGATTTGTACATTTCCTTAACCTCCATGTGAGATGTTAAAGCCATCTGCATTCATGCAGGTTTTCCTGAAGTTGTTGGTGTGACCGACAGCATGTACATAAAGGTTATTTCCCCAAATGTGGAAGAGCACACATATGTGGATCTCAAGTGATATTACAGAATCAACACACAGGTGGTCATGGATGCAAACAGTATAGTAGTTAGATAGGCAGGGCTAGATGAGTGATTGACAGTGAAACATTACACTGGAACACTGAGCTTTGCATTCGAAGAACTGCTGGAATGTTCACGTTGCACTTTACAAGCCAAGGAAGGTTTAAGAAGGCATGCAGAGACTCCTGAGGCTTTGGATAAATAGAGCATCACAGAAGATACTGGGTGATATCGGAGATAGACAGACATGTCGTGCATCTCTGGAGGGTGATCAGGAATTCAGGAACAAGGATAGCTGTGAGTAGTTTCAGTAACAGATATTTCACAAACATCAGGTAGGTGTTTCTTCTGGACATACGGCTATGAATCATTTATTGTTAAATAAACATGCCTGTTATCTGGCTTTATGTTGATCCGGTGGGTGTGTGTCCCAGTCTTTCTTTTCTCGATACTTGTTACAATATTATTATTGCTGTTGTTGTGAAGTTGATTGGTTCAAACCATGGCTTTAGAGCAGGAGTCTCCAACTCCAGTCCTGGAGAGCTACTGTGGCTGCAGGTTTTCATTCTAACCCTTTTCTTAATTAGTGACCAGATTTTGCTGCTAATTAACATTTTGCCTTAATTTTAATTGATGCACAACTTAAGACTCTGCCCCCTTAATTATTTCGTTATTCCTTAATTAGCAACCAAACAATATTAAGACACAAAATGTACCAACAACAAGGCTGCTGCTTCACCACCTTAGGCCACAGGTTCAACACGCCCTTGACCCTCTGCAGTTTGCATATCAGGAGAAGGTGGGAACGGAAGATGCCATCATCTATATGCTACACCGATCCCTCTCTCACTTGGACAGAGGCAGTGGTGCTGTAAGAATTATGTTTCTAGACTTCTCTAGTGCCTTCAACACAATCCAACCTCTGCTCCTTAGGGACAAGCTGACAGAGATGGGATTAGATTCATACCTAGTGGCATGGATCGTGGACTATCTTAAAGACAGACCTCAGTATGTGCGTCTTGGGAACTGCAGGTCTGACATTGTGGTCAGCAACACAGGAGCGCCACAGGGGACTGTACTTTCTCCGGTCCTGTTCAGCCTATATACATCAGACTTCCAATACAACTCGGAGTCCTGCCATGTGCAAAAGTTCGCTGATGACACTGCTATCGTGGGCTGTATCAGGAATGGGCTGGAGGAGGAGTATAGGGACCTAATCAAGGACTTTGTTAAATGGTGCGACTCAAACCACCTACACCTGAACACCAGTAAAACCAAGGAGCTGGTGGTGGATTTTAGGAGGCCCAGACCCCTCATGGACCCCGTGATCATCAGAGGTGACTGTGTGCAGATGGTGCAGACCTATAAATATCTGGGAGTACAGCTGGATGATAAATTAGACTGGACTGCCAATACTGATGCGCTGTGCAAGAAAGGACAGAGCCGGTTATACTACCTTAGAAGGCTGGCGTCCTTCAACATCTGCAATAAGATGCTGCAGATGTTCTATCAGACAGTTGTGGCGAGCGCCCTCTTTTACGCAGTGGTGTGCTGGGGAGGCAGCATTAAGAGGAAAGACGCCTCACGTCTGGACAACTGTTGAGGAAGGCAAGCTCTATTGTTTGCATGGAGCTGGACAGTTTAACATCTGTGGCAGAGCGAAGGGCACTCAGCAGGCTCCTATCAATTATGGAGAATCCACTGCATCCACTTAATAGTATCATCTCCAGACAGAAGAGCAGCTTCAGCGACAGACTGCTGTCACTGTCCTGCTCCACTGACAGATTGAGGAGATCGTTCCTCCCCCAAACTATGCGACTCTTTAATTCCACCCGGGGGGGTAAACGTTAACATTTAACATTATACATAGTTATTGTCTGTTTTTCTGTTTTTCACCTGCATTATTATCATTCTTTAATTTAATATTAATTATTGTATAAGTATGCTGCTGCTGAAGATTGTGAAATTCCCATTGGGATTAATAAAGTATCTATCTATCTATCTATCTATCTATCTATCTATCTATCTATCTATCTATCTATCTATCTATCTATCTATCTATCTATCTATCTATCTATCTATCTATCTAACACATAAAAAACTATCTGTGTACATCACACAATAACTGAAAATAAAGAAAGGTGAAGGCCTCAGTAATGTTGATCTGTTTAGGTCCACAAAACATTTTGACAGCGCTCTTAAAAAAGAAAACCAACAGTTTTGGAAATGTCTGCCATGGTAGAAAGAGCACCATGGAATTAAATAACGGGTTTAATTAGCAACGAGAATTGGCTTCAAATTAAGAAACTGAATGAAGTGAAGTTGGCTGGAGTTTGATGCCCCAACTTAGTTGGTCATCTGTTGGCTCACTTCACATCACATTTATGCTTAGGTGCCGTTTAAGGAAAAAAGAATCAATTCAGCAGCCAGAATCTCAGGAAAAGTCAATTAAAATAAAGGGAAATAGTTAATTAGCATCAAAAACTGGTGAATAATTAAGAAAAGAGTTAGAATGAAAACTTGCAGCCACTGGGGCCCTCCAGGACTGGAGTTGGAGACCCCTGCTTTAGAGTACTTCATTAGAGTGGCATAAACCTTCTATTTGAATTTAATCACATTCCTTTGAATATTATTATTATTATTATTGTTGTTGTTGTTTTGTCATATTTGTGGTGAAGCCTTAGCATCAGAAAACTACAAAATGTCATCATGACTTCCAAAGAAACTCCAAAATGCTTTTATGAGTACCATTTTGCATAAAACCGTGATGTTATTCTTCTCAAACCTGAACTCGAACTCCTCACTGGGAATGGGTGTAGGATGCTTCATAACTGCTTCTCATGTCCTAATCTCGGGTAGGACACATTCTTCTCCTAGTTAGACTTTTACTGCAGTTCCTAGGTGTAAATCTGAGATACTTGATAAATATGGGTGCTGTACTCAAACCTGGTATAACACTGCCAGCTGCATTTTACAGAGTGGCACAGCATGTTGAAGTCCTGCAATTTGACTTTTTATACAGAAAAGCTGGCACTGAGTTGCTGTGCTGTGCTCATGCCTACCTCTGTGGGCATGTCTGGTTGGCAAGCTCCTGTCAATAGCCAGACCACCTTTTAAATGTGAAAGGAAGTTGAACTGCCTGAAGAAAAATCCCTCCCAGACATGGAGGAATATGAGTACTCTAAATCAACTTGTACCATGCCCAGATATTAGGACCAATGACTCTGGATCTGTAAATCTTACCACTGTGTCAGCGTAAAAGGTATCACGTTTAAAAATAATTGCCCTTTATCTTGCCTTACTGACTGTAATCCATGAAACTCAAGGAGCAAGAGAGAAGCAGAAAAAATGAGATGGCATTCTTACATTGTACAATTAAAATACAAGAAATGGTTATCTACATCACCAGAAGGCCTACAGAATTTCCATTTTGAAGTCGAGTTTAGGAAAAGAGTGTCATTGCAAAGAAGCATGGCTTAGAAGAGAAGTGCTGGAGAAGTCACCATCTCCTCCGGGGTAGCATAATCAATTAAATTAATACAGTGGTGAGCTGATGTCAGCTTTCTACTACAGCTCCGTCAGATTTTTGGAATAACTAAATAAGAAGGGGTATAAAGTACAGTTAGAGTGAATGGGGAATCCCAAAGTCGTTGGGGCGGATTGTATTCTTGGATCATTGTGGGACCTCGTTCAGCACTTGCCGCTCTCCTGCACAATTTGTTCTCCCTCAAAGGTGTTGTTTAAAGTTAAGCCTGCTAAATTGATTGGCATCACCTGCTAAGAAACGATAGCTTGAAACCACAATCACGTCTGAACAGATAAAATCATTTATTCATAACAGAAACAAAAAAAAAAATTCCATGCCTGTCATGATAATCATCATAGAGATAATTTGTATTAGCAAGCTCACTCAGTGGGGTGAGGGCACATTGTCAGCCTGCGGCGGCACATCGTCACTACATTCTGCAAGGTCAAACTAGTATATATAATTTGTTTTGAGAGCATGCTCACTGGATTGAGGGGAAAGTTTCCAAACACACCAGCACAAAATTGTTCTGTTCAGCAGAAGAGAAGCTTTGTATGTCACACTCGCATAACTAGATGTTTATTAAAAAGGGCTGCTCAGCTGGCAAGGGCTGGAAAGGCTTGGCAACCAAAAAGAAGGGCAAGACAGGAAAAGAGAAATCCAAATAGCCTGTTATAGAGTGTGCTTATTTGGAAGCAGAGTGCAAGGGTGTCCCCTCCATGAGTGAGCTAGTACATTAAAGGGCAGCAGACCAGCCCCATGAAAGAGTATTGGGGTCCTGTTATTAATAAATGATGGCAAAGAGTGTCAAATCTGCTATACTTATTCTGTGTTTAAAATCTTATTTAGAGCCAAGGAACACACTTATTATCATGGGCACCATGAGGGTTTTGTACCCTTTAAGCCTCAGGAGATGGGCTCAGAAATTTGGACGTACTCTTCCAGTGTCTACCTGTTTTATCATGGAAAAGTTTTGGGGTGACCCAATCCGAAAATATTACATACTCTTATTCCCATGCCCAGATTCTTTGTTACGCAGACACTGTAGATGCCACGTGGGCTGGACGGGCATTCTGGCCGGGAAGGAAACAGGAAGCAGACCCGGAAGGAAGAGATGGACGGACAGCCCCTGTAAAAGCTGGGGAGTTTTTATTCCCCCAGCACACTAGATGGCAGAAGTCCTGGAGATCCACACCCAGTGGGAAGCCAGCAGGGCATGCCGGGAAACATAGTCTAGCAGGACAACTCTGCTGGGGTTACTGGGTGCCACGAGAAAGTGCTGCAGGGAAACAAGCTCCCTATTGTGATAATGGAATTCCGTGTGACCCAGAAGTGCTTCGATTGGGCAATTGCCCTGGCACCGGAAGTACTCCCTGGTCTGTAATAAAAGGGACTGCACTCCCTTATTCAGGTGAGTCGGAGCTGGGTGGTAGAGAGGCAACACTTAACTGGAAAAGGGCAGTGCGGTGGTGAGAGGAGGAGGAGACGGAATACTTGTGGGTTGTGTTTTTTGTACTGTGTTGAAGGTATTCGTGGTTAATAAACAACTTTTATTTCTGCGGGGGTTTGGACTTTCTGACACCCGGGGGTCCATCACAACACATACATATGTCCTCCACCCTGAGTATTGTTCTCTTATTCTTGCATTCACCTGGCATGGAAGGAGACACAGTGCACAGACAGAATCCACTTGCAACTGGGACTACAGAATCCAACTTCACAGGACTGACTGATACTGTGCTTCAATTCTTCTCTTGGAGGACTTCTCCTCTTTTCTCTGTACCCCAGACAACAAGGCGAACAAGGCGAGTAGGCAATACACTTTCATTCAACCATCACAGTCTTTAATATTCTTAATGTGCCAAACAGCAAAAGCAAATACAAGTGAATGGGTATGGCAAATCAATTAGAACAACCTGGAAGTTTCAGTAGATATCATAGACGATGCTGGCTGACACACCCAATTGGTCTCTCAGCTGTGTCTTCTTGATATTTCCTTCTTCTTATTATTCCTGGTTCTTCCCTTCAATAATGCTGTTACTTTAAGCTGATGACATTTTAAAGATTATTAGGGCCAAGGTGAACACTCATAGCCCCCTATATATCGAACATCATTTTGGCAGACCAAATTGGTATATGTTCAGAATGTGTCCACGAGCATAATTATCTAATGGTTCAAGAGGTTTGATTTTATGCATGTGGAAAGTCCAGAAATGAACATTTTAATATTTAAGATTGTAACATTTCACCTTGCTTTACAGCCCTTTTACAGTAATAAGTTTCATTTTTGCTAGTTTAGCCTTCGGTCTGCTGTCTCTACTAACACTTCCTCTTTCTGTGGTAAGACAAGCTTCTTTTACAGAATTCAAAAGTTCAAGGAAAAAGAATTACACTCTAAACATAAAGAAACATGGTTAATAATCCCTCTTAACACTTTAAACCACATGAAATAAAATATCATAAGCTCACACTGCCCTATACTACCTGAGTCTGGAGCTGAGTTGGGACAGAGTATCTACTGAGGTAGACAGAGAAAGAACTGACAGAAAGGTGACTTGTGATGTGGTTTTGTTTCAAACTGGGCAAGTGAGTGAGCCATTCAAGTTGTAGAACAACCAGACTGCTTGGAAGAGGCCACTGGGACAGCCATTCATATGTTTTTCAACCTTTAGTCCAAGTTCAGGATCACTAGGCATAATGGAATAACAGATCTTTATTCGTGGCTACTTATTTCAGTATTTGTTATAGCTCTCCCTTTGTACAGAATTCATATTTTATTTTTTGATTTAAATATCCATATTTTCATAGTTGATGCTATGCTGGCACTCTTTTTGCAGTCTCAGAGAGTTCCTAGAAGGCATTCCACTTACAATGTGTGGTAAAACGTGGCACTGGGTGTCAGGCTGATACTCTTGTCGGTAGTGCTAATCCTGGAGACTGGTCACTGGCTGTTTTGAGCTTGTACACTTGTATCTCATATCTGTACTCTAACACCCCTGGAAATGGATTTTATGACCATTAATGACTCTAGACACACAAGCACATCATAGTAGCCATGCTTTTACAGATATGTCATCTTAGCTCTTGTGTGTCATCTAACGTAGGCGTGACTTTTGATTCCACACTTGATTTTGACAAACAACAAATGCTGTAGGACTAGGAATTACCTAATTGGTTTACAGCTTGGGAAAGGAAGAAATGCATAGGTACTTAAAAGATCAAACACTTTGATCAGAGTCATTTGTTATCAGAACAAGATAGCCAATCATATTTGTGCAAGGTCACATATCTCAAAACTCCACATGTGCATTTTAACATAAATTTGATTTGTCTGATGGAGTATGGAGGAAGAAGAAACAACAGCAATGGAAGGGTGACATCAGAGATCAAGAGACCAGAAAACGTAACTATGAACAACACCAATCACTAAACCAAAAGCCACCCAGGACTTTAAACCCTTGACACTTCTGAGTTTATATCCAGACTTTGCTATCTATTTTATCTGTAGCCATACCACATGCACTTCAGGACAGGTCATCCACCTGAAGCAAAGCACGTTTGGGCCCAGTCAGTACTTGGATGGGAGACCATCTGGGAAAACTTTGGGTTTCTACTGGAAGAGGTGTTGGTTAGACCAGCTCTTATCATGTGGTCTGAATGTGGACACCAATGGCCCAGTGCAGTGATGGGGACACCGTGCTCTAAATAAGGTGTCGTACTTTGGATGAAATGTAAAGCAGAGGTCTTGACTCTCTGTGGTCACTAAAGATCCCTGGGCATTTTCTAAAAGAGTAGGGTTTATCCCAATGTTCTGGCTAAATTGCCCTCCCTCTCCATGGCCTAGTCATACTGTCATCCCCTGTCTCTAATTGGCTATCTCTCACCACTTCACCACCTAATAGCTAAGGTGTGGTGAGCGTACTTTCACAATAATGGCTACCATCACATTATCCAGGTGGATGCTACATACTGGTGGTGGTTGAAGTGGTTCCTCTATATCTAAGTGCTTTGGGAAGTGAGGAAAGTGCTATATAAATGTAATTATTATTATTTTATTTTCTATTATATTTTCTTCTTTTTGGTATTGTAATAAACACCACTGTAATAAACACTACATTACTTTTTATTTTTCTATATTTTGTCTTTTATTTAGAGTGATTGAAATAATAAATGGGTACCAAGTGTAAGTTAGATGGCTAGTGTCTTCTTCAGAAATTAGGACAACTGTGGTAAAAACAAGATATAGTTTGGTTAGTAAGTAGCATATAAGCAAAAGGTCAGGTCACGTCAGGTCAGGTTGGGGAGCATGCATTGGTACAGCGCATTGCCGCACCCACCACATGACAAAACAGCTCGGGATCCTGGTTGGAAACCCCACAGGTAGACACACAGTCCAGTCCCACCCTCCAGAAATGACTATCCATCTGCTGTAGCCAGGTGTTTCGTGGGTGTCCCCTTGGCCTCGTCCAGCCACTCGGGTCCTCAATAATGAGGATCCCGTGAGCCGGATCACCCTCAGGGAATCGGGCCACATGGCCATAGTGCTGTAACTGAGACTCCTTCACAATGCAGGTAACCAAAAGAGTGTTGCTTTTATGTGTATCGTGATGACACCCACATGTCTGTTAGAGATGGTGATAGTAAATCCCTATGTAGTGAATCTTTTGCAGAATATTGAGGAGTTACTGGCAATTGGTCCCACTCAAGACTTTGTATGGATAGGACTGGTATGTCTGTGTGTGTGTAGTAATCTTCAAGGGTGAGAGTAAATGAACCCAATAAAATTTCCTAGTAATTCTCACAAATTTCACAATAATACACCAGTTATTTCTAGAATCAAATCAGCTTTATCTTGTATCCTATCTACTATTTTATCAGGATCTGGAAAAAGTTACTCATGTGTTTATTGCATCACAGTTTGACTATTGTAATTCTTGGTGATATCTTGGTCTCCCACAGTTACTACTCAATCTTTTACAAATTGCCCAGAATGTTGCTGAATGTCTTTTGACTGGCGTTAAAAAGTGTGAGCACATCATGTCTGGTCCTGTCTTCTATTCATTGGCTACCTGTTAAGTACAGAATTCAATTTAATTTAGTTATTGTTTTTAAAGCATTAAATTAAATGATCCCCTCTTATATTTTAGATCTTCTCTGCCCTTATTTAGCTCCCAGGTTTCTTAGATCTTTAATCAAACAAATCCTGCATGTGCTATGGACACATTTAAAACAAAAAGGCGACTGAGTATTTTCTGTGGCGGCTCCATGGTTGTGGAACAGTTTGCCAGTTGATGTTAGGTGTGCTTCCTCCAGTTCTGTTAAATCTAGGCTTAAGACATTTGTTCACTCAAGCCTTTTCACATTCTAAGGAAATACAGTCATATGAAAAAGTTTTGGAACCCCTCTTAATTCTTTGGATTTGTGTTTATCATTGGCTGAGCTTTCAAAGTAGCAGTTTCCTTTTAATATATGACTTGCCTTATGGAAACAGTAGTATTTGAGCAGTGACATGAAGTTTATTGGATTAAAAGAAAATATGCAATATGCATAATAACAAAATTAGACAGGTGCATAAATTTGGGCACCCCAACAGAGACATTACATCAATACTTAGTTGAGCCTCTTTTTGCAAATATAACAGCCTCTAGACGCCTCCTATAGCCTTTGATGAGTGTCTGGATTCTGGATGGAGGTATTTTTGACCAATTTTCCATACCAAATTTCTCCAGTTCATTTAAATTTGATGGCTCCTGAGCATGGACAGCCTGCTTCACATCATCCCATAGATCTTCGATGATATTCAAGTCAGGGGACTGTAACGGTCATTCCAGAACATTGTACTTCTCCCTCTGCATGAATTCCTTTGTAGATTTCAAACTGTGTTTTGGGTCATTGTCTTGTTGGAATATCCAACCCCTGTGTAACTTCAACTTTGTGACTGAAGCTTGAATATTATCCTGAAGAATGTGTTGATACTGGGTTGAATTCACCCAACCCTCGACTTTAACAAGGACCCCAGTCCCTGAACTGGCCACACAGCCCCACAGCATGTTGAACCTCCACCAAATTTGACAGTAGGTAGCAGGTGTTCTTCTTCCACCATACAAAATGCTTTTTGTTATGACCAAATAACTCAATTTTTGTCTCATCAGTCCAAAGCACTTTGGTCCAAAATGAATCTGGCTTTTCTAAATGAGCATTTGCATACAACAAGCAACTCTGTTTGTGGCGTGAGTGCAGAATGCCATACAGATGTTCTTTGTCCAAATTGCGCTGAATTGTAGACCGATGTACAGATACACCATCTGCAGCAAGATGTTCTTGCAGGTCTGTGGAGGTGATCTATGGGTTGTCTGTAACAATTCTCACAATCCTGCCAATATGCTGCTCCTGTATTTTTCTTGGCCTTCCAGACCTGCTGGGTTTAACAGCAACTGTGCCTGTGGCCTTCCATTTCCTGATGACATTCCTTACAGTTGAAACTGACAGTTTAAACCTCTGAGATAGCTTTTTGTAGCCTTCCCCTAAACCAGGAGACTGAACCATCTTTGTTTTCAGATCTTTTGAGAGTTGCTTTGAGGATCCCATGCTGTCACTCTTCAGAGGAGAGTCAAAGGGACTCAAACTTGCAATTGACCACCTTAAATACCTTTATATCTCATGATTGGACACACCTGTCTATGAAGTTCAAGGCTTAACGAGCTAATCTAACTAATTTGGTGTTGCCAGTAATCAGTATTGAGCAGTTACATGCATTCAAATTAGCAAAATAACAAGGGGACCCACATTTTTGCAGAGCCAGTTTTTCACATTTGATTTAATTTCATACAACTAAATACTGCTTCACTAAAAATCTTTGTTCGGAAAACACCCCAGTACTCAGATGTTCCTAGGAAATGAAAGACATACCACTGTTATCTTTTTTTGTTGAAAGGAGAGTTAATTACTATGCAGGCTGAGAGGGGTTCCCAAACTCTTTCATATGACTGTATTATAGATATGTTGGTAATTTTTGTGAATTTTTCAGTATGCTTTATTATTATTGCTATTATTATCTCATGTATGTACTGTGTAGAAAAGGCGTTATAGATAGATAGATAGATAGATAGATAGATAGATAGATAGATAGATACTTTATTAATCCCAATGGGAAATTCACATTCTTCAGCAGCAGCATACTGATACAATAAATAATATTAAATAATATTAAATTAAAGATTATAGGTGCCCAATCCGGCACAGAAGGACACAGAGGCACGTATAAAACACAAGGACTTTTATTTTTCTTCACCCGTGGGTGCACGTCTTCCCCGTGACCCACAGGCAATACACAGTCCCAAAACACTCTTTTCCACACAACAATCCTTCCTTTTCACCACCACTCCTCCACAAGCGTCGTTTCCTTCCTCCCAACTCTGGCTCCCTGAGTGGTGATGGTTGGCCCTTTTTATAACCCACCCGGAAGCATTACAGGTGTTTGACCACCTGGTTCTAATTGCACTTCTGGGTGGGGCTGAAGATTTGACCAGCCGGGCTGCAGACTCAATGCAGCTCCTCCTAGCGGCCATCCGAGCCCCCAGCCAGGCTGTGGAGGACTCCATCTTCCATGGAGCCATGTGCCAGGTTGGGGAATCATCGTCTGCCAGGGAGGCTGCCACCAAGCGTCCCGGGGGAGGTATTGAACTGTCCATGGCTGCTCCCCCGGAATAGATGCAGCAGGGGCGTCCCTGCCGGGCATGGGACCCGGCTGTCCATTACAACTGCCATCAATCTACTTAAGAACATTTTAAGGCACTAATATTATTATTATTATTACCACGCTTATTTTAATTTCACTTGTTTGTTGTCTGGTACAAATCTTGTAATCGATATTTAACCCACTTCCTATTGTCCAAATGACTTGAAATTTTGCATACTTACTCACTTCCTATGACAATACATGATTCAATAATCAGCTTCACTAATTGATCAATTAATCCATGTTAATTAAGAAATGAAATTTTCATATGAAGAATAGTTAAAGATTTCACCAATAGATGGCGCTAGTAACAGATAGAAATATTAAAGGAAGCATTAAAATATTGATTACAAAATTATACTAAAACAAACCCAAGACTAAAAAGTTGAAAATAATATATATATAAAAAAATACTTTTTAAAAACCACACTTACATTAAGTTAAAAAGTGTACTAAAAAGTAAAAAATAAGTCTCTCATCTCTGTTGTAAAATAAAAGGTGGGTGCTTTTTACCAAAAAGTAAAAGAATTTATGAACCTCCTGGACTCTTTTGATTTGAGACAGCTTGTTAATCAGCCTACACATAAAGCAGGTCATACGTTAGACTTAGTAATTACTAAAGGACTAAAAGTTGATATAAAGCAGGTCATTGATACGGGTCTATCAGACCATTTTCTTCTACTTTTAATATAGAAATAATGATAGAAAACACTCATGAGAAGCATATTGTTAAAAAACGCTTCTTTGACTCATCAGCAGCTTTAAAACTTACAAACATTCTAACCAATCAGTCCGTTTATAGTGCCAACTATAATAGCGAGGAGAATGTAAATAGTAAAGTGGAAAGATTTAATACTAAAGTGAGGGCTGCTGTTGACTTAGTTGCACCTGAAAAGACAGTTAAAAAATCTTCTAGCATTGTTATACCATGGAAGACCCAAAGAGTGTCTGATTTAAAGAGAACATGCCGTAGAGCTGAGCGTAAATGGAGGAAAACTAAACTAACTATTGACTAAGAAATATTAAAAGTTAAAATAACAGAATACAATAACACAGTCCGTCTTGAGAGGCGCTGCTATTTCTCTAAGATTATAAATAACAATGCTAGTAATCCCAGAGTCTTATTTTCGACAATTGATCATCTGTTAAACCCAGGTAACTCAAAGGAATGCCTCCTAAGTACTTCCAGTAAAACCTGTGAGGCTATCGCTGTATTTTTCAATCAAAAAATTAATGATATTAGAAATAACATAGTATATCTCCCCAACACTAAGGATCCTCCTAAACCCCAGTAATCCATAATAAACAAATTAAAGTCTTTCACTAGGATAGATTTACCTGATTTACATAAAATAATTTCTCAAATGAAACCCTCCACCTGTGCCCTTGACCCAATACCAACTAATTTTTTCAAAGAAGTATCGGGCGTGCTTATTGATAATGTTCTTGACATAGTAAATTCGTCATTAGATACGGGGGTCTTCCCAGACTGTCTTAAGACTGCGGTAGTTAAACCCCTACTTAAGAAAAATAATCTCAATCCCTCTGCTCTTGAAAATTATAGACCCATCTCTAACCTGCCTTTCTTAAGTAAAATTCTAGAGAAGGCAGTCATTATACAGTTAAATGAGCACCTCAATAAACATGCTATTCTTGATAAATTTCAGTCAGGTTTTAGAACAAATCACAGCACAGAAACTGCACTCGTTAAAGTAGTAAATGACTTGCGGGTAAATGCAGACAGAGGCCATTTATCTGTTCTCATCCTCTTAGATCTGAGTGCCGCATTTGACACCATTCATCATAATATTCTTAAGAATCGCCTTAGTCAAAGGGTGGGCCTCTCTGGCAGTGTCTTAAATTGGTTTGAATCCTACCTGGCAGGGAGAAAATTCTTTGTTAGTTGTGGTAATTATAACTCAAAGACACATGATATCCTATATGGTGTTCCACAAGGCTCTATCCTGGGTCCGCTGCTCTTCTCAATCTACATGCTTCCATTAGGTCAGATTATCTCAGGGCACAACATGAGCTACCACAGCTATGCTGATGACACACAGCTGTATTTATCAATAGCAACTGATGACCCCAAATCTCTTGATTCGCTAACACAATGTCTAACCTGTGTCTCAGAATGGATGAATAGTAACTTTCTCAAATTAAATAAAGAAAAAACCGAAATCCTAGTGATTGGCAATAATGGATACAATGAGGCTATTAGAAATAAACTGGATGCATTAGGATTAAAAGTCAAATCGGAGGTAAAAAGCTTAGGGGTATCCGTTGATTGTAATCTGAATTTTAAATCGCATATTAATCAGATCACTAGGACAGCATTTTTTCACCTAAGAAACATAGCAAAAGTTAGACCTCTTATATCATCGAAAGATGCTGAGAAATTAGTTCATGCGTTTGTTTTCAGTCGGCTAGATTACTGTAACGCACTCCTCTCAGGACTACCCAAAAAAGACATCAATCGTTTGCAACTAGTGCAGAATGCAGCTGCTAGAATCCTTACCAGGAAAAGAAAATCCGAGCACATTTCTCCAGTTTTGATGTCACTACACTGGTTACCTGTGTCATTCAGAATTGACTTTAAAATTTTTATGGTTTGTAAAGCTTTAAATAATCTCACCCCCGCTTATATATCGGAATGTCTGACACCTTATATTCCAAATCGTAACCTCAGATCCTCAACTCAGTGTCTCCTTAGAATTCCAAGAGCAAAACTTAAAAGAAGTGGTGAGGCGGCCTTCTGCTGTTATGCACCTGGAATAGCCTGCCAGTAGGAATTCACCAGGCTAATACAGTGGAGCACTTTAAAAAACTACTAAAAACACATTATTTTAACATGGCCTTCTCATAACTTCACTGTAATTTAATCCTGATACTCTGTATATCCAATTCATTATAATAACTATTCATTCAAAATCTGTACTAACCCCTACTCTCTCTTCTGTTTCCTTTTCCGGTGTCCTGTTGGTGGTGGCTTGCGCCACCACCATCTACCCAAAGCACCATGATGTTCCAACAATGATGGATGGATTAAAAGCCAGAAGTCTGTATGACCATCAGCATCAAGTGACTCCGTGAAAAACCCGAACTACAAAGAGGACTATTTCATTTATGTTAGGTAGAATGCCCAGAGGGGACTGGGCGGTCTCGTGGCTTGGAACCCCTACAGATTTTATTTTTTTCTCCAGCCTTCTGGAGTTTTTTTTTTTGTTTTTTCTGTCTGCCCTGGCCATCGGACCTTACTCCTTTCTATGTTAACTAATGTTGTCTTATTTTAATTTCTTATTTTGTCTTTTATTTTTCTTCTCTTCATTATGTAAAGCACTTTGAGCTACTTTTTGTATGAAAATGTTTTATATAAATAAATGCTGTTGTTAATGTTGTTGTTGTTGTTTCATCAATCAATGTTCAAAAAACACTTCTTAAAATCTTAGCAAAAGTACCCACCTTTTATTTTACGAGTGACGTATCAGCGACTTATTTTTGACTTTTTAGTACACTTTTTAACTTACTATAAGCGTGGTTTTAAAAAGTATTTTTTTATATTTAATATATACAATGTCTCCAAAATAAACAGGCACTTGATGGCGTGTAAAGGTGAAAGAAATAAAAGAGCAGCAAAAACAAATAAACTCAGGGTGGTTCAGTGCTCTGTCAAGCAGACAGTACTTGGATGGGAGCTTCGTTCAGCAGTCAGTTCTCCCCAGAATAAGACAACTCATGCCAGGGTCATCTTCTCTTTATAGCATTTCTGACAGGAAAGGGTAGAGTCAGTTGCCCTCACTGGGCAGTTCCTCAGGGCTGTGGGAGAAAGAAAGAGAAGATATCGACAGCAACAGTAGCCACTCGTACCCTGGAGTTGTAGAGCTTACCTTTGATGAGTCCAAAAGGTGAACCTCAACTGCACATGCGTGACAATACACATTTTGGTCAGTGAAAGCTGAGTTAAACTCTGCTTTATAAATTTTGCTTACTTAATTTAGGTTCATCCTGTGATGGACTTCCTAAATTGGTTCTTGCCTTGCGTCCAATGCTCCTTCTCCATTTCCCAACCACTTTGAATTGAAGTGTGAAATATGAAATATTCACAGGCAGCCCAATAACTGTTTGGAGGTTTTATGGGTCTTTAATGTGAAAATAGGAAATAGTTGTGCTGAGAAGACAGTGGCCTGAAGAGGGAGCTACAGTCTTGTAGACTTAAAGGAGCACTCAATGAGGCCAGAAGTGACACAGTGATACCTTGAAACAAAATCCAGAGCAGAGGAAGAGCAGAGCCTGCCATTTCCTAAAGTTACAGAGCCTTCAGAACGTACTCAGACCCCTTTACGTTTTCACATTTTGCACTGTTGTAGCCTTGTGTAAAAACCTTTTAAATTCATCATTCCCGACATCAAACAACACTCAATACCTCAGACTGACAAAGCAAAAAACAGATTTTAGGAACTTTTAGAAATTTATTAAAAACAAAAACTGAGGGGTCTGAACTCTTTCTGAATCCACTGTAACTGTGTGGCGGCAAGGGAACGGAGTAGAGAGGGCAAAGAAAGGGCTGATTGAAGAGGAAGCCATTGTGGCTGATCCTTCCACACATTCTTTGATACGGGGAGCATCCTTAACAATTGTATTCCCTGCTGAAAGTGGGAGACCAAGTTCACATACAATTGCCTATAAATTTTGCCCACCTACATATTTCTTTATCATTTTTCCCATTTTCATGGCTAAATCAGTTGTTGTGTATTTGTGCTTGGGTTGTGCAATCTCATCTGTTTGTCTGTTTCTGTTCATGATTACAATGTCACTGCAGTCACAAGCAAAAAAAATGTTTCAAGAAGCATGATAATTATTTTAGAAACTGACAGGTAGCAAATACAAAGGAGGACTGGAGGGCACCATGGGAGGGGTTCCTAGACCACCACAAGATGACAGCAGCAGCATCAGTTTCAGAACTCAGAATTTTTGGTAACAATTTAGTTTAGTCAATGCAAAAATATACATTACACATCTACATTTACATAACAGCAACAACAACATTTATATCTATAGCACATTTTCATAAAAAAAGTAGCTCAAAGTGCTTTATAACAGGGGTTGCCAACTCCAGTCCTGGAGGACCACCGTGGCTGCAGATTTTCATTCTAACCCTTTTCTTAATTAGTGACTTGTTTTTGCTGCTACTTAACTTCTTTTGAATTCATTTTAGTTGACTTGTTTTCTAAGATTTGTTCTCTTAAATTTCTTCCTCATTCCTCTGAATTGCTTCATTTCTTTCCTAAAATGGCACCCAAACAGAAATGAGATATGAAGTGAGGGAGCCAACAGATGACCAGCTAAGTCAGGGCCTCAGACTCCAACTAATTTCACTTCATCCATTTGCTTAATTAGGTGCTGATTCTTGTCATTAATTAAACTCGTTCTTTAATTCTATAGCTTGTTGCTGCTCTCATAGTGCAATAGCAGACATTTCTGAAATTGTTGATTTTCTCTTTTCTAAGAGCACTGGTCAAATATTTTGTGGACCTGAACAGATCAGCATTCCTGAAACGTTCGTCTGTCCGTATTCTCAGATATTGTACGATAGACACACAGTAGTTTGCTGGTCATGTTTTGGTTCATTTTGTATCTCATTGTTTAGCGGCTAATTAAGGAAAAAGAAACAACTCAAGGGGTCTGTGTCTTCAAGACCAAGACAATTAAAATGAATTCAAAAGAAGTTAATTAGCAGCAAAACCAGGTCACTAAGAAAAGGGTTAGAATGAAAACATGCAGGGCCGGAGTTGGTGACCCCTGCTTTACAAGACGTCAAAAAGTAGTTATAGGGGATTAAAAACAAATAAGAACAGGTAAGAATATTAAAGAGTAAGTAACTAAGATAAAACAAATAAATCTACACAATCTTTTAAAACATACATACAGTATATAATTAGTAAAAGAGGATCACCCTTATATACAATATTATAATGTACAGTAAGTCTCTAAAGATGGACCCGGTGATAAGGAGGACAGAAAAAACAAAGAAACTAAATTTACGGCGGTTCAAAAGACCACCCAGCCCCCACTGGACATTCTGCCTAGCATAAATGTTCTTAATTCATTCCTCATCATTTCCAGGCTTCGTCTGAGAGTACAGCTTTGTGTGGGGGCACCCACCTTCATTCCAGCACTACAGGTGGCTACATGGTGCCTCAATCAGTTGGTGATGACGCAAAATGCCACCACAGACAAACTGGAAAAGAAAGCAGAGAAAAGTAGAGATTGGTGAAGATTGCAAATCGCTGAACAGTACGATGATTCTTTGCCTATATAGTCTTTTAGGGGTAGTAAACTAAAATGTAGCTCTGGAAAAGCCAAATTAAAAAAGGCAGTTTTTTCAAATGTTCCATGGTATTAGCCTTGTGAATTTCTATTGGTATTCTATTCCACGTGAATCCCGGAAACCATGAGGACTGATTGAGAACATTTATGTTAGGTAGAATGCCCAGTGGTGGTCTCGTGGCCTTGGAGCCCCTGCAGATTTTGTTTGTTGTTTTCTACAGCCATCTGGTGTGTTTTTTTTTTTTTTTTTTTCTGTCCTCCTGGCCATCAGACCATACTTTATTCTTTGTTACTTAGCATTACATAATCTTAATTTTATATTGTTCTTTATCTTGTAAAGCACTTTGAGCTACATCATTTGTATGAAATCATGCTATAGAAATAAATGTTGTTGTTGTAAAGTATTCCAGATTTTAGGTGTATAACAGCAAAAGGTCGCCTCATCACTTCTTCGAAGTTCGGCTCTTGGAATTATAAGTAGACACTCAATTGAAGATCTGAGGTTATGACTTGGAGTGTTGGGTGACAGGCATTCCAAAATACAGGAAGGGGTGAGATTACTTTTAGGTAGTATTTTAAAGTGAAATCTAAATGAGACGGGTAACCAATGTAATGATGCTGAAACTGGTGAGATGTGCTCAGGTTATCTTTTTCTAGTTAAGATTCTTGCTGATCTTAGATTCTTTCTGGTCTTCTAACATTTCCAAAGCATCAGTGGTCATTCATCTCTGTGCAGTGTGGCATATTAAGAGCCTTTGATACGCTGATAAAGTTACGTGTGAATGTGAAGGAATTGGGGGGGGGGGGGTTCTCATACTGAAGTATGTAATATCGAGAGACATGTGTCTCACTGAAGCCACCGCTGACCATTCCAAAGTGAAGCAGTTTTATTACGCCATAGTGCAGAGATAGATAGATAGATAGATAGATAGATAGATAGATAGATAGATAGATAGATAGATAGATAGATAGATAGATAGATAGATAGATATGAAAGGCACTATATAATAGATAGATAGATAGATAGATAGATAGATAGATAGATAGATAGATAGATAGATAGATAGATAGATGTGAAAGGCACTATATAAAAGATAGATAGATAGATAGATAGATAGATAGATAGATAGATAGATAGATAGATAGATAGATAGATAGATAGATAGATAGATAGATAGATAGATAGATACTTTATTAATCCCAAGGGGCTACTCTTTTGGGTTCATATATTTGTAAATCTCTGAAGCAGTCAGTGCCTCACCAGCCATGAAGCTCACCGCACCTCATTGGATTCCTCAAACTCTCAGCATGGTCTACCCATTCCAAGAGAGGCCAATGATGCAGATGCATTCTTGGGGACCACCTGAAAGGCTCAGGTAAGCCAAATAGTACCATCCTGGGCAGAGGGGTGGACGTGCTGCTAATAGTACTTCTTGTTCCTTCCACAGTAGTGAACTGTCACCAGGAGATGACACCTAGCCACACCCCCAGTGGCTGTTCTAATCCCCATCCCCTCCGGGCCTGAGCCAATGAGAGGCCAGACAGAGAAGGGCATCTTTAGGCCGGAACTAGCTGGGGAGACAGAGCTCTCTGAATCCCATAAACTGTGACTGCAAGTGTGAAGGAACACAAACTATTTTTGCTTATTGTGTTAGGGACATTTTGCTTTCAGTTCTTTTATTAAACAGTTTTGTGGGTGACTTGGTGGGTCATCTGTTTGCACCCTTGTCAGACAAATTACTTGATGATAGATAGATAGATAGATAGATAGATAGATAGATAGATAGATAGATAGATAGATAGATAGATAGATAGATAGATAGATAGATAGATAGATACTTTATTAATCCCAAGGTGAAATTCACATACTCCAGCAGCAGTATACTGATAAAAAACAATATTAATTAAATAGTGATAAAAATGCAGTGCAAGTTAAAAATGCAGGTATACAGACAATATCATTGTATAATGTTAACGTTTACCCCCCAGGTGGAATTGAAGAGTTGCATAGTGTGGGGGAGGAACGATCTCCTCAGTCTGTCAGTGGAGCAGGGCATTGATAGCAGTCTGTCGCTGAAGCTGCTCCTCTGTCTGGAGATGACACTGTTCAGTGGATGCAGTGGATTCTCCATGAAAAATATATAAATAATAGATAAATAAGCACCTTATAGATGGGTTATTAAGACTCAAAGAAGTCTTTGATAAGGTCCTGTTACATAACAGTATATGCACAGTAAATAAAGAGTTTTTACTATTGACCTTTTAGAATGATTTGTGCAAGCCTGAGATTATGTAAATTGTATATCATGTAACCCAAGGTGTGTTAATAAAATGTCATACATGTTATAATTTTAGAAAATCCCATTTGGAAATGGATTTGATTGAAGTTTTTTAGATGTTCACAAATTTACTGTTCCACTCCTCTTTTCCTTCTGTCATGTCATTTTCTAACCCACGTAATCCCAACCAGGGTGGCAGGGGGTGATAAAGCCTATCCCAGCTAGCACAGGACATAAGGCAGGAACAAACCCTGGACAGGGCGCCAGTCCATTGCACTAGTGAATGCACACCCTCACATCCACACACCAAAGACATATTTGTGGCCAATTTAGCATCACCAGTTCACCTAACCTGCATGTCTTGGGACAGTTGAAGGAAACCGGAGCACCCAGAGAAAACCCACATACACACAGAGAGAACATGCCAACTCCACGCAGGGGTTTGGTGTCCTTACTGCAAGGCTGCATTGCGACCACTGTGCCACAGCGCCACCACCACATCTGTCAATGTTTTAACGTAATTCAGGTTTTGTTTAGAGTTTTGGTTATGGGATGGTTCTTTTGAAACAAGCAGCAGAGATCAAACATCAGTACTTCAGAGTAGGACAAAGTGAGCGCCAATAGGGAACCGTGCGTCAGTAACATGGAGTCAGCAGAGATCAGAGTCCAAGCGGAATTCACTAACCAAAAATGATGCTCTTGTCAAACAAAACCTTCTTTTTGTTGAACTAGCATTAACTATTAAACCTTCATTTTTTAATGATTTAAAATAAAGATGTGATACAATGAACACCACTCTCTTTTATGATGATAGTGCGGGGATGTTACAAGTCACACAGCCTCTGGTCATCACAGTTAGCAATGGATCGGCAACATCATGGTGGTGCCCATAAAACAGATTGGTGAAGAATCTCATTAATAGTATTAAATAATATTCTAGATCTATGACAATTATCTGAAACGCGCAGTGAATACACTTAACTTATAGTTTTCATCCTCTTTCTCTGTCTGTTTAGCATTCGTTTGTTCAGAGGTTGATGGCTTGCTGCTTTCTGAGCAGCTCTTCTTTTCTCCACCCTAGCGGCCCGCTTCTCTTCTTTCGTCTACATCTTTTTGCGTTAAAATTGATTAAGTCAGTGCTTGTGTTGCAATTACTTAGTACATTTTCTTTAATTTTTCACTTAAGCTGCCACTTAAATCTTCAATCTGCCTCAAGATTGATTTAAGATATAAAGAGGTAGGGGAAGTGACGGGGAAGGTGGTAGGGAATAGAACGGCGCCCATATGCATGCACTGCATGGCCGCTGCTGAGAGTTTATTCTACAATAAAATAAAATAAAAATAAAAAGAGCAATAAAAATAATCACCCTGAAAGCAGACAGTAGAGGTCACATAGTATATCCATCTATTTTCCAACCCGCTGAATCCAAACACAGGGTCACGGGGGTCTGCTGGAGCCAATCCCACCCAACACAGGGCAAGAACCAATCCCGGGCAGGGCACCAACCCACCGCAGGACACACACAAAGTACACACTAGGGCCAATTTTAGAATTGCCAATGCACCTAACCTGCATGTCTTTGGACTGTGGGAGGAAACCAGAGTACCCAGAGGAAACCCATGCAGACACGGGGAGAACATGCAAACTCCACGCAGGGAGGACCCGGGAAGTGAACCCAGGTCTCCTTACTGGGAGGCAGCAGCGCCACCGTGCCGCCCCACATAGTATATGTGTACCAAATTTCAAGTCAATAGGTCAAATGGTTTGCAAACTACAGATAATTCAAAATCCTGGACAGACAAATGAACAGCCACAGTAGCATATTATATAAGAAGATAATATCTGAAAAATAATTTATGCTAGCAGATTTTTTGATAATTATACAAACCTTTAAAATATCAAAGGACACCTGAAACTTGAGGCAAACCACACATACCATCACCATCTGGAAGTATACAGCGTGGCAACAAGTTCACAGGTAGATGCAAATACAAACTTTACAAATTACCAATTACATAATGAGTACTCATAAACACATTCACTGCTGGACCATTTATTACCAGGATGTTGCAGGATAGGTCTATATGTATATAATAAACAATAAACTCAATGCAAACTCAAAATAAATATATAAATAGATATAGATATTGTGAGATTTATGAGCCCCTCCACAACTGTGCTGCATGCCAAAATGCGGTTGATGCATCTGTTGAGGGTTGCTTGTCCACCACCAAGGCAAGTGCAGGTTCATGGCGCCACTGCCTCCCCACGTAACACATCTGTTACCCCGAAGGTTGATGTGAGGGTGGTTCTGACCTGGCCGCAATCCTGCTTGTTTGCTGTGTCTGTGTGGTTTGAAGCGGTAGCTCCCTTTTGAAGAAACACCCTGACTTTACCTGCTTTGATGAGAATACAGGTGGTTTTCTAGAAGCCTTTGGGCTTATGCGTCACTAAATATATCTACTCTATATATATATAAAACCCTAAGCCTAAAAGTGCAACGATTTCGTGCAACGATTTTATGTGATGTTTTTATGTCATGTTTTAAATCGGGCTTATTTTAAAACCTACATATATAAGTTTGGCAGCATTCTTTTCAGAATTTATTGAACTTTAATGTTATGTTGTTAGATTTTCAGATTCATATACCATTTTTAAATTATAAATTAAAATGTCGGTGGGCTGGTGCCCGGCCCGGGGTTTGTTTCCTGCCTTGCACCCTGTGTTGGCTGGGATTGGCTCCAGCAGACCCCCGTGACCCTGTATTTAGGACATAGAGGGTTCGATAATGGATGGATGGAAATTAAAATGTCAAGAAAGTTGTGGTTTTTAATATCAAAAAAGTTGAGGTTTTTATTTTTGATTGAGTAAACTTTCTTTCACAGGAACAAACGTTAAAAAAAAATGATCTATTCATAGCACCAAGGTTTGTATTTAGGTGATTTAGTTAGCTGAAGGTCGAGTTATGATGACCCATTGCATACCACTTTAGTTTTCATGTGATTTTTCCTGTTATTTAAATGAGTCATTCTTTTAAAACAAATTTTTTTATCTATAAGAATGTCAGTTAAAATGAATGGATCGTTTATTTAGTCTCTTATAAATACTCATCAAGCACAGTGGACCTCAGTTCAACGGGAATACTCCAATCGGTAAAAGAGTAAATATTTTATTCTCATTTCATGATTTTTACTCCAATAAATAATAATTAATTTTTCTTTTACAAATTTATAGAAATTCATGATTTTGATTCCAATAAAAAATAATTTTTCTGTTGTACATTTACGGATTTTACTAATATTCCGGCTGCAACTGGGGGTGGGGTGCCAAAGGCGCCAAGGTGCTTGGCCCCCCTAGTATATATACAATATATAAATTGCACTGTGCAAGCGATATTCTGTGCTGAAGTGACTTCACTTTTCACTTTTTCTAACATTTGGACATTAAATAGTTTTCTTTATAAACTTGTTCCTCGGCCGCAAGAATCATTGTAACTCGTAAGAGTTCCTAATTGTGCTCAAATACACCCTTATAGGTCATTCATAGAACTGAGAGTTATGGGGTGCTGAGATCAGAACTGTTATTTCACATCTCCAAGATCATGGGTTTGAATTTCATTTTGAGCCATTCTTCATGTTTCTGAGTACATTTTCTTTGAGTATCCTGTTTTTTTTCCAACATTGTATAAATATATGAGGTGGTTATTGTTGATGCTGAATTAGACATTTATGAGTGACTAAGGATGTGCGTATGAGTATGTATGCTGTAGGCTAGCACCCCATCTAGGTGTTTGGTTCTGACTTGTGACTGAAACTGTAAGGATAAGCCCTGGGCCTCCATTGCATGGGTTTGGCAGATGGGTGGATGGAAGGCACCTTATATTCTTAGCATATTTAACTCAGTTTAAGGTCACAGCCAGTAACTGTAATCAGAACATAAGTTTAATATGTCACTGATCTCTGTACAAATATATTTTACAAATCTACTTTCTACTCACATGCACAGTTGACACAGAGCCAGATTTAGTACAGAGGCTCATCATTTAGAACTGCTAGGCAAAGCATAAGACAAGACAGATAAAGACAGCTGGGGAAACATGCACTATTTTTCGTTTGTCAGAGTCAGCATGAAATGTTATTCTCTTTGCCTTGCTTGGAATTGTATCATTCACCTAAGTGGCGGCCTACACATGAAGAAAGAGTATAAAGCCTTGGAACATTGCCCGGCACACCTTTGAAGCTGACAGACAGATGGGAGATAACGTCATCTGATCCTGAAATTCGTTCCAACGCTGCTGCGAAAATGGCCGATTCTACACATTGGGCCCCCACTCCCGAACTGGGTTCTTGCCGTTGGTTCCCTTTATCTGTTATGCAGCATAAGCCATCATTAAACAAATCTAAGTTATTTCTCATATGTGATTTCTTAGTGCCATATCACTAAGGGAGGGGTATCGGTTTTTTATATTATATCTATATAGATTTGGGTTATGTAACACACCTCAATTACAAAAGAACTCATTCCAACAAGGGAGCTAATGCCCCCTGCTGGATACAGTAACCTCAAGCAAAAGTCAATGACACACCAATCCCAGCAATATCAAGCATATGCGGCCAAAACTCAAAGCATTAATAAGACCCCAAGGGACACAAACTCCTCCACTTAGAGCAGAAGCTGACTGCTTAGCTGAAGAAAACAATCCAATCTACTGTATTATGAAAGAGGACATGACCTCAGATTTGGAAATGTTGATTCTTTCTCACACTCAGCCGCTTCAGTGTGCACTGGAGATCACAGTCTGATGACGTTACAAGCACCATAAGAACTACCTGCCAATAGACAGATGTAATCCTAAGATTCCTTATCTAGATAACATTCAAACCTCATCTTCACCTTGATTATTCTGCAATGAAAAACTGAACAGGAGAGGAGACAAGACAGACTCTTGGTGGAGTCCAAAACCCACTTTATACCCTGTTTGATAGCTGATGCTCCAGTTTAGGAGGAATGATGCAGATTGGTAGTGGAAAAATAGATCAACTGTTTAACCTTGGACTGTCTGATTGTTTGTGGCGATTTTCAGTCTTTTCCACAGGGGCTGTATGGAATTTGAAAAAACTTTATGATTGTGTACCCCACTGGTATCTCATGTGGGGCCATGTAAACATACTCAGTTAAAAGCCAAAACAAACTTTCTCAATGGAGAAAAGAAATTCTGATTTTTTTAATGAGTGCCCAAGAACTGCTAATTTTATTTGGCCATTTTTTCACTCTAGTGCTCCTAGTCATCAGGGTAGAATTACATTAATGAATGCTATAAAGTCTGATGACATTTTGAACAGTTTATGAGTAAACATAAATCATTCAGCCAAAAGTGTTGTCAATCTGTCAGCGTACGCATATACATTACCAAAAAGCTCCTGATACATGGTGATATGACAGATGGTGTGGGAAAATAAGGTAAAAACTACTTTTATTAATTAGTTATTGATTTAATGTTACTTCTAAACCTGTCAGCCTTGTACCACAACCACATTTTAATTCATATATATATATATATATATATATATATATATATATATATAAAACTACAGTGCGTCTGGATGCATTGTGGCTCTATTATCCACAAGAAGGAGTGACATTTCATGCAACAGAATACATGTCAGGCAGTCATTTAATCAGGCTGGAAGGATAATTAATATGTGGCGAAGATAAAAGAAGATAAAAAGCACAAGTCATTAAAGCTTCCAAATGCATTGTGTCATTTTAAGCATTTAGATATTAAACATGACCCATACGTGGCCACATATTCCTTTTGAGGATCTATCTATCTATCTATCTATCTATCTATCTATCTATCTATCTATCTATCTATCTATCTATCTATCTATCTATCTATCTATCTATCTATCTATCTATCTATCTATCATCAAGTAATTTGTCTGACAAGGGTGCAAACAGATGACCCACCAAGTCACCCACAAAAATGTTTAATAACAGAACTGAAAACAAAATGTCCCTAACACAATAAGCAAAAATAGTTTGTGTTCCTTCACACTTGCAGTCACAGTTTATGGGATTCAGAGAGCTCTATCTCCCCAGCTAGTTCCGGCCTAAAGATGCCCTTCTCTGTCTGGCCTCCCATTGGCTCAGGCCCGGAGGGGATGGGGATTAGAACAGCCACTGGGGGTGTGGCTAGGTGTCATCTCCTGGCGACAGTTCACTACTGTGGAAGGAACAAGAGGTACTATTAGCAGCACGTCCACCCCTCTGCCCAGGATGGTACTTTTGGCTTACCTGAGCCTTTCAGGTGGTCCCCAAGAATGCATGTGCAACATTGGCCTCTCTTGGAATGGGTAGACCATGCTGAGAGTTTGAGGAATCCAGTGAGGTGCGGTGAGCTTCATGACTGGTGAGGCACTGACTGCTTCAGAGATTTACAAATATATGAACCCAAAAGAGTAGCCTATTCACTATTCAATTGGCAGCCTGCACATTGACTGCTGGTTATGTTTCATATCTCATCAGCATTCTCTATACACACATAGGTGAAGTCCATATTTGGCTAAGAAAGAACATTACATTTATATCGGCAATAGACAGCGGAGAGAGCTCATTTGCTCCTCACCCTCCATGTGTTCTAAATTTGCTGTTGCGATTCCACAATTCATACTCATCCAATACAAATTAAAGTATAGAGTGGTGTACAAAAAAGTATTTCAGTTTTGAGCTTTATTGACATATTTAGTTGTTTTTAAAAGCTTTTAATTCTGATGCTTTGATCAATTTTAATAACAAAAAAAAACAAAAGAATATTTTATTTAAAGTCAAATTTTAGTTTTCCCTTAATTTGCAGCAAACCTTTTAGCTCTGGCGTTGGTCTTCCATTATTTATCACTTCCTGTTTTGACTGAAAGTACAGTTTTGAGAAATTTTTAAGCTTAGATATATAATCTTCCATTTTGGCAGTCAGTCAGAACAAAATATAAAAATATACGGACAGCTGCAGTGCACTTGACTTTCTGATATTCCTATTGCGTAGAAGAACAGCAGCAACAAGCACCTGTTGGGCTCACATGCACCCCTTGTGGTGCAGCACGGTACCATCTGCCTCACCTTGTGCCTCTTCACTGCAGTTTTATATCCAATAAGCAAGACTAAATATGTCACACACATTCATTAAAGATATTAGCCAGACTGTGAAAAGTCAGGCTGTATAATAAACGTGTCTGCAAACCTTATATTGGCGACATATAGAGAGACAGCAAAAGGCAAGCACCCATTACATGCATCAACTCCGTGTGTGAGGGAGAGCACAGTCCGAGGTGAGGTGAGGTTCATCGCTGCCACACCTCGCATTTCTCCCCTGCATTTTTTACACGAAATGCACCAATTCAGCAATTTTGACGATAAAAATTATCAAAATTATTGGAATCATTCAGAAAACACATTTATAGCACAGACCAGTGGACAATTTTACTTTATGTTATTATTATTAGTTTTTTTACTTTTCATGATGACAGGCGATGTGCTGCCTCACCTGCCTCCCCTGACTGCTCGTCCCTGGAGGGTATCTGCATTAACATGGAGAACTTTTTTCTAAACTTGTAGGGCTTGAGCTCTAGGAACCAATGGGTGACCCTCAGATTCAGTTCATCGTGTAGCACCAGAAACTGCTGAGGTGTGAACCATCACCAGAGTGAACTCCCTACCCAGGTAATACCTCCATTGGGTGACAGCACACCTCACAGTCTATAGCAGCATACCATGTCTCCCTATCCAACAGATTCTGGCTGGGCTACATTAATGATGATGTGATGAGGCCAATGTCAGATGTGTCGGTCTAGAGAATGAAAGGCAATATAAAGTTAAGAGAAACTATTCAATGACCCCTCTTTGAGTCACTTCAAGCTGCTTCGACATCAAGTGTCCATACCGTGATGCTGGGAGCTTTCTTTCAAGTTAGCTCAGTTAAAGGTATATCCCTCTCATAGAAACCTCGTGGCTTGGTTTTTGTCCTGACATGCAGTGTGAGCTGTGGGACCTTATATACACAGGTGAGTGCCTTTCTAAATGATGTTCTGTCATTTCAATTTGTCACAGATGGACTGCAGTCAAGTTCTATAAACACATCTCCTGGACTCCAATCAAGTTCTAGACACATCTCTAGGAGAATTAAAACAAACAGGACACTCCAGAGCACAATTTGGTGTGCCATAGCAACAGGTCTGAATACTTATATAAATGAGAAATGTCATTTTTTGATTTTTAATAAATTTGCAACCCATTCTGAAAACATGCCTTTAATTTGTCATTATGGGTTATCTATTTAAAATTAAATCTACAACACAATCAAGAGTGTGGAAAGTGGAGGGGTCTGAATACTTTCTGAAACCATTCAGGTTTAGTTCCCGTGTTGGACCAGTCCATCTAGGGTAGACTCTGGGCTCACCACAACCCTGTATTGGAAAACGTAACTAAAGTAGATGGATGGGTGATTTTTGAATACATTCTTCTTTGACAAGCTGGTCTTTACTTTCAAGGGAAATCCCTTTATGTGTAAGATGTAGTAACAAAAGTTAAACAAAAGAAGGATGGAGTGTCCAGGAGGGGCAGTGTTTACCTGCCAGATAACGTGGTTCATTTCTTTTGATGTCAGATCTTATGCCTACCCAGCTACCCCGATATCCTTCCACATCCCAGATTAGATCAGTCTGAATGTCACACTATGATAGTGTGCGTCGGATGGATTGAAATTCCAGCCAGGTTTTGCATCCTCTATTTGCTGAATGATGTGGGATGCACTGGTCCAAAAACAGGTAAATAGATGTAGGGATGAAAGGATGGCAACATACCCAACATCAAAATTCAGCATATGAAATAAAACAAAAAATAAGCATATGATGTGAATAAAATCTTTAGCTGTGCAGGTTGGTGACAGGAGTTCACAGCCGAGTTTAACAGGATCTGTCGGGAGACGGCAGTCCAGTTGCTCTGTGGGAGATTCAACAAAGGTAAACAGTTTCCTCTTGAAGTACATGCAGTCTTTTTAAGACTACATTGAAAGCAACTTCATTATTATTCTTGAACCTTATTTTTGTCTTAAAAGGCTGATTTCCCACAGGAATGATTGTTAAGGTTTTTAAAAAGCCGCAGAGCTCTTTTATCTGAGTACTGTCTGCATAGCGGCAGACTTTTCAATGCGGTGTCACCCGCAGAGGTACCCTAATACTAATTATGATAAAGCTGCTGTCCCTGACAGAGTTGATTTGAGTTACCTTCTGCTTTGTAGTCCTGACAGCTGAATTCTTCATGTAAGTTTCTCGAGATTCACTTAAATTGGGATTTTAAGAGGCAAGCTGCGATTAATCATGTGGCCCCATGCACCATCTCCTGGATCTCTTAATTGTTAATCCACTTTTCAAAGGGAAGTCTCCAGCATCTTCAGGGTTAAAGGAACACTTCAGAAGGAGTAATCACCTGAGGACAATTAGACACTCAAATTGATCATGTAACACCTTCTCTGTACATTTACACATCTGCGCAGTGCTGTTCCAAACCTCTTCAAGCCTTCTGCAACTCCTAAATTGTAGATTTAATTTTGAAAAATATGGGGAAATTGTGAGGCCCTGGAAATCAGTTACCATCATGTAAGTAGTCTTGTTGGAAACAACCTTTCTTTTAATTAGCACCTTTCTGCAGTCAAAACCACATGCTTAGAAGGACTTGTGAGGGTTCAACCTGCCTGCAGGCAAGAGGGTACCATATACTATGCCTGGGATCCTGCTGTATATTATGGAAGGGCGTTATTTAAAAATATGTACAGAGGAGAGATGAGGGGTACATTGGGAAAAGAAGGCTGAGGATGGGAACCTCCAGGCAAAAGGAAAGAGGAAGGCCAAAGAGGAGGAAGGAAATGAAGGTAGCTGGTTTGGCAGAACATCATGTAAAAGACTGGGACAGATGGAGATGGATGATCTGCAGTGGTGACCCCTAAGTAGGACCAGCAGAAACAAGATGAAGTTTGCAGGCTGATTTTTCCATGTTCTTCCCATTTTTGCATCAATTGTTCGGTGGATACTCCCATTCTTCTCACACATCCTAAAGGATTTTTGTGTTGTGTTAGATTAGATTAGATGAAACAAGACAAGATGAGATGGGACATTATTTGTCCCCAGTTGGAAGATTGGCTTTTTTATAGAAGCTCTTTAAATAAAAAAACACATAAATAGGAAGGTATGTAAGTAAGTAAGTAAATAAATAAATATACACACACTTTTGTCTGAATACATTCCACTTTTTTCAGAGAATTATAATTTGATTATACAAACTTCCTGAAGAAGGGGCCTGAGCAGAGGTGCGACCAGAACATCATGTGTGGGTGGGCATTTGGCTTGTCTGGGGGGGCAAAAAATACCCATCCATCCATCCCCATTTTTGTAGGGGGTCAAATAATAATAACAACATAGTTTTATATAATATATAAAAGCAAAAATTGTGGCATAAATCATAACCTATTGTTCAATATAATTAACAGAGGCAATGGAACTTGCATTATTATTTTTTGTGAACAAATATAGAACTACATCTACAAGGTAAATATCAATAAAGTCAAATGTGTACAACATATGAGAGCAAGAACAGAAACATGGCTTATTGTAGTCATGGGAGGCTATAGGACATCAGTTTCCAGTGTTTAACCTGCATATTATCTACAGGACCAGTCTGCGGTTACTTTTGGCAAATTCTGAAATAAATTCATTCATGTCTAGATTTTCTGTGATGTTTTTGTCGTGTGCCAGAATGACTAAATTTCTCTTCCTTGAATGCAGCATTGTTCGGCGGAGTCGAGTGAGAATACGGTTCAAAGTAGAGAAAGAGCTTTCGCATGCATCTGAAGACACACCAATGATGAGTGCTGTGATGCAGACATGGCTCTGACGTGCGGGATACTAGACGCACGTTTGTGGAAGCCACCACCATCTTTTTCTAGAGCATTTTTCCAATTAGTGTAGCCGTGTTTGGTGAATATGTCTTCGCGGTCTGAATTGGAAACACTAAATTTGCGGCAGGCAAAGTAAAAGCTGCCATCACGGACAACAGAATATTCAAGCCATGGTCGAGACTGATACCAGCTTGCACTAAAACATCTGAGTGTCTTTCCGAATGCGCGCTTGGCATAATTAATTAAAATGGGCTGGGATGGACTATCCATATTTAAGTCAGGCAGACCGGACTGTATATTTTGTTGAAGGCAGAGGTTAGGAGTACCCAACACGGGTGCAGAGCTGGAGGATTGTGTAGGCTTATCTACATCTTTTGGAGTTTCAGTTCCTGACGTGGGTGTGCTGTGCTCCGTGTTGGTGGCAGCGGTGCTGGGCTCAACCGTGGAGCCAGCAGCTTGCGGAGGGACAGAGGTTGAAGATGTCTGCTTTTTAATAAGCCACCTATGCATAGCCTTTGGTGTTACCAACCAGAAAATAAAAGAAGAATGGAAACGTATACGCTATTTTTATTAAAGAATGCGGTCAACAGGTTCAAAACGTGCTGCAAAATGTGCAGCGAAGTGAACTGTGAGCAGTACAGTGCCTGTCTAGTGGAGGAGATACTGCCGGATACGCCCCCAATTCAAACGGGCCAATTGGAAAGCAACTCAGCTTTGAAAATCAAATGTTATTCTTCTCCGGAGTTTTCATTGGACATACAGAGCATTTCACAGGGGGGCACAGCTTGTCTCTGGGGCGGCACTGCCCACCCCAGCCCCCCAGTGGTGACGCCTCTGGGCCTGAGCTGCCTCGAAAGCTTGCATATTGTAATCTTTTTAGTTAGCCAATAACAAGGTGGCATTTTGCTTGACTTCTCATTGCATCCGCAATGGTTAACACGGCACAACACCCTACCACTACAGGATTAACACCCAAAAGACTATCAAGAGATACGTTTTGAGAAATGATTTGCTTGACAAAAAAGGTTTTAAATCTGTAAACTAGGATGACGAAATAGTCTGAAGGATGACCTTTTAACCCGTTGCATTGTTACTTCAGAGGACATACCACATACAATGCATGCGGAAGCTATCCTAACGACGGTAGAAAAATGGTAGCGCCAAAAATGTCACAGAAGAATTCACAAAACAAAAAGTAAGCGAAGGCTCAATGAACTGACTTCTGAAACACCATCCGTCCATCCATTTTACAATCTTGCTAATCCTGAGCAGGGTCGTGGAAACCAGGACACATGGAGGAAACCCATATGAACACGGGGAGAACATGCAAACAGCAAGCAGTGAGCACCTGGGATGTGAACCCCAGACACCCTGTTGTGAGGCAGCAGCACTAGCATTGCACCAACAGTCTCGGAAAAACACCTCAAAATGAGTGGAAATTCAATAAATTGGTAAAGAACAGCCCACAAACAAGAACTTAAGAACCAATGCATGGCTTCTCAAGAAGGCCCCTACCCGTTCTGGCGAGGGCTCTCTCACAGGACCATGTGTCTCCACCAGAATTTTCATTCCAAAACTGCCACTGGTCGCCATGCACCATGACTTGCATATACTGGGTGAGTTTACTGCCACTAATGAATCTAACCTGAACATCTTTGCAGATGTGGGGAGAACTGAAATAACTGAGATAAATCTATACAGACGGAGTGGTGGCTATGAGGCTAAGGATCTGTGCCAGTACTGGAAGGTTGTTGGTTCAAATCCCCGTTACTGCCAAAGGGGATCCTACTCTTCTGGGCCCTTGCAATTGTTCCAGTGTTACAGTACAATGGCTGGCCCTGCTCTCTGCCCGTAGGGGTATGTAAAAACTAATAAATTCTTAATACAAGAAATTGTATAAAGCAAATTTAAGAACAAAAAAAAACTGAGATTAAATCCATACAGACATTTATTTTATTTTTATTCGCATCTCCCAATATATAGTATCATCCCAAAGCAGAAGGTACTGTATGTTTTGTTTTTTGCTTATTTATTCTCCACTATACTTACTTGCTCTCCTTCATTCTTAAATGATACTACTATTTAATTGCAAAAAAAATATTAGAAAACTTGAAACCTTCAGGACAACAGCTAGTAGACTTCCTTCCTTCAGCTAATAATGCTGAAGATGACCATTTCCTCAACCCAGTGGATGACCCTGGGATGCCCAAAGAATCATTACTTCCAGTAGCAGGTGGGTGACTTGATTTCACATGCTGGGTAGAGATCAATGTTGTATAGCCATAGGTGCTTATTAAGTCAGTGACTTGTTCAGAGCAGATCAAAAAAAAAATCTCCACTAAATTATGGGTTGCCTAAATCCATGTTGGTGTAATGTGTCATCATTCCTCAGTAGACCATAATAAACATGTCAGCGGTGGTACAATTAGATGCTCAAAACAGTGATGGATGATATTTGTAGCTTGCTTAGAGCAATACTAAAGAGTATAATAACTAGAGACCTGTTGTACTTTCGGATGACAGCTTAACCCGAGTCCTGTGGTCATAATAATCAGCTCGGCCCACACAAGGCCTGCTTTCCTCTACTTTCTCTAAAAGTGCCAGATACACTTAACAATGTGCCTCATCAATTATCTTTGGGGATTCAATTTAACTTTCCTATTCTTTCTGATCGGTAAGGTAGAAACAGAAGTTTACACTTCTAATTACTGGGAAAAATTGCCAGTGTTTACCCTCCAGATGAGAATCCACACAGGACCTGCAGTCAACTTTTTGGTTTATTTGATTATGTTCACTTGCCTACAAGCTTCGGTTTGTGGCAGGAGACTTAAAAGGCTGGATGAAATATTAATTTTTCTCTTATTCCAGTGTATTAACTGAAAGCCACAAAGATGCTATAAAACCGTGGAGAAATGGCACGCATGCAGTACTTTCAGTTGCTAAAAAGAAGCACAATTCTGAACGGGCACAATTTTATTCCTTTAACTAGATAATGTGCCGATCTTCTATTTCTGTGTCAGTGCTTTATTTTGTTGTTTCTTCCAGGGTTTTCTTTAAGACATCTTTTTTAGTGAAGAACACAGGTTTGTAGTCAATTCCTGTGGGTCGCCTTAAACATTGATGAATGATGTGATTGATTATTTAATGCTCCCAGTTACGCAAAGGTAATTAGCTCCATACGACTCCTCGGCTGAGACAGCAAGCCACAAATGGTAAATGAATGTAAGGAGAGAATAGCTTTATGTAGGATGTGGTAAAAGCTAACCATTAAAAAGAGTTTAATAAAACGGCAAATAAAAATCCATTTTAATGGTGCGGCAAGAACAAGGTTTATTCTACACATTATTAAGCCAATACTCTATTAAAAGTCAGTTGTATTCGATTTTGTTTTATGAAGGGCAGAAGCAGTACATCATACTGGTTGAAAGGTGGGCAGTAAGATGGCACAGTATGACAGTGCTTGGATACCAGTTCTATTTTATCCCATAAACCATTGACAGGCTCTTAGAGTGAGGACTTTAAGCTGATATAGTTTGCATGGTATGAAATTTTTAAATAATATATAATAACCTTTTACAGTTTATTGCAAGTACTGTATATATATATGAAGGGGTCTGTATTGAAGGAGTGATACTTCGTAGGAGTGACATAACAAAGGAGTGACATAAATACCATATTAAAGGAGTGACATTTTATTGGAGTGACATAACATGCTCGCCAAAAAAATCGTTGTCACCTCACCTACCACTTGGATGGTTGGTTGGATGGTTGTCACTCCTTTGAAATTTATATCTGAGGTTTCACTCCTTTGTTGTGTCACTCCAGGACATATTACTCCTTTGAATAGGACCGATATGAAGCCATAACAGAATTAATTATTAAAGACAAAGAAGAGAACTGAAGGTAACTCAAGGATTAACTAAATGTAACTTAAGTCTGAAAGTCTAAGAGATCACTGCCTCGTCTTGGAGAAGCTACCAACATAATTTTTGAAGGTTAGAATGAGGTAAATGTCATCTCTTATTTACATATATATTTATTTCTCCCTTTCTTTTGTTTGTTGTTGCCTTATTAAAAAGCCCTAAACAATTCTCCTTTGGCTAAGCTCCCCTTCTCAGGGGTGGGGTTTGACTTGTCTTCAATTTTGTTTGGTTATAAATTGATCTATTTGTATGGAATGATTACAATAAAAATGAATTAAAAAAAAAAAAAAAAGAATGAGGTAAATGAGTAATGAACCCTCCTCCAGAAAGTGGAGATAAACCAATGGGAAAGCCCAAACACCACTCACAAGAACAATAGATAAGATAAATAGGCCAATCCACAAAACACCCCTCTTAAAGAAGCAGCATTCAGAATAATGGGAGAATTGACATGAGCCAGAAATTACTGGTGGCTTTAGTTGATTGGAGGAGGTAATAAAGTTCTGCATACAGTATTAAGAGTCAGGTAACGTGATGTATTAGATGAGGCAATTGTAATTAGACAAAAGTAGAAAAGCGGATGAATTGTTTAATTGGTTTCTCATTCCATTGACTGAGACATTTTTACATAACTCTGTGCAAATAAAAGTAAATTTTCTGCATTCTCATCTGGACTCCATGAGTGCCGTCTTTGAAGATGGAGTAACATTTTTTCCACTATAATGGCTGCTGGTTTAAAGAATTTTTTTTTCACAAGGGCAAAGGGTGTTACATGTTTTGAGTTTATGTTGTAACTGTTTTGTCTTGGTAAAGTAATATATTACTATACCTTCCCCTTTTGTATTATTAATATGTAGCCTTTGTCAGAATGCCTCAAATCTCACAGTCTCCCCACTTTTTATAAGGTATTGTACCATATAACTTCTCCCCACTTTCCCTTCTACATTTATAACCTCAGGCAATTAGGTGTAGTAAAAGACAAACAGGAGTTAAGGTACACCTTAAATAATGTATTATTGATAATATTCATAAATAACAACAATATTCAAAGTACATTTGAATATTGGAAACCATACAGCCTGATAAATGGTGATATGTAGTTTCAGGCGGCACACAGACTTGTTAGTTACTTAAAATGTCTCAATATGGCTGCCGAGCCGTGCTCTTCATTGCGTTGTCCTTTTCAGTTCATGGTGTGAGATGCTCCTTTTTCAGTTGGTAAGAGAGAGAGAGAGAGAAGGGGTAAAGCAAGCAAATGTATAGATTCTCTGTCCACACCCTACAGCCAATATGGTGTCATAGTACTTAAAGTGTTCTGATACAAGCCAATTCCAAACAGCCATACTTCAGACCAATGGGGGGAAAGAATAACTTCACACCTGCCCCCGTGAAGTTTGCCAGCTAGGCACTCTGGCTTTTCTGTGGTGGCTGATTTAGGGAGTCCTGCAGAAAAACATTTGCCAAACTTTTTTAAGGCACTTCCCTCAACCCTGTCATAAAGTTCACTATCCTGACTTAGTCCTAGGGGGTAAACATGAATGTTTCTCACTAATGAAATATTAATATTACATTGCTTTGCCTTAGTTACAGATAAAGACATTCAAAATATTTACCAACTTGTATGCAAAAGTTCACACCACTACAGTAACATTACCTGTGTTAACTTTTTTGAGTTCCAAACATTGCAAAATGGGTGTAAAGCCTTCTAAAAGGACCATCAATTTAGGTCCAAAACCTAACCAGCCTTCCCATGGAGGTTCACCCCAAATCCACCTTGACTTAAACCTCCTAACTGCATACTTTCAGCTTGGAAGACCCCCAGTCAAGGTGAGTTCACAAAATAATTAGAAATGTCCCAAAATATAAAGTCCCACAAGAGGAGGGATGACTATACACCTTTGGCTTGTATTAGAAAGAACAAATATAAGATTTATTTACAAAAAGGATGAAAGTGTAGAAAGGGTCTCAGCAGAGCAATAAGAGGTACAAAATGTTGCTTAGAAAGGCAATCTTAAGCAAATAAGTCCCAATCCGAAAACCAAAAATCAAAATTCCTAATAAGAATTGTGAAAACCACAAAGAAAAACAGTAATTCAATGCAGAAAGCAGTTGTTATGTTAAGCCAGGGTGGAGGAGAGCACCTGCACTCATTTGGGGCTATAATGGAAGCCTGCATGGCAGAGGGGGAAACAATTAGAGGAGGCAGTTGGTTGAGATAAGAGAACAGTCTGGAGGATAGATGGAGTAGCAAACAGTCAGGAAGTAAACCAGACGGCAACAGCAGCACCAGTGCGTAAAAGAGGAGACAGAGCGATGGGGCCCCACAAACAGAACAAAGTGAATTGCGCTCTCTGAGGTGTCCTCACTTATCAGTGTAGGAATGGGGATGCGGGTAGCGGCGCAATGGCATATGGGATGACATACAGTAGGTCTGGTTGTGCACGTCCCGGAGGTTGTCTGTCGAGATAGGCGGGACGGGAGTCAGAAAAGGTGATCATAGCTGTCAGCATCTCTGCCAGTTGGAAGACCTGCTGGGCAGAGCTGGAGAGATATGTGGTGAAGAACAAATCTAGGGCTTGCTGAGAAGGAACTTACTGCCAATATGGTTTTACTTGGAATTGAGTGGCTGTTTCATCTAGATTTTCGAATTGCTTTTTATCCTCCAAATAAAAGTACTGATTCACTTTGCACCAACCCCTTGCTGACCGTGTGTCCTCATTTGCCCGGCTCATCTCGGTTTATGACTATAGACGGCTCTGGGTTCAAGAAGCTCCTGGAAGCAATCAGGGAGTGTGGCGCTGACCTGGCCCATCACAGGTACATTTACCCTATAAATTGCAAAAGGAAAGTAATGAAAGAAAGTTAAGAAATTAAAACTATGGCAAAAACACTAACATTTTTAAATTTCTTATGATTGGAAGTCTCACACTAATGCTCTTTTGTAAATGCAGAGTTAGAGAAGAAAAAACTCCAGCTAATTAAACACTTGAGATCAGTTAGAGGTAAAATGATGCACTGATGGTGAAACTGGCTGAAATAAAAACCTGCAGCAACAGGGGTCCCCCAGGACTTGAATTCAAAACCACTGCCCCAAGGTAAAAAAAAAAAAATCAAGTACAACTCTGCACCTTTCTATTAAACCTCACGAAATTCTGGAAAAGCAGGTCAAGTTTAGAATGCAAGCCTGGGAATTCAGTTTGTCACTCAATAAAATGCTTAGTGGGCTTACATATTGAGTCAGCCTGTCTGATAGCTTCCTTGTTTGGTTTGTATGTCTCTTGGGGGATTCCCTTTTCTGTTAAGCTTTTCTTTGATCCAAAGGATTTACACTTAAATGTATATTTCAGTTGTCAGCCCAAGAAGGACTGTTTAAAAGTTGGAGAAAATAATTTCTTATGAAGAATTTCAAAGTTGGGAAAAAGTTCATCCAGTAAAGAAGTTCAGTAGTCTGTTCACATTGCAGAGTGTTTAAAATTAACACCGCACATCAAGTCATGACTCATGCTCATTTGGAAAAACTACGAAACATGAAATCATCATCTATTTTGAAAGGAAAGGCTTATTCTTGTCAAAAGTGTGCTCTCTGCAAACCAGGCAGATAATTTAACAGATGGATCACAACCTGCCATTAGTAGTCTCATTTAAAATAGGCCTGGAGCTAAATTACTGTAGCTTCTACCATGGAAGTGAAGTCATGAATACTAATTGGCTGACACACTGAGACTCTGATCAATAAGTCTAATTGATTGGTTCAATGATAAATTGATTGAAAAGAGGTGTTATAAATGTCACTGTTATTAAAATTATTATATTTATATAATTATATATATTGTAGAAGATCAGGCCAGCTCCAGACAGACACTGAGACACAACAATGTCCAAAAGCACACACTTTTTGTTCACAGTTCTTTGCACACACAACGCAGTGCACCAACCAGCCACAATGCTCAGTCCTGTCCTTTTTTTCTCTTATCTGGCTGCCTCCACTCCTCTCTCATAAGCTCTGTCCACTTACGACACCGACTCCCCAAATGGAGTGAGGCGGCCTCTTTTATACTGCACCCAGAAGTGCCCCAGGTGCTCCTCGATCAACTTTTGGCAGCACTTCTGGGTGTGGCACAAGGGTGCATGGGAATCAATCTCCTCTTCTGGCAGCACTTCTGGGTGTGGCGGAAGTGCAGCATGCCATGGCTCTGGAGCTGTCCAGGCGCCCCCTGTCGGTGACCATGGGCCCCAGCAGGGTTGAGCTTCTAAGCTCCAGTCCCATGGCCCCGATGTAAACCATGGGGGCTGCCCTCTCATGTCCCGGGAGAGGTACTGCTGGTGATATGTCCTCTCCTCAAAAGGGCATTCAGCCGTCTATCACATACCTTGGTTCACGAACGCCTCGGTACACGTACAACTCGGTTTACGACCAAAAAGTTCGCCAAACTTTTGCCTCGGTTCACGACCACACACTCGGTATGCGAACAAGCCAGTTTCCTTTTCGGTTTGTGCACGCTGATGATTTCCGCACGTGTTGCATTGTTCTCAGTCAGACGTGAACTGCTGAACTGCTGCAATGTAAGAGAGAGAGAGCAGGCAGGCTCTTGTGCTGATGAGAGAGAGAGAGAGAGAGAGAGAGAGAGAGAGAGAGAAAGAGAGAGAGCAGGCAGGCTCGCGTGCTAGAGAGAGAGAGAGAGAGAGCGCGTGCAGCTGAGAGCGATCCTGTACGTGCAGCTGAGCAGGGAGCCTGGGTGTTTGTCAGTGTTATTCAATGTTTTTACATTAGTTTACTATTACACTGTGCATTCTATGGTGTAATTAACTATATTTGTGCTTAAAAATATTTTAAAAAATATATTTACATACAGTTCCTACGGTCTGAAACGGATTAATTGTATTTACATACAATCCTATGGGGAAAATTGCTTCGGTTCACGACCAATTCGGTTTACGACCAGAGGTTTGGAACGAATTATGGTCGTGAACCGAGGTTCCACTGTATTGTGTTAGAGCCAATCTTAGACAGTTAATGCTTTAAGTTAAACTCATATTAGTGTTTGCTTAATTTGAATAGAATATAATTTTCTTTCTTTCTTATAGATTTTACCCCCTGTAAGTTAATATGAGATAGAACTTTATTAGTTATATCTGCAGTACATTGCGGTAATTAAGTCGGGGTGTGTTTGGATTAGGCTCATACAGTAGCTAGCATGGACTGAAAGACCCATTTGCAGATTATAAGTGGGATAAGCAGTTTTCTGACCGTTTAGAAATGGTCCATGAGCAAACTTAAAGAATGTAAGAAGATATATAAGCTTTAAACAGAACTTCTCTTAAAACCAGAACTTTTCTTTACTTTGCTATATCAATTTTTTCCTCTATATTGTTGTGAACTGTTTTACATTGAATTTTTGCTAAAGCTTTTAAAAATGAAGATATTTTGTTTGTGGAATCATTTCAATGTGTCAAGCTATTGCTAGAATCCCGTGAAGCAAACAAAAGCTGCAGAAGTTTGGTAATTTTGAGCAAAAGCAGCTACAATATGTATTAATTTTAATTTATATTATTTACATTTTTTCTTTTGAAATTGGTACATTACTGTGTGAAGTACCTTATGGATGAGATTTTGTGATGTTTCTCTCTCTTTAAGAAAAAAAAAATGTATTTTATTTTCTGTTACGCACCTTATTTACCACTTCGCCATTTTGTTATTGGATATCCGGAAACCATTTTGTGAATCTGTTGTCATGATGTTCGTTGCTGTATTGTAAGATGAAGGCTGGTGGGGTTTTCATTGATTGATTTAGTTAATGATTTTAGTGCAACCTGTTTTTTTAGCTCATGCTGGGATGCAGACCGCAAGTGAAAGCATGCGCTGGGTTAATGAAACGATTCCCGTGAGATGTGATAATCAACAGGCACCAGCTACAGGTACTTTTGAATAACAGGGAGCGGGTTAGGATGTTGAAAAGATTTTCGTTGGGAGAGAATGGGTTTTGGAAGAAGCAATTGCCTGATGGTGAAGTGTCAGGGAGTGCAAGGATGGGAATGGCAGCATCACCCGTGCTGATGAACTAAAGAGAGAGCAAGACCGGGGGCTGTGCAGAAGTGCCTAGTTGTGGTCGTGATACCATCTGCTGACAGAGAGAGAGAGTAGACCATGGGATCAAGCAGAAGGACAGAGGTGAGACACAGCAGCAGCATCCCAGGAAGGGCACAGTGCCCTGGGAGCTGCAGTGACCAGCAGAAGTGGCGGTTTGGATCCATGGTGATGGACTGAGGTGGTACTTGATATCCACTTTGACGGACAGAAGTGTCAGAGCATTAGGATGAGGTAGGCCGCATCAGGGGGACTCCCAGTGTCCTAACAAGAAGAAAGAGAGAGAACACAAAAAAGGGAAAGGGTTTATTTGGAGTCTCTTTCAATTGATCACCCATTGTGATTGTCATTGATTTTAGGGGATTTATTTATTTGATCAATTTATTGAAGACTCATTTAAATATGAACTGTTTTGCATACTTTTTGCACTGGAAGTCTCTGTTCTAAACTAAATCGCTAGTCTTCTGTTGTTAAAGTCTTGCTTGTCTACCTCGCTTGCTGTTAAATGGCCCAAAAGTAAAGGTTGTATCCATGACTGCAGAAACAGGCCTCACTTGCTGATGTCATGTTTTTCCTTTTCACTATGTATGACGTAATTAGTGCGACACTTTATATACCGGTTGTGTATATGTATGGTTTAAGTCCTACCTCTTGGACAGATCCTACCGTGTGTCCTGGTGAGGACAAATCTCAAGGGAATATCAGGCAAGCATGGGGTTGCCCTCAGATCGATGCTGGGCCCTTCTCTCTTTACACCTCCTCACAAGGCACCTACTGTATCATTGAGCCCCATGGTTTTTCTTATCAGTGCTATGCCAATGATACTTAGCTGGACCTGTTGTTCTCTTCAAAGGACCACATGGTATCAGCTAGAATCTTTGTATGTCTCATTGATATTGCAACCTAGAAGATGGAATATCACCTGCACCTCAGCTTGGCAAATATGGACCTTTTGGTTATCTTAGTTCATCTGTCTATTTAGCACTTCATCTCTGTTTAGTTTGGCCAGTTATTGCTAACACCCAATAACTCTGTTTGCAACCTTTGGGTGGTAATTGATGACCAGCTCTCCTTCAAGGACTATGTTGCTACGGTATCTCTTGCTCTTGCAGATTCACTCGATACATTATCTGTAAGCAGTGCGGCTGCTAAGTTATTTTGTGCCTTAGGCCAAGCTTATTAGTGCACCAACGAATGTTCGGTATCTAAACCTTGTGTCTGGTCTCAAACTTTTATGATCTGTGCCATAGGTGGTGGCGCCAGCGCTGTCTGCAAGATTAGACTGTATCTGATGAGTATGAGTATGTAGCACAGTTCCTCATCCAACAATCAACAACAACAACAACATTTATTTCTATAGCACATTTTCATACACAGGATGCAGCTTAAAGTGTTTTACAAGATGTCAAATGAAATGTTACAAGAAAAGAAAAGCAAATTAAAATTAGAGAAGAATAATAATGAATAAATATAAAATAAATTAATATGCACTTACAAAAAATAGATAAATAATGAGCAGAAAGTCTCTAAAGATGAATTCGGTGATAAGGACAAATGGCTGTGGAGAACAGGAATAATACAAAAGGCTCCAGTTAAGCTGGCAAAATAAACAGGTGTCCCAAGGCCAAAAGATCTCCAAGTCTATTTAACATACAGTACATGTTCTTAAGCCATTCCTTATTGTTTTTTAAGCTTCATCCTAGAAGATTCAATACAGTGGCTGTTGGGAATAGATGGAGTATCCACTTTCATTTGAAAATCACAGCACAGAACTTTGATCAGGTGATGATGGAGGTGCAAAATGCCACCACGGAGAAACTGGAAAAGAAAGCATGGAAAAGTAGAGATCTTTTGAAGTTTCTGATGAGTTTTTCAATACAATCTGGGTCTGTAGACAGGCTGTCTGTGTCAGTCCAAGAGATGCAAACAATCCTCATATCTGGCCATAAAGCTCTTGTCTCTATTCAAACCATGTTGTAATGTGTTCAAGTTTAGCAGGAGTTTCACTTCCCATTCTTTTCTCTCTTGCTGTGTTTTGAAGTTGCCCATAAGCCCTGTGACTTTAAAGTCCCTCTCACGGTGTCCATGGCTGTTGAAGTGGGCTGCTACAGGAACATCTGTGTTGCCATGCTTGATGTGGAACCTGTGGAAATTCATTCTCTGATGGAGTGTTTGTCCAGTTCCTCTCACACAGAGTGCAGTGTCAGGACATTTCATACAGAGAATGAGGTAGACTACAATAGATGATCTGCAGGAAAATGATCCCTTTATGCGATGTTCTAGTCAGCAGTGTGGTATAACTAAACAGTCTGTATTATAAATGTGAGCACACGTTTTACATCTTTTCTGTAGGAAGGGAGTTGTACCATTTTCTGTTGGTTCAGTTAGGGAGCTTCGGACAATTAATTGCTGAAGGTTTGGCGGTTGTCTGTATGCCAAGAGGGGAGGTTCTGGAAATACATTTTTCAGCGTTTTGTCGTTGTGTAGCATTGGCTGAAGTTCTTTTACAATTTTTGGAAGTGCTTCAAGATGTGGGTTATAGGTGACAACAAGGGGGAATGCAGTTCTTGTTGTCTTTGTTTTTATATTCCAGAAGGTTGTCTCTGGGTATGGCAGTAGCTCTTCTTATTTGAGTGTCTGTTGTTTTGGGGGTTATAATCTTGTCTAATGAAATCTTGTCTAAGTTCCTGCAGTTGTTTGTCTGTCGGGTCTGAGCAAACACGATTGTATCGTATTGCTTGGCTAAATTTAATGGAGCGCCTTGTAGCGGTCCGGTGCCACTAAGATTCACATCTTTGAAGAGACAGCGATTTATTTATTTTTTTAGTGCCAATTCCAGGGATGCTCCCAGCCTTGGCCCAACTTTCACGCACTCACAAACAGAGACAAAAACAAAGCAAACCGGTAATCAAACAGCAAATAAAGAATGTAATGAAAACAAATGAAATAAATGAAAACAACGATCCCACCACAGTCCCCTTACAGCGATATACAATAAACACAAAAACAAACCACAACTAGTAAAGTCCATAACAAACGGCAACAGATGAAATGTAACGATGAAGGTAAATAGTCCAGTGATCCGCACATTGAATGGGAATGTAAAGATAGTCCTACCGGTATATCCTGAAATGGTGAAGACGGGTGGACAGGTGCAGGAGCGCTCCTTTCTTCGCAGGATGGCCATAAATCCACAGGCAGTCCTCAAGTAACAGGCAGATGGCAGACAATCCAGACCCCAACCAAAAAAACGATCCAGGACAAAAATTAATAAACACAGGAAACCCAACGGAAGGTAGACAGACAGAAACTTGAAACACAAAATACTTTTTTTTTTCTTTTCTTGGTCACCGGCCCCTTTTTAAAAGCCACGCAGAACTCCTTGCACCCCAACAGCCCCTGCACTCTGTGGGAACCAGCCTCGACATGGATAGACACCACAGCAAGTTTTTATTATCTTTAACAAGTACAGTGCACTAGTCACTCACAGTCCTTCCTTCTCTTAGTCTTTTCTGGCCACCTCCACTCCTCTCTCGTAAGCTTCATCATGCTCCCTCCCAACTCCGGCTCCCGACTGGAGTGAGGTGACCCCTATTATACAGTACCCGGATGTGCTCCAGGTGCTTCTTGACGATCTTCCTGCAGCACTTCCGGGTGTGGTGACAGTGCTGCCTGAGCACCCGGAAGCACACCGGGTGTATTTGCCTCCTGGCCTAGCAGCACTCCCTGTTGTGGTGGAAGTGCATGTCTCCTGGAACGTCTGGGCAGACCTTGGTGGACATGCCCCAACCAGGTGGAGCTTCCCAGCTCCGAACGTGTGAACCAGGGTGGTTGCCCTCTCGTGTCTCAGGGGAGGTTTTGGTCCTTCCACCTTCCAGGGATCTCAGCAGAAAACCAATCAGAGCCACTGCAGGGACTGCTGGGAGTTGGTTTTAATCCCCAGTAGCACCGCTACAGCCTTGTATGCTTGGGGTGGAAGCTGTCACTTCTCAGGTAGATCCATCTGTCTGTCAGTTTGTGAAAAACAGAAGTTACAAGGGTGTTGTCTTTCAGTTGAACGGTGGTGTCAAGGAAGCTGACTTCTGTTTTTGATTAATTCAGCTTCAGCTTTATGTTGGTGTGAAAAGAATTATATTCATTATGAAAATGGATGAGGTCATTCTCACTGGCAGTCAAGATTATGAAGATGTCACCTATGTAACGGAGATACAGCATTGGTTTTCAGATGCATGTTGACATAAAATCGTCCTCCAATTTTGCCATAAATAAGTTTGCATAGTGAGGTGCAACCCCACAGCCCATTGCAGTTCCCATTTGCTGCAAGCAGATGTCTTATCCAAGTGAGAATAAATTATGTGTCAGAGTGAATTTTATCATTTGTATAACTGACTCTGTGGGCAAATCATGTTATTAAAACTTGTAAGAAAACCTTGAACAAAATAAAAATAATAATAACCTAAGTTTAAATGACAATCTGTGCCAGTAATGTAAAAATGACAACATAATGTTCAGTGTCTCTCCATCCAGGGTTGAACATCATAAATGAAAGAGAGAAGGAAAATGGTGGCCCATGATCTGCTAATACCTGGCATAAAAGATAAAAAACGTATTTAAACTAACCCGTAAACCGATTCTGAAGGGAACGTGTGCTCCGTAAAACACTTCCAACATCATTAGTTCAAATAATGTTTTTTTCTAAACAATTGTTAGATGTAATTGAAGTTTAAGTTTCAAAGATATTTATGCATATTTATTTTAATTAAATTAACCACCTGTTGTTTGTTCCACCATCTGCTACCTGTCAAATTTATTTTAGGGCTTTTGCATGACCAGCTTTGGATTCTAAACCTGACACTTACTGTTTACAAGATTCTATTAAATCTAGACATGCGGCATCAAGCACTCACTCAATTAAAAGATATTTTATATCTCTTTCACATCAACTATAAACTGATCGTTCATTTTATTTCAACCCCCCATATTTAATTACAGTGAGGTTGAAACAAACACGGACAGGATGTCCAGTTAGGTACACATCTTTAAAGTGACCAATGAATGTAACCTGAGCATTTTCAGATATGGAGGAAAATTCAAGGCCTATGAGAAAATCCACATAAATTTGAGGAGAACATACATACTGTAGTGAGAAGAGCTGAACTTGCCGGGTTTGTTTTACTGAAATATAGCATCTATGACTGCCTTTGAGACGTTTTCACATCACCACTACAGTCAGATATTAGCTGGCCATTTCTTACTCTTTTCAAATAGCATTAACTTCCATTCACCCTTTTCATTAATGGCCATTTCAATTAAATGTATTCTTATTAAGCGCACTTACAGAAACAGTGAATTCACAAAGTATTCAGACCCCTTCACTTTCTCCGCACTTCATTGTCTTGTAGATTTAATTTTAAATGGATACATTTGCCATTTCTGCCCATCAGCCTACACTCAGTAACCCATAATGACAAAGTGAAAGCGTGTTTTCAGAAGGGTTTGTAAATTTATTAAAATGAAAAACTGAAATCTCTCATTCATACTATTGTCAAAGTTAAATGATGAAACTGGTCTAGGAAAAATACCTTTATTAACACATACTGTGCATGGAGCCATTCAATATATGGAAAGATATGACTGACTTACAGATGCTGGTTACACTTCTTAAACGCACTTGTCAATTACAGAAGTACGAGATTAATTTCACATCTCATGTCCTTGCTTGTTACTGATAAACAGGACCATTGGAGTCAGGATTCTGCTTTACTAAACTGTACTGGTTTTCTTATCAGTACTGAGAATTAGCAGCAGGACTGGATCACAGATCAGGAGGCTTTAATTAAAATGTTTTCTAAGGGTATTAAAGGTAAAAGCTAACAATAAACATAGACAGAAGTCATTTGATATAATCAATATATAATCACTTTGTGAAAATCATAGATATCAGTAAAAATTAACTTTCACAGTATTCAGACCCTTAATTCAGTACTTTGTATAAGTCCCTTCGGCAGCAATTACAGCATCAAGACTTTTTGGGAAAGTTTTTACAAGTTCTGCACACCTGGATTTGGACACTTTATTCCATTCCTCCTGGTTGACCCTCTCAAGCTCTTTTAAATTGCATGGGAACCATCTTCTGGTCACTCCACAGTGCTACTAGGTTTAAGTCTGTGCTTTGACTGGGCCACCCAAGGACATCACAGACTTGTCCCAAAGCCTCTCTAGCATTGTCTTTGCTGTAGGCTTTGGGTCATTGTCATGCTGAAACATGGACCGTTTCCGTAGTGTGAGGTCACATGTATTCTGCATCAGGACCTCTATGTATTTGGTTGGATTCATTCATCCATCCCTCAATTTTGACCAGTCTCCCTGCCCAAGCCCTCATCTGCCACCAAAGCATGATGCTTTGACCACCACCATTTTGATGGTATTAGACAGGTGAAGAGCCGTGCCTGGACTTTGCTAGACAAAAAAACTTGGAGTTTGGCCTGAAGAGTTCATTTCTTGTCTCAACAGCACAGATAATCTTCTTGCTCAGGCTCTCAGAGGACTTTAAATGCTGTTCGGCAAATTGGAGTTAGTTACCCATAAACTGTCAGAAACACCAGCTTGGTAGAGTTCTGCTAGGACAGTCATGCTTCTGACAGGTTCTCTTATCTCAGTCCTAAATGCACAATTAACACAGTATGCTCTCTATATAGCTTTAAAATCTTGCCACCATTCTTGCATGTCATAAATCAATCCCAAACTGCTTAGTTCATACCAAACAAGACTCAGGTCATGTCTAGTGACTTTTTGATGACCTTTAGTTAGCAAACATGTTATCAGCTTTATTGCTTACAGAGATCATTAATTGTCTTATCAGTAACTGCCTGTCCTTAAACTCCAAGATACTCCATTAACAAAAACAGGACATCAGTCACATCAACTTCACATATCACTGATGACCGCCTATGGAAGTATTTTAAGGGTATGTGTCACACAAGTGTGCTTGGGAGACAACCAATGGGACCAGGAAACGACAATTCCACTCCAGGCCAGGGGGCGGCATGGTGCACTGAAGCTCTCTCTTTATCTCTCTGCAGACCAAATGCGAGAAATCCTTCCTGCCCCGGCCCTGAGGATGTCGCTTCCTGTGAACCAGCTATAAAACCCCTCATCCTCCATACTTAGACAGTTCTGTTTTGGACTCTCACCAGTACACATTGTACTCTACTTTAAAGCCTTTTGCAGCCAAGGAAACTATATGGGTGGCTGCCCAAACCTACGTTGTGTGTCTGGCTGTTTCTTTCACATTTGATATACTTAATAAGTACCTATAAAGATAGAGATTTGGTTAAAACTTAGTATGAAACTATTTAACATACATGAAACCCAGTTAATTACTTATTGTTCAGCAACGAAATATATTTTCCTAGAGATAGGATTTAAAGTTAACAGAACAGAATGCAAACCCTGAATAGAGACATATATCTTCATAAATACAAAACAAATTGGGACAATATTGTTCCACATAGTAAATAACTTCTAAAGCTCTGTTAGAGTGACCATTGGGTTCTTGGTCCCCTAACTGACCATGGCAATTCTTGTTCGGTTACTCAATTTGACCAGAAGGCCAACTTTAGAAAGAGTCCTGGTGGTTCCAAACTTCTTCCATTTTACAATTATCAAGGCCTTGGAAACACGTGAATGAGTGGCCCTGGGATGTTGATGTGGAGTTTGGCTGGACCTGCATTCATATGCAGACATGTGCAGTTCAGCCGGTTCCCTTGCAAATGCTCTGGGGTTTGCAGTTAAGTTGCCTGTCCCCATGGGGTTAAAAGGAGCCTGTGGTGAAAGAGAAGTGAAGGAAATGAAATGATATGGAGGTTAAAGAGAAAAAAAAGAAAGAAATGGAGAAGTGTGAAGATCGTAGGAAAGCTGGCACAGCAGTGAGGAGGCAGACAGTCGGGAGAAGTGAGTGGACGGCACTCGTGGGGTAAGGTCACTGCTGCTCAGTGGCAAAGAAGCAGGAGTGACCAACCATTCTTAGTGGGCTCCTGCAGAGGGGCAAGAATTGGTGGAAGGAGAAAGGCGCTGGGCTCACGGCCCTCACAGACAATAAGAGATGGAGGCAAGGATATGAGCCGGATTTAAAAGGTAGACTGTGCCTGTTGGAGGATGTCTAACTCATGCTGAGGAGCCCTAAGATGGTGAGCTGAGGAGGCATTGTTTTTATAAGGAAGCACAGAGGCTTGTGAGCCGTTTATAGAAGACACAACCTGACTAGGTTTAACTTGGATTTTTAACCTGTTATTGCCTATATTTTTTGGTGATTTTAACCTCCACCTTGGACACTGTTTTATTGACTCTATTTATTTATTTGTTTATTTATTTGAAGAATGGATTTTGAACTGCACTTTATGTACTGTGAGGACATTTTGTTTATAAAAGCACTTTGCATATTTTGTACCGACACTTGCTTGTTTGAGTTCTCATTGCACTGGCTCATCCTGGGTCCATGACTATTGATATGCCAGGTTCAAGGCAGTGATGTCAGCTGCAACCAACCTGGACATCACACACCACACCACACCACACCACAGACTAAAGGACCATGTAACAAAAACCAAGAGTGCACTCCAATGCAAAAAGAGTTCTCCACTTGAACCCATAGCAACAACACACGACTCCACACAGCATCATATACGTCATCCTTAAGCCTTGGTATTATAAAACTGTTTATCTGGACCAAGATAAATTAAAACTCTAAATAGCCATTAAACAGCCAGCTTCTTCTGTGCTATATGTTTGTCTGTCCCATTTGTCCTGGGTCCTGTCTTCTACAGACGAGGACAGTTGTGTTGGTATCCTTACAGCTCATTGAAAAAGGGCTGTATGCCTCCTGAAAAGTAATGAAATGAGAAACAATTGTCCCATGTACACTTGCATGTCTTTGATATGTCATTGAGTAAAGAAAAGCAAGTGTGAAAAGAGGTAAAGTATTGATAATTCTAAAACGATATTCTAAAATGGCCTGAACCCATTTGTTGGTATCCCTGAGAAAACACCACAAATGATTGAATTAGAGTGATTTTTCAAACTGTCTGTTTTCTTTAATTAGTATGAAAGGCAAGATTGTGTTGGTTTGGACATGTGCAGAGGAGAGATGCTGGGTATATTGGGAAAAGGATGCTAAGGATAGAGCTGCCAGGGAAGAGGAAAAGAGGAAGGCCTAAGAGAAGGTTTATGGATGTGGTGGTGTTGTGATGTGAGATTTTACATATAACTTGATGAATATTTGGTACTGTATATCTTTATTTGTAATTTAGACAAAGCAATGTAATTTAGTGATTTAGTGTTTCTACCCCCCCCCCCCCCCCTTATAAATGGGTCTGTTTGAATTTTACGACAGGATTTGGGGGATGTGTGTTTTAAACCAGTTTGGCAAGTGTTTCTTTTCTAAAGTCATTTCTACCCACGCAAATGGGCTAAGGTGTACTTTAACGTATGGTTTGGGGGCAGGTGTTAAGATGTTCTATTTCCCCCATTGGTCTGAAGTATGGGTGTTTGGAATTGGCTTGGTTCAGAGGCCTTTAAGTACCATGATGTCCTATTGGCTGTAGGGGTTGGACAGAACATCTATAAATGTATGTGTTTAACCTCAGTATCTCCCTTTTACCAACCAACATATGATGAAGAAGCATCTCTCTTGCTAACCTGTGATGATGAAGACCACACAATGAAGAGAACAGCTCAGCAGCCATTTTGAACAGACATGTGGCTGAAAGCTGAGCATCAATGATGCCTTAACTAGAGACATTTAAGTAACTACAAGTCTGTGTGCCACCTGAACTACATATCATCATTTAATCAGGTTGTATGGTTGCCAATATTCAAATGTACTTTGCATTTTGTTATTATTTATGAATATTATCAATAATACTAATACATTGTTTAAACTGTAACTTAACTTCTGCTTGCCTTTTTACTACATCTAATTGCCTGAGGTTATACATATAGAAGGGAAGGTGGGGATAAGTTATATACAATAATACCTTATAAACAGTGGAAAGTCTGTGAGATTAGGCATTCTAAGGCTACATTATTAATAATACCATAGGGGAAAGTAGAGCAATATATATTACTCTACCAAGACAAAACAGGTGGGAGAGGACATGCAGTTAATGGGTGTAACAGAACAAGACATAAGCAGGTTGATGTTTCTGTGACAACAGTTAAAAAGTTTAAGGTCCATGAAACAGTAGACAACCTCCCTGGATGCAGCCACAAAAGGAAAATTGACCGCAGAATGGGCAGAAGGATAATGAGAATGGTAGACCAACAGCCAATGACAACTTCGAATCAGATACGAGCTGAAATCCAAGATCAAATTCTGTCAATGTCTGACTGCACCATCCGTCACTTTTTATGTGGTCTCAATTGAAGACCCAGGAGGACTACACTGTTAAAAGAAAAATATAAAAAAGCCACACTGGAATTTGTTAAAATGCATATTGACAATGCCTAGTGTGAAACATGGAGGAGGCTTGGTTATGTTTTGGGGCTGCTTTGCTGTGTCTGTGTAGCCTGAACAATGAAATCTCAAAACTACCAAGACATACTAGAGTGAAATGTAATACCCAGTGTCAAAAAGCTCTGTCTCCATCCAACAGAATTAATTACCTAGAACACACCTCTAAAAGCACCCAAGAATGCCTAAGAACTATAAATGAACTCTTCAGAAGTGGCCTTCTATGAGCCCTGAATTGAATCTTATTGAATATCAATGGAAAGAATTGAAATATGAAGTCTGGAGAAGACCCCCTTCAACCCTGATACAGGTGGAGCAGTTTGCCCAGGAAGAGTGAGCCACATTACCAGTTGACGGGTGCAGAAGTCTCATCGAGAGCTCCAGAAATGGCTTGTTTGCAGTGATTGTCTCTAAAGGTTGTGCAACAAAATATTAGGTTAAGGGTGCCATCATTTTTGTCCAGGGTATTTTCATTTGTGTTACTATTTAAAATATTCAGACAATTACTCTCTCCTTACCCTTCCTGACTGATTCTTCTCTAGTTTTGTATTTTGCTAATGTGCTTGTCACTACTGGTAGCATGAGGCAAGACCTGTAGCCGATTCAGTTTATACAGGTAGTCCAGCTCCTTCAGGATGGCACATCCATACGTCCCATCACAAGAAGGTCTGCTATGTCCTCCATAACAATCTCAAGAGCATGGAGGAGATACCAGGAGATGGGCTGTTACATGAGGAGAGCTGGGCAGGGCCGTAGAACAGCATCAATCCAGCAGCAGGACCGGTATGAGCTCTTTTGTGTGAGGAAGAACAGGAGGCGCACTGCCAGAGCCCTGCAAAATGACCTCAAGCTGTCTAATGATGTGCATGTTTCTAAGCAAACTGTCAGAAACCGACTCCATGAGGGTGGCATGACATTCTCTAGTGCGACTTGTTCTCACAGCCCATCACCCTACAGCTCAATTGGCCAGAGAATACCACAATTGGCAGCTCAGCCATCAGCACCCAGTTCTCTTCACAGATGAGAGCAGCTTCAAAATGAGCACATGTGACAGACGTGAAAGCTGCGGTGATGGTTATGCAACCTGCAGCATCATCCAGCATAATTGATTTGGTTGTGGCTCAGTGATGGTCTGTGGTGGCGTATCCTTGGAGGGTCCCACAGACCTCCATGTGCTAGTCAATGGTACCCTGACTGCTGATGAAATCCTTAGAGCCATTGTCAGACCTTACATTGGTGCGGTGGTCCCTGGGTTCCTCCTGGTGTAGGACAATGCCCAGCCTCAGGTCGCCAGAGTGTGTAGGCAGTTCCTGGATGACAAAGGCATTAATGCCATTGACATTCCTCAGACCTGAATCCAACTGAGAATCTCTGGGACTTAATGTGTTGTATATACTGCACATCAGCTTTACCAGAGTACTGTGTTGTGTTTTTTTCTTTTTAATATGCTTTTTGAAAGTTTGCATAAAGTAAGAAAAGAGCATACAATGGGTCACCCAGCAGTGAATATCTGAAAAAGACTTTTGATCATTAAATTTTTATTCAGCCAATGACCTAGTTCATCAAAGAGACCTGATAAAAAAGACATCCACGGCAAGCAGCTCTACCTAATTGATTAAAGGAAAAAGCTACTGTTTTTAATGAATTTCAATTCAATTAGAGAAAAAGCTGAAAGCCATATTTACAATAGAAACTTTGAATTGAAAGAAAAATAACTGGCATGGCACTGTGTTTACAGTTTAGACCCTGAAACACTGCAATTTCAAGACTGAAAAATCTGAATAAATGATATTCAAAGCGAGGCAGAGAGATCACAGGAGAGACTTCTTGTCAGGATCTATCTGTCCTAATGCACACCATACTGTAGATAGATAGATAGATAGATAGATAGATAGATAGATAGATAGATAGATAGATAGATAGATAGATAGATAGATAGATAGATAGATAGATAGATAGATAGATAGATAGATAGATAGATAGATAGATAAGAAAGGACACTATATGATAGATAGATAGATAGATAGATAGATAGATAGATAGATAGATAGATAGATAGATAGATAGATAGATAGATAGATAGATAGATAGATAGATAGTACATCAGAGAGAGAGAGACTGCGCTCTTTAACTCTTTCAGGGCGGATGTTGACTTTTGTTAGAAGGTGGGGCTGATGACGGTAATCATCATGTAAACAGTGACAAAATCCACAGTTACAGTATATTTTAGTTGGACTCTCTTTGCTAGAAGGAGAGGTAGCCTCATTGGTTTTACCCACATTCCCTGCGCTCGCGTGAGTAGTGAGGAGCAAACGACGGCAAAAATCGCATCGACATCTGGTCGAGATCGAAGCGAATGCATAAAGCAAAATACTCCATGAATGACATTTTGCATATTATCACTGAACTGGACTCTGACTTCCTGCCCCTGCCCCGTGAAGACAGCCTAGCAAAAAGCCTGCCATGGATTCCTAGCGACCTGCCGGCCACAGCATGCAGCAAGAGACGTTTTATGTTGATTTCTGTGTGAAACCATTGCTTTGTGTGCTTTATAGGAAACTGTTGTTTTTTAGAGTTAAATTCCTGCTGTACGATCTAAACATCACTTCCTGCCTGACCAGTTGAACTCTCATACTGGGATACAGTCACACTTTATAAAGTAGTATTCACATCATTGTGTAGCAGCATAGTTCAATTTGATGCAATTCAAGCCAAACTCCAAGGTGTCACATTTAAAAGAAAAATCTGTAGATGGCTAGAATGTTGTAACCTGTGCTGCTCATGACTGTTACCTGATTGGCATCATGCCCAACCCTCATCCTTCACTGTTTGGAGGATGAGCCCGCAGGATGCCTTCACAAAGCTTTGTAGGGATGAGACTAACCAGGCTTCATTGGCCATTTGGACACCAGGCATACTGAGGCTACCTCACAAATATAGTCTCCTTGGCTTAAATCTTGAGGCTGGTGATTGTGCATGTTCTATGCATATCTTGTTGGATTTTCCTATCTCATCACCAAAGCAATCCAGGTTATGAAAAATGGTGATTCCCAACCTGCCCCTGCCTGACTGAATGTGTATATAAGTTGGCCCTGTGAGGAAATGGTGCACTGTACAAGACTGACTCCTGCATTGTGTTCAGTGCCACCAGGATGTGATCCCACCCAACCCTCAATCTGGTTAAATACACTTGAGAATATTATGTTATTCATTCATAAGCCTGTCCAGCTCCTCTCTATCATCATCTCTATTTCTATGGGTAATCCTACTAGGGGCATGCAGTAACAATTGTCACACATGTGCACATGATAAACAGCCACAGGGACCAAAAGAAGGGAATTCCATGCCCAGCCAGGGGGTGGCAAGGTGCATTCAACCCTCTTATTTTGTCCCCGCAGACCAGACACGGGAAATTCCACCTGAATACAAAGACGTCACTACCGTCTCGGTTCTGAGGAGTCACTTCCTGTCCAGGCCCCGAAGACCACATCACTTCCTGTCCCGGCCCTGAGGACCACATCACTTCTGCAAACCTGCCTATAAAACCCCATTCCCTTCCTGTGTTGAGCAGTTCTGAATTTGTTATCACGAGCTTTCCTTGGCCTGAGAGAAGTTTACAAAAAGGAGAAGATAACCATTGGTTCTCCGCATTGGAAATGACTTGAACAGAGTGGGAGGACACCTCAGCTGCCTTATACAGATGTTGTGCCAGGCATGACTCAGGACATAATCCTTCATGGAGTGCCAGTTCATCACAAGGTCCACTCATACACACAAAGCCAACTTGGAATCACCATCAGCATTACACGACTTTGGGGATATAAGAAGAAAATCATGGTACACTGAGGAAAACCCACATAAATGGGAGAATACACAAATTCAATTCAGACATCGACTGCACATGAAATTCAAGCCCAGGACTTTGAACTTTTAAAACAGCAGGGATAACCTCTGTGCTGTCCATATTACAATCCATAATGTGTAATGTAATACCTCACTGTACTTGAGATGGAACAGCAATTGTGACTGACTTGGATAATTCTGAGAATGCACCAAGGTGATGCTGACTTTTTACTGTAAGTGAGCCAGCTGAGTAATCGATACAAATAATGACAGGACATCAGCAGGCAAGATTAATTTTATAGTCCTGATAAAACTTAATTAAATTTTTTAAAATGTAAATTAAATATCATGGCATTTCTTTGAGACTGTCGTCTTTGAACATTACAACATTCTAGATGAGAACAGGCCATTCAGCCCAAAAGAGCTTGCCAGTCCTATCCACTTAATTCTTCAAAAATAACATCATGTCTGGTTTTGAAAGTCCCTAAAGTCCTACTGTCTACCACATCAGTTCACGTTCAAGCACTTGATAGTCTTTTTTAATGTAACTATAAACTAGATAGCATAAAGCTATGTGTTCATAAGGATTACTTATGAATGCTTTGAAACGACTTCCGGTTTTTTGTCTGGTGCCTCCTGACTCACTGACTCACCTGTGGGGATCTTAATCGGCCTTGGCAGAATTTGCAAGCTAATTTTGACCAGGAGGAGCATTGAACCTAGGTCCATAGAGTTCTGTGTTACATTATGATAAATGTTGACGATTTAACACAAGACACATACTGTATATAGGAAAACCTCTGATCTCGAGAGACCATGTTATATGAGCACATCGACACAACAACATTTATTTATATACAGTAATCCCTCGCTATATCCCGCTTCGCCTTCCGCGGCTTCACTCTATCGCGGATTTTATATGTAAGCATATTTAAATATATATCGCTGATTTTTTGCTGGTTTGCGGATTTCTGCAGACAATGGGTCTTTTAATTTCTGGTACATGCTTCCTCATTTGGTTTGCCCAGTTGATTTCATACAAGGGACGCTATTGGCAGATGGCTGAGAAGCTACCCAACTTACTTTTCTCTCTCTCTCTAAAGCTCTGACATTCTCTGCTCCTGACGGAGGGGGTGTGAGCAGGGGGACTGTTCGCACACCTAGACGATACAGACACTCGTCTAAAAATGCTGAAAGATTACCTTCACGTTGCTCCCTTCTGTCCAGCTGCTTCGTGAAGCGACATGCTGCACGGTGCTTCGCATACTTAAAAGCTCGAAGGGCACATATTGATTTTTGATTGTTTGTTTTTCTCTCTCTCTCTCTCTCTCTGACATTCTCTGCTCCTGACGGAGGAGGTGTGAGCTGCTGCCTTCATTGCAACTGCTTTATAGGGCGGTGCTTCGCATACTTAAAAGCCAAACAACCCTATTGATTTGTTTGCTTTTCTCTCTCTCTCTGACATTCTCTGCTCCTGACGCGCACTCCTTTGAAGAGGAAGATATGTTTGCATTCTTTTAATTGTGAGACAGAACTGTCATCTCTGTCTTGTCATGGACCACAGTTTAAACTTCTGAAAAAGAGACAAATGTTTGTTTGCAGTGTTTGATTAAAGTTCCTGTCGTTCTACAACTTACTGTGTTTCTGTGCAAATCTGTGACCCAAGCATGACAATATAAAAATGACCATATAAACATATGGTTTCTACTTCGCGGATTTTCACCTTTCGCGGGGGGTTCTGGAACGCAACCCCCACAATCGAGGAGGGATTACTGTAGCACATTTTCATACAAATGGTGTAGCTCAAAGTGCTTTACAAGTTGAAGAAAGAAAAGTGTATGTAAAACAAAAATAAGATTAGGCAATACTGAGTTACAAACAATAAAGTAAGGTCAGATGGCCAGGAGGACAGAAAAAACAAAACAAAATCTGCAGGGGTCCCAAGGCCAAGGGACCACCAAGGGACCGCCAAGCCCCCACTGGGCATTCTACCTAAAATAAATTATCTAAATCAGTCCTTATGGCTTTCAGGCTTTACGTGAAAGAATTTGATGATGATGGATGGCACTTGTTGTGGCTTTAGTGCCTGATTTGTGAGTGGCAGACTGGCAAAAATTTGCTGCTGCACATGCCTGTTCCATGGATTACTTTTTGCTGTACTCTCTTCTTACCTGTAGTTTGAATCTGCGTGGTCTCTTTTGTTGTCTCCACCCCGGATCTCCTTTCTTCAGCGAATGGCTGAATTGTTACTGGCACAATCTTTCCAGCCGTTGATGTCAATGGACTTCATGTCACACTTGCAGACATCCTTAAGGTGGAGGTAAGGCTGACCTGGTACCCTGGTACCACCAGCCAGTTCACTGTACAAGAGATCCTAAGAGATCTTTCTGTCAGACATACGGTGGATGCAGCCTATCCAGCAAAGTTGAGGCTGAATCAGAAGGTTGTAAAGAAAGGGATCTTGGCAAGTGCAAGGACCTCCATGTTTGTTACGTGGTCCTGTCTGTTGATGTTGGGAATATGCTTGAGGTTGTGCAAATGAAGGACATGTAATTTGCTACTATATAGCAGAGTAATAATAATAATAATAATAATAATAATTCTTTACATTTATATAGCACTTTTCTCACTACTCAAAGCACTTCAGAACTATAGAATGTTAGGTAGAATGCCCAATGTGGGCTGGGCGGTCTTTTGGTTTGGAACCCCTGCAGATTTTGTTTTTTCTCCAGCTTAACTGCAGTCTTTCTTTTGTTTTTTCTGTCCTCCCTGGCCAAATGACCATCTGATCATAATGTCATTTAGAGATTTATTTAGAAAAAATAATTCTACTGTATATTAAGAAGAAGACGTTGTGTATATATGACACTTTTCAAGACATTCAAAGAAACTTTATACAGAGAGGGACAGTTATTTCAACCACCATTAATTGTGTAGCATCCACCAGGCTGATATGAAGGCAGTCATTATTGCAGCAGTACGCTCACCACACATTAGCTGTTAGGTGGTGAAGTGGTGAGAGAGATAGCCAATTATAGACAGTTGATGATTAGGAGGATAGAATGACTAGACCGTGGTGGGCAGTTTAGCCTGGACATTGGGATACACCCTGCTCTTTACGACGGATGTCCACAGAGAGTCAGGACCTCGATTTTATGTGTCATCCAAAGGACAGTGCGATTTTTACACCACAGTGTCCTCATCTCTGCACTGGGGCACATTCAGACCACAGGGTAAGTGCTCCCTGTTGGCATCACCAACACCTCTTCCAGCAGCAACCCAAGCTTTTCCTAGATGGTCTCCTATCCAAGTACTGGCCAGGCCTGAACATGCTTAGCTTCAGGTGGATGACCTCTTCTGAAGGTATGTCTACTGGATTCATGAGTACTGAGCATGCAGGCACTGGAGAAAACCATCTTGGACTGGAGAGTTAGTTTAATGGTGTTCCAAGCTCTCTGAGTCAGAAGGGCAAAGGTTGGGGCAGCATGGCTGATCCTCCAGTCAATCTTTGCATTCAAGAAGAGGGTGTAACTTAAGCCAAGGTAGGTGAACTGATGTACCAGCTTAAAGCCGGAGATTGTGCTTGAAGGTGGACTGTCAACATCTTGGCCCACCAATGAATTGGTGTTCATTCTGACTGATGGTCAGGCCAAAGACCCAACATACTCTAGAGAACTGATCCATCAGTCTCTGCAGTTACTCTTATGAGTAGATGATCAATGCAGCATGTCCCGGATGAGGACCTGCCTGACTTGTGTCTTTGCCCTTAGGTGTAAAGGGCTAAACAGCTTGCCATCAGACCTTGAATGAAGATACACTCCTGCTCCCCATCAATTCCTTGAAGGCATATCTCAACATCAAAGCAGAGAAAATGCAAGCAAGTGTGGGACAAGGACTCAGCCTTGCTTCACACCTCTGCTGATGTTAAAGACATTAAATGATGAGCCATCAAACTGGACACACCCTTCATGTCTTTGTGGAACGAATGGATAAAGAAAACACACATTATACCAAAACATATACAAGCAAAATGAATCTTTTTAAACCAGTTTTGGGGTGGTGGAGCAGCTGAATTAGCGATAGTCCAGCACAGGGCAAACAAACACATGCCCAATTAAGCCAACTTCTATATTTATGGGCAAGAGGAAGAATATCCATTTAGACAGCAGGCAACTAATACACAGACATTAGCTGAGTAGGGAACTTTACCCCAGGACACCGATACCCAATATTTACCGATTGAAGTTCGCCAGGCTAATATGGTGGAGCACTTTAGAAAACTGCTAAAAACTCATTACTTTAACATGGATTTCTCATAGCTTCATTTTAGTGTAACCCTGATATTCTATATATGCATTTAATTATCTTTTTTTTTTAAGGCCAAGAAATCCGTACTAACCCTTTCTTTCTCTACTGTTCTTTTTCCGATTTTCTGTGGTGACGACTTGTGCCATCACCACCTGATTAAAGCACTGTGCAGTTCCTACATTGATGGATCGAAGGCCAGAAGTCCATGTGACTTTCATCATTATCTAATTCTTCCACATGAAGCCTGAAAACCATGGGGACTGATTGAGATCATTTATGTTAGGTAGAATGCACAGTGGGGGCTGGGTGGTCTTGTGGCCTCGGAGCCCCTGCAGATTTTTTCTTTGTTTGCTTTTTATGTCCTCCCAGCCATTAGACCTTACATTATTCTTTGTTAATTAGTATTGCCTAATTTTATTTTTGTTCGTTTTGCATTTTTTCTTTTTAAAAGCACTTTGAGCTACATCAAAGGTATGAAAATGTGCTATATAAATAAATGTTGTTGTTGTTGTTGACACTGAATCCATTAAAACATCTGTGCTAACAATTGTGTCATTCATTTAATATAACATTTTTAAACCCCCTTAATTCAATTCAAGATCTCAGGGGCTGGAGGGATCAGCCCATCCTTTGCTGAACATTGACAGTTTGTTAAAAATAAATCTTCAGAGTTCCTCACGGGAACTCCACTGTTTTTTCTAAGAACTTCAATCATTTTTTTCCTTTTTCATTTTATTTGTTTGATTTTGGGCCATCGGCACACAACAGATAAGCACGTAAGAGCTTGAGATAGAGAAAGGAGTTAGCATGAAACTACTTCAGGATTTCACAGCTAAGCAAGAAGTGAAATGAAAGAGAAGGTTAAACTGATGTTTTCTGTTTTAGAAACATTAAAAGAGAATTCACAGAAGTGCCTTAGAATGTCAGGATGCATGAGAAAACCAATCATGGCATCCATTTTTCAATACTTTTGAATTATAGCACCTTAAAGTGGAATCAGAAAATATTCACAACCCTTCACGTTTTTCATATTTTGTGAGCCTTGTACTAATATCATCCATCCATCCATTATCCAACCCACTGAATCCGAACACATGGTCATGGGGGTCTGCTGGAGCCAATCCCAGCCAACACAGGGCACAAGGCAGGAACCAATCTCAGGCAGGGTGCCAACCCACCGCAGTGTACTAATATCATTTAAATTTATTTTTTTCTCACATCAAACAACACCCCAGAATGACAAGGTAAACACAGTATTTTGGATTTTTTTGCAAACGTATTAAGAATAAAAAACTGAAGTATGTATTCAGAGCCCTTAATGGCTTAGGTGCACCCCATTACATTGATTATCACTGTGGTGTTTCTACACTTTATTTGGAGTCCACCTGTGGTCAGTTCAGTTAATTGGACATATAGGCACACACCTGTCTATAGAAGGCCCCACAGTTCACAATGTGTGTGAGAGCAAAAACCAAAGCTTGAGGTCAAAGGAATTGCCTGCAGAGCATAGAGACAGGTTTGTGTCAATGTACAGATCTGAGGAAAGCTACACAAACATCTCTGCATAACTGATTGTTTCCAAGAGGACAGTGACCTCCATAATTCTTAAATGGAAGACATTTGGAACAATTTTAACTTGGCTAAAGTTGAACACTTGGCCAAACTGAGAAACTGCAGAAGAAGGACCTCGGTGTCAGAGGTGATCAATTACACAATGGTCACCTGGCTGGGCTCCAGAGAGTCTGTGGCAGGATATTCTAGAAAGACAACCAACACTTGATCAATCTACCAACCTGGACTTTATGACAGAGTGGCCAGACAGAGGCATCTCCTCATTAGAGGACACATGGAAGCCCACTTGGAGTCTACGAAAAGTTACCTAAAGGACTCTCAGAATATGAAAAACAGGATGCTTTGGTCTGGTGAAGCCAAGATTTGTGTCATGTCTGGAGGAAACCAGGTAAAGTATGGAGGTGGCAGCATCATGCTGTTGGGTTGTTTTTCAGTGGCAGGGACTGGGAGACAAAACAGGGATGAGGGAATGCTGAACAGAGCAAACTACAGAGATGTTCTTAATGAAAACCTACTCTGGAGTACTCCAGACCTCAGTCTGGGCAGAAGGTTCTCCTTCCTACAGGACAATACCCCTAAGCACAAAGCAAAGTGTCATGCATGCGCATCAGAGGGTCATCTTCCAAGTTCCTCACATGTAGGTGATATCACCCCAAGCTGAGAGGGGGCGCTGTCTCTGTTAATTACCTCACCTTCTGTTTAATCCGCAGGACAGAAAGACCACCCAGTGAAGGCAACTAACTCCGCCCCTTCTGCTCCCTGGACTATAAATTCAACAACATCCTGAGGAAAGTGTCACTTATGGAGTAAGAGACCAAGGAGAGGAGCTTCACCAGCTGACTGATGAGGGCCTTGAGAGAAGCCTTAAATACCCAATCATTGTGGGATAACTTTATTTATTTATACGTGTGTTAAATTCCATCAAGCATTGTTTTATTTTATATAATTTTGACAAGCATACGGGGTTAGCCAGCTTGGCATCCCAAACAGCTGTGAATGGCATCAACCTGTAATTCCGCAGACAGGCACAAAAAACAACACAGGAGTGGCTCTGGTAAAACTCTGGGAATGTCCTTGAGCTGCATGGCCAGACTTGAATCCAACTGAACATCTCTGGAGAGACCTGACAACAGCTATCACTAACAGTCTCCGTCTAACCTAACAGAGCTTGAGAAGCTCTGCAGAGAAGGATGGCAATGATTCCCAAGTCCAGATGTATAAAACTTGTCATATCATACCAATGTAGACTCCTGGCTGGAATGACTGCCAAAGGGACTTCAACAAAGTGATGAGTAAATAGTCTGAACACTTGTGTCAATTGGGATAATTCAATTATTTATTGTCTACAAATTTACAAGATATTCTAAATCCTATTTTGCTTTGTAATTCTGGGGTACTGAGTGTTGCTTGATAATGGAAAAAAATAATTGAAATGATTTTAGCACAAAGCTGCAACGTAAGAACAATTGAAAAAAGTGAAAGGGTCTGAAAACTCTCTGAACCCACTATATACTTATTATCGAGTCCCATCAAACCATCACTTATTGATGATAATTCAATATCGTGTAACGAGGCTGGAGCCCAGTTATAAACTGTCACACACGGAAGCCACAGAAGTGACTCGGTTCAGGTAGAACAAATGAAGAAGGGTGATGGTGAAGCCCAGTCGACAACTACTTTTCTCCTAGAGTGGAAGACAAAAATGCAGGTAAACATTGACATCACTTCAGCTCTGCCTCCAGAAGTCCTCTCCCTTCCAGTTGAGAACCTACATAAGAAGAGCATCAACCGGAAGTCAACATTTAGTCAACACAAAGAGGACAGACCTTCATAATTAAGACACCTTATGGAACAAGTGCTTTATTGAAAGACTATTAGCCCTTTCACTATTTGTTGCATTTAGTTTGTTATTCCTTGCAAAGAGGTTTTCATATTTAATGGGGTTACCACTCCGACATTTTAATCGTGTTGTACCTCTCTTCTTACAAGACATTACCAAGAAAGCTATTGTATTTTAGGTTTTGTCATAATAAAAGGCTGTAGTAGCATACCATTTTCCATTCCACTTAATACTGTCCAGGGTTGTGGAGGGTCAATTTTGATCCTGACAGCATTAGACACAAGGCAGAAAGTAACCCTGGATGGAGCAGCAGTCCATCACAGAGCCCAATATACACACAAGGCCAATTTAGAATCATCTAGCAACATACATGTCTTTGGGAATATCAGAAGAAAACCTAAATAAATGCAAGAATTACTGGCCAAAAACCCTACCCTAGATAAGCAGGGTGGAAAGATTGATGTGCAAATTCCATGCAGACATCAACAGAACATGAAATTCAAGTCCAGGATTGTGGACTTGTGAGACAGCTATGGTAACCACTGGGCTGTCCATACTACAATCCATAATGTCTAAATTTAGACACCATACTGTGCTAGCTTGTTGAAATCTATAGTGCGAGCTTTGTCAAGGTTGCTGTAAATTGTACAAATGTTAAATTAGGACAGGAGTATAATAAGGTGCCAATTAGTCCTCCATAAGAATAGAGGAAAGGAAATGAAGCCTGTCTGTGAAAATACAGCCTGTGCTAGTTAGTTTTAAATCTCAGGAGGTGTTCTACAATGAAGCGGAATACATTTGAAAGAATTCATTTGTGTGTGCTCAACTGTCTTTATAGCACACTGTCCACGAAAAACTGTAATGGAAAGATGGGTTCACAGCATTTATTCTTAAAAGAAGACATTTATAATAAAAAATAGCTTCTTTATTTGACATGAACAGTTTTGCGTATTTAATAATTTAATTGTGAAAAGGAAGAACTTCTCTTCTTCAGTCCTACAAGATGTAATTTTCAAGAAAAAAAAACGATGGAAGATCCAGGTGAGAGCATTCAAAAAGTCTGCACACTTATCTTCTGCACACTTTATTATGTTGTGCATTTAATTTTAAACAGATACATTTGTCATTTTTGCCAATCAATCTACACTCTTTAACTCATAATGACAAAGCGCAAACTTATTTTCAGAAAAGTCTGTAAAGTTATTCAAAATTAAAAAGTGAAATCTGTCTTCCACTGCAGTGGGTTGGCACCCTGCCCGGGATTGGTTCCTGCCTTGTGCCCTGTGTTGGCTGGGATTGGCTCCAGCAGACCCCCGTGACCCTGTGTTCGGATTCAGCGGGTTGGACAATGGATGGATGGAATCTGTCTTCCATAGAAATATTCAGATGCATTTGCTGTGGCACTCCAAACTGTGCTCAGGTACATCCTGCTTTGCTTTAATTCTTCTTGAGAAGTGTCTAGAACAGGGGTCTCCAACTCCAGTCCTGGAGGGCCCCAGTGGCTGCAAGTTTTCATTCTAACTCTTTTCTTAATTAGTGACCAGTTTTTGCTGCTAATTAACTATTTCCCTTTATTTTAATTGACTTTTCTTGAGACTGTGACCGCTGAATTGATTCTTTTTTCCTTAAACGGCACCTAAACATTAATTTGATGTGAAGTGAGCCAGCAGATGACCAAATAAGTTGGGGCCTCAAACTCCAACCAACTTCACTTCATTCAGTTTCTTAATTTGAAGCCAATTCTCGTTGCTAATTAAACCCGTTATTTAATTCCATGGTGCTCATTCTGCCATGGCAGACATTTCCAAAACTGTTGATTTTCTTTTTTAAGAGTACTGTCAAAATGTTTTGTGGACCAGAGCAGATCAACATTGCTGAGGCCTTCACCTTTATTTTCAGTTATTGTGTGATGGATGCAAGTTGCTGTTTATGTGTTGGTACATTTTGTGTCTTAATATTGTTTGGTTGCTAATTAAGGAAAAAAGAAATTATTAAGGGGCCTGAGTGTTAAGATGTGCATCAATTAAAATTAAGACAAAATGTTAATTAGCAGCAAAATCTGGTCACTACTTAAGAAAAGGGTTAGAATGAAAACCTGCAGCCACAGTAGCTCTCCAGGGGCCTCATGCATAACGCCTGTGCATAGAATTCACACTAAAACATGGCGTAAGGACAAAAGCGGAAATGTTCATATGCACAAAAAAATCCAGATGCATAAATCTGTGCGTTCGCCAATTTCCACGTTCTTCCACTCCATTATTCCCGGTCAGCGTGAAAAGTAACGCACGCACCTGCTGTCCCGCCCCAGCTCCTCCCCGAATTACGCCTCTTTGATTATGCAAATCAATATAAATAGCCCTTAAGCTCAGCATTCTGTGAAAAGGCAAGGTATTTTCAGTGAATACCAAGTGGAGGCAAGAAAAAATGTACTATTTGTTGGTTTGAACAGTGGTATAAACAACAAAAGGAAGTTGATCGAGTGACATAGAGTGTCAGAGAAACTCAAAAGCTCAAGTTCACAAAGTCGCACAGTGCCCGAAATAAAAAAGGAGCTGTCAGATATCAAAGTCGCTGTGAAAAGGCAAGTCGTAGCCCACTGTCTGAGTGTCATATGAAAGCTTACTGGGTACAGAGAAAAGAAAAAAAAATATGGACACAGTGAGAAAAAAGCTTGAAATGTCAACTTTAATCTCGAAATTTCCACTTTAATCATGTAGTTTATTTTGTCACTAAAGTCGAACATAATAAACTTCATCTTTAAATCGATTAATTTACTAGTTTCTCAAATACCATCATTACTAAAGTAGCACGTTAAATGCTTTGTTTTGTATGTGTTCGTCTATGGGCTCTATGTGTGAATCACTACGTGCTTCTTCTGTGGGACCTCACATACACAGGTGTGTGCAATCAGTTCAGTTTGCCACAGGTGGGCTCTCATCAAGTTCTTGACCAGGGGTCTCCAAACACAGTCCTGGGGTCTCATGTATAAATGGAGCATATGCACAAAAATGTTGCATACTCCCGTTTCCACACTCAAATCGCGATGTATGAAACCTAAACTTCCTCCGACAGGACACAGAATCCATTACATTTGTGATATTACAACTCTCTGAATAATTAAAATACTGAGATGTATACTTGATATCATTTTCATGATGATAGGAGTTAAAGCATGTTATTAAACAAGGGAACACAGTGGCGCAGTGACTGTGATGAGCTGGCACCCTTTCCAGAGATTGTTCCAGCCTCGTGCAAGATGCTTGCTGTACAGTGCACGACCTTCCATGAAATAATTTATTGCTTCAGTACTGTCTCTTTCAAATGTACTAACCTCCAATTCCTGTCCTTCCTTTTCTTTCTCCAAGTAACCAATCGCAACACAATCAGCTCTGTAATAGATGTTAAGCCATCTGTAAGCTTAGAACGCCGTTTCTTCTAAACTTTTAAGGAACATTGAAATATCTTCGTAGTACATGTTTAATTACTATATCCATCTATCCTTCCAGTGTCGCGCCGGCCCCAACAAGAATACAACGTGAGGCAGGAACAATCCCTGAACTAGCTAGCGCTGCAGCACCGTGTCCTCACATGTTTAATTATTAACAATATAGATTATTTAAATGATGTTAACATTTTATCTGTATAATGTAATAAACATATTTTGCTGCATTTCATCTTAAAAATGATATCATCATCATATGTAAATACGCGTTTTATAAAGTGGCTCAGGTTGTGCAATATTATAACTGTATTGCAACTTTACAGTGAGGTAATTGTACTAATAAGTACAAACAGTTCTACAAGGAGCACTTGATGAACTGATTGAGTGTGTTTATAGTTCTTGGGATGAAACTGTTTCTGAACCGCGAGGTCCTTACAGGAAAGGATCTGAAGTGTTTGCCATATGAGAGCAGTTCAAATAGCGCATGGCTGAGGCAGCGTATGCTAGATGCTGTATACCAATAATTCTCTTTCCGATCAGCTGCTGTAGAGCTGTGATTCCACACTGAGATACAGTGGGATAACTAGTCTGAGTGGTGCATTGAGAGGAACAATGCTAAAGCAGCTATGGTATTTGGAATAGTCGGACATTCTGTGGACCATTATATTGTTACAGGTTAATTACAATGAGATGCCTTAAACTAACAAACAATATGCAGTTAATTTCAGTGTATTTATAAAGCCATGTCAGGGTTTTACATCTAAAAAAGAAAGAGGAAATCACACAGGAACAGTAGCACTGCTTTGACTCTGGGTGCCACCAGTTTGCAAAACCAAGCGGAGAGCTTGCGTACGCCAAGCATTTAGCTGGCGTGCAAAATGTGCATGACTTTACGCCAAGTTTAGGTTTTATACATCACGATATGAGTGTGGAAAAGGGAGTACGCAACATTTTTGTCCATGTGCACTATTTATACATGAGGCCCCAGGACTGTATTTGAAGACCCCTGGTCTAGAACTTGATGAGAGCCCACCTGTGGCGTATGTATGGTCCCACAATTCATTCTGCATGTCAAAAATCAAGTCATGAAGTCCAAGGATCTCTCTGTAAAATTCCCTGATCACACTACAGTATGTTGAGGCATCGGTTAGGGCAAGGGGATAAACCATTTCTAAAGCTTTGAGCATTCCCAAGATCACAGTGGCCTCAATAATTGTCAACTGGAAGACATTTGGAACCACCATCTGGCCAAACTGAGTAACTGGGCAAGAAAAGTCTTCTTTAGAGACTCAAGCTAAATCTAATGGTCACCCTAACAGAAATATATCAGAAGCCCTGTGCTGAGATGAGAGAAATTGATGGAAAGAAGACTCAAAGCTGAAATTGCTGCCAAAGTGGCTTCTGCAAATTACTAAATTAAGGGTCTGAATGCTTCTGTGAATGAGAGATTTCAGTTTTTGATTTTTAGTAAATTTGCAAAGCTTTTTGAAAACGTTTGCACTTTGTCATTATGGGTTACTTAGTGTAGATTGATATGCAAAAAATTGTACATTTATGCATTTAAATTTAAAACTACAATAGAATAAAGTGTGCAGAAAGTGAAGGGGTCTGAACACTTTCTGAGCCCAATGTATATTAGCAACTCTATTCCCTGACACAATACAATACATTACAATTTATTTTTGTATATCCCAAAATCACACGAGGAGTGTCTCAATGGGCTTTAACAGGCCCTGCCTTTTGACAGCCCCCCAGCCTTGACTCTCTAAGAAGACAAGGCAAAACTCCCAAAAAAGCACAAAATATACAGCAATGTATATAGATGACAGAATAAATCTAAAATGAGCTCTTTAAATATAAACACCTCGAGATATGTGTTGTCACAGATGACTAAACTAACACAGTCACATTGTCCTGAAAAATAAGGATTATCACTGTCACCACAAACTTAACAATGATGCATCAGGCAATGTAATGTGATGGGAGAAATGGCATCCCTATGACTTCTCCATTTTCGCCATGTAGGCATCTGTTCTTGGCCCTGTCCTGTGCATACAACAATCCAGTTTATGAAATATGATTAGGTGGGAGCCTGGCCTTCATTTCCAGTAATCAGCACATTTTCAAACTTTCTTTTCTTCTCCTCATCTGTCCTTTTTTGTTTTATAGCAGTTCTGACTGCTGCCATCTTTTAGACTTAACTAAATACCTATAGCACAGCCCTAATTCTTTAGTTTGCTAGGAATAAATGACACGGAAATATGAAAACCAAGCAAAAATGCCTTAATAATTAGAACAAAGCTAAATGCTGTGGTCATATCTAGGCCTCCTGTGGTGCAGGAGTCTTATATATGGCATATGATCTCTCCTAGACCCAACACACATCTTCCCTAATCAAGAGAGAACATAAGGGACTTCACTTGTTAGGCTAACCCTCAGAGCTTTTTACACGGGTTGTGTACTGACCACCTGCATCTCTGTCCGGTGTTGCAACTGTAATGCCTCATTCTGGATTCCCCGTCACCATTGGGGCATCCTTCCCTGGTGAGGAACTCTACAGTAAACACTGCATAAACAGGTCCACCGACATTATCGGAGACCACTCACACCCCCAAAATTAATTGTTTGCCTATCTGCCCTCTGGCAAGTGGTACCAAAATACAAGGTGCAGAACTGCTAGATTTCACAAAAGCTTTGTCCTACAAGCCATTAGACTCTTAAATAACAACAGGTGTGTTAGTACAGTGCATTATATAACTTATATTTATATGTACATAATTTGAATAGGAATGTACCATATTTTTTACTCCATAAGACGCACATTTTTATCCCCAAAAGAAGGGTGGAAATGTCTGTGTGTCTTATGGAGCGAATATTGTAACACAGACCATGATGTGTATTACCTGACAAAAGTCGACATTTAGGGTAGAGGGCGACAATCAGCTGTTAATGGCGACAAAACGTTTCAGGCATTCCCTCTCTTCTTGGAGGAATGTTAGACTCATTGACTCAGCATCTAATCCTTGCATGTGCGTGAGTTACGAAATGTAAACAAATGTAAACAAAGGCAAGATGGCATCGACATCTCACGAGGCAGCGAAGTGAGTGCAGAAAACAAAATACTCAGCAGACAATGTTTTGAGCATTATCACTGAGTTGGACTCCGATTTTTCAGAATCTGATTTTGCTGACAGTGATCAGGAGATTGAGCAAGGGAGTGAGGAACTGGCATCAGCTGATTGGACAGCAGCCGATGCTGCCCCAGCTGAGCGCATTCGCGTAGCCGATGCACCTACGACAAGGTTCGTTTGGGAGGAATACCCAGACATTGATCCGTGGGAGCCAAACTGGCTACCAGACTTCACAAGACAGCATGGCTTGCTTTTGGACTTGACAGATTACCAGCCGCTGGACTACTTGAGGCTGTTCTTTAAAGAGGCTACCTTTCAGATACTATCAGACGAGACAAACAGGTATGCAGAGCAATTTTTGAAACGCGGGCTGAGCTTCCATCGCATTCTCATTTTTCAAAGTGGAAACCCACAACAAAAGATGAGATGAAGGGCTTTGTGGCATTACAAGTACAGACTGGACTAGACTCATAATATAACTTCAGGAAGCATTGGTCCAAGCGTGCTTTGTCCCCTGGTGGTTTTGGACAAGTTATGCCACGTGATAGGTACGTGCTCCTGCAAAGTGATTGTAAGCAACTGAGCTAGCAATGAGGAGTTCTTGGGGTTTCCAGAAAACTACAAGAGTGCTTGAACCTTAAAGTCTCTCTTCATTTGTTAATGACAGTGATGATGGTTCTTAATACCGCTGTTGACTTTACATGGTTGAAATATTATTCTGCTATATTTTATTAAATATATTAGTACACCATTTGGTTCAGAATATTTTTTTCTTGTTTTCCTCCATTAAACCTAGGTGCGTCTAATGGTCAGGTGCGTCTTAAGAAGCGAAAAATACGATAAGTAACAAGCTGGTTAAGTTTGCAGATGATACCAAGATAGGTGGATTGGCAGATAATCTGGGATCTGTTAAATCATTAAATAAGGTTTTGGATAGCATACAGGCTTGGGCAGATTTGTGGCAGATGAAATTTAATGTCAGTAGGTACACATAGGAAGTAAAAATGTTAGGGTTGAATACACAATGGGTGGTCGGAAAATCGAGAGTACACCTTATGAAAAGGATTTAGGAGCCATAGTGGACTCTAAGCTATCGACTTCCAGACAGTGTTCAGAAGCCATTAAAAAGGCTAACAGAATGTGAGGTTATATAGCTCCTTGATGTGTGGAGTACAAGTCACAGGAGGTTCTGCTCAAGCTTTATAATGAACTGGTGAGGCCTCATCTAGAGTGCCAAGTGCAGTTTTTGTCTCCAAGCTACAAAAAGGACATAGCAGCACTAGAAAATGTCCAGAGAAGAGCAACTAGGCTGATTCCAGGGTTACAGGGGATGAATTATGAAGAAAGATTAAAAGAGCTGAGCCTTTATGGTTTAAGCAAAAGAAGATTAAGAGGAGACATGATTGAAGTGTTTAAAATTATGAAGGGAATTAGTCCATTTAATTGAGTCTGTTCATCAAAAACAAACGGACACAGTTGGAAACTTGTTAAGGGTAAATTTCGCACAAACATTGGGAAGTTTTTCTTTACACGAAGAATGATAGACAATTGGAATGAGTTATCAAGTAGTGTGGTAGACAGTAAGACTTTAGGGACTTTCAAAACTCGACTTGATGTTTTTTTAGAAGGATTAAGTGAATAGGACTGGCGAGCTTTGTTAGGCTGAATGGCCTGTTCTTGTATTCCACTATTCTAGTCTGAGTATTATTAACCCCTGTTATTGTCTGTTAAATTAAATTTATGTGGCGAATTATGCTGTGTAGGGTGTTTGTATTTAGGTATGTTGCCAAATTTCTGTCATTTATTTTTGTTAATTCATGTTAATATTCTTGTTTATTTTTGCTGTCTATGCTTGCACATAATTGGTGCAAATAAAATAAAAGTTAACCTTGAACTGTAAAGTTAAATTTTGAACACTAGGGTGACTACAGATTGAATTAATTCAGCACCTGAGAACCCTAATCAACTAAGACATGAATAAAAGTGTGAGGATGAAGAACAACACAGAACAATATATAGGCAACCCAAAGCAAGAGAGTAAGGAAATAAATAAAGAATAATGTTACAAAAGTATTAACACAACTTAAATCCTAATATTGCAATTGTTGTGTTTCATTCAATTTCTATGAGAATTCCTGAAGTGTTATCAATAAAATATACATTTATTTTGGGGTTCTATTACTTGAAGAACTCAATATGTTTTCTTCTGGAAGGGTTCATTAGTGTCATTTTTGACGCCATTTTGTTTGACCTTGGATTCCTCCATTTTGCATAGGTTTGTTGCAGGGGTTGCTATGGTGTTGCTATGGGTGGTCCCCAGGGTCATTAGGGGTCAAGGGTATAAAGGTCAGCTCCATACACTTCCTGATTGGATAAAAACAGTGTTGGTGTGTGATGCTTGCAACAAAATCTTTTCCAGGTTAACATTATGCATTTTCATATTAAGGTCATTGATTTTTCATTAATGTTTTGAACTTGATAGATAGATAGATAGATAGATACTTTATTAATCCCAAGGGGAAATTCACATACTCCAGCAGCAACATACTGATAAAGAAAATATTAAATTAAAGAGTGATAACAATGCAGGTAATATAGACAGACAATAACTTTGAATAATGTTAACGTTTACCCCCCCCGGGTGGTACTGAGGAGTCGCATAGTTTGGGGGAGGAATGATCTCCTCAGTCTGTCAGTGGAGCAGGACGGTGACAGCAGTCTGTCGCTGAAGCTGCTCCTCTGTCTGGAGATGACACTGTTTAGTGGATGCAGTGGATTCTCCATGATTGACATCACTTGTCCACAGATGTCAAACTGTCCAGCTCCATGCTAACAATAGAGCCTGTCTTCCTCACCAGTTTGTCCAGGCGTGAGGCGTCCCTCTTCTTTATGCTACCTCCCCAGCACACGACCGCGTAGAAGAGGGCGCTCGCCACAACCGTCTGGTAGAACATCTGTAGCATCTTATTGCAGATGTTGAAGGACACCAGCCTTCTAAGGAAGTATAGTCAGCTCTGTCCTCTCTTGCACAGACAATCAGTATTGGCAGTCTAGTCCAATTTATCATCCAGCTGCACTCCCAGGTATTTATAGGTCTGCACACAGTCACCTCTGATGATCACAGAGTCCATGAGGGGCCTCGTCCTCCTAAAATCCATCACCAGCTCCTTGGTTTTGCTGGTGTTCAGGTGTAGGTGGTTTGAGTCACACCATTTAACAAAGTCCTTGATTAGTTGTTTGTTGTTGTTATTGATTGTTGGTAGGTTGTTTAGATTTTTGGCAACAGCTTTGCTTAAAATCTTAATTATGCTTCATCTGTTGATCCTTTGCATTATACAATTCATGCTGTTTCTTTTTGAGTCAGTACACCTAACAGTTACAGCCAAATGTTCATTTGGGCTCAATTCCTGACACTTAGTGAATTATTTAGTCACATTTGTGTTTCCAAGCACTTCTGTTCCTTCGTTGGGAAATTTCTTTTTGCTTATGTTTTAGTAATTGCTGACTCTTATTCTTTTAACTTAATGGTGAAATATATACTCAAGGACACCAGAGGACAATGAAAGGGAAGTGCATTTAAGACTGAAGCTAGGATGCACTTCTTTATGCAAAGATTTGTGGGACTCTGGAACAAACTAGCAAGACATGGAGTGGAAGAAGAAACCTTGACAACCTTTAAGAAGTGTCTGGATGAGATATTGGGTCAGCTTAGCTTTTAGCTAAACAAATGGGCTTGATGGAGTGAATGGTCTCCCTTCATTTGTTAATTCTGTTATGTTTTGTGTTCTGAGAGTCTAAAAATCTATCATCAACATCTCTCTCTTATTTCTATTAAGTTTTAAATAGTTGTGGCACAACCATGGGTCAATATGACAAATGCACTGAGCCAGTGGGGTGGGCTTAGTGCTCACATAAATCTGAGTGTCATCTGCATAGAAATGAAATTCCAAACCATAAAGACAGAAGATAAATCTCTCTATTATAATAAAAAAATCTTGGGAAGAGAGACGAGATGTGTCTTTCTCAGAGAGATAACTTTCACGTCCCACAAGACGAGACTTTGTGCCAAGAGATTTAACCACGCCCGGGGCTGGAAATAAAAGACAAAGATTAGATGACAAAGTAGAACGTCGTAAAGAATTCAAAAACGGCGCGATACACATGCAGAGCAGGTTAGAGATAATGGAAGTATGAAAATTCAAAAGTCTAAAAAAATGATTAGTAAAGATCACATTAGCGCAAACAAATGGAAATTATTACTTGGTAAAATAACGGAACAGTGACAAGAGATTGAATATATTGTTCAGATTTAAACTTTAAGTCAGAGACTTGTAGATCGTCTAATTTGTGTTGCCATCAGGGAAAAGTAGTTTTTCTTCCCAATGAAGAGGCGTATCTGAGAGAATTAAAAGATTTGTTGTTTGGTGAACGTGAAACCCCGCGAGAGAAAATTTCAAGCCCCGCGACACAAGACTTTATGCAAAGAGATAAAGTCCTGCCCACATCTAAAACATTTACAACCACACACACAGTTCAATCATTTCTCATTTGTGTGAATGCTATTGTCAGACATAGTTCGTGTAGAGAGAAAGAAATGATATTCACTCACGGGCAGTTATACGTTGTGTTGTCACAATGTAATTCCAAACACGGAATCAAAATTCAATGCTATATTAGCGAAAAAAGGATGAATATATGGACATAGGTGATATGACAGAAATATGTAGATATTGTTTGGCTTTAAACTTTAAGTCGGAGACTTGTAAATAATCTAATTTGTGTAGCCATCAGGGAAAAGTAGTGTTTCTTCCCAATGAAGAGGCCTATCCGCGAGAATTAAAAGTTCTGTTGTTTGGTGAAAGTGAAATCCACATACTGTACATGAGCAGCAGAGATGTGAAGTTGCTGCCGTGTAGTACAGGCAGGGGGGTTGTCGAGCAAAGCAAGCTGGGGGCAAAGCCCCCTAGTAATTAAAAAAAAAACAATGGGCCAAGTATGGAGGCCTGATTTAAAGTCAAAAATACCAGAATAGTCGAAACTATTGGTTAAAATACAGAGCATAAGTTCAAAACTCCTTCCATGATGCCAATCCCTGATAAAACCACAAAGTCAAAAGTCATTGTTTGCTTATTTCTTACCCAACACTAAGATACTAAATTCACCACAATGTATGAATTTTTGATGATTCCTAATCAATAAGACAGCCACCCAGGAGGATGCCAGAATAATGTGGGTTTAAACCAATAATTTGGCAAGGCTCCTACTTTATTCTTCTTACTTTTCTCATTTGTAGGAGTAACTGAGGCACACTCATTTTAAGGAACAGAATAATACAACATAAGGAGTATAGAAATATACGAGGTGAGACACAAATAAACGGATTAGTAAAAAATAAATAAATAAAAAAAATGTATTGCTGAAAGGGTGGCACAGTGGTGCAGTGGTAGTGCTGCTGCCTCGCAGTTAGGAGATCTGGGTTCGCTTCCCGGGTCCTCCCTCCGTGGAGTTTGCATGTTCTCCCCGTATCTGCGTGGGTTTCCTCCGGGCGCTCCAGTTTCCTCCCACAGTCCAAAGACATGCAGGTTAGACGGATTGGCGATTCTAAATTGGCCCTAGTTTGCTTGGTGTGTGGGTGTGTTTGTGTGTGTGTCCTGTGGTGGGTTGGCACCCTGTCCAGGATTGGTTCCTGCCTTGTACCCTGTGTTGGCTGGGATTGGCTCCAGCAGACCCCCGTGACACTGTGTTCGGATTCAGCCGGGTTAGTAAATGGATGGATGTATTGCTGAATAATAGCATTCTAAACATTGTCACCTTCTATATACTCCCAATCTCTACACCGGTCCGTATGTGTCTTCCATTGATTGAAACAGTCCTGGAAGTCTTCATCAGGCTTGCCATTTCTGTCTTCACTGTATTCATTGAAGAAAAATGTGTTCCCTTCAGGTCACTTTGGATTTTTGGGAACAAGTAAAAATCATAGGGAGCTAAATCAAGCGAATAGGGAGGATGATCGAGGACAGGAATGTTTTTGTCAGTCAAAAACTGCTTTATGGAAAAAGCATTGTGCGCGGGAGCATTGTATTGTCTTGTCTCGCTGTTGGCTTTTTTCACCCGACATTGTCTCGGCAACTCGTGTAGCAATTGTTGCGTAGATACTGACTGGGCTATTCGCAGGATATACTGTACCTAGCCAGTCGGCAGTTTGAAAGCATTTTGTAGGAGGGGATATAGTTTTATAAGTCACATCCAGCCGACCTTCAGACGGTTTTCCAGGAAAGCCCCAAGCCCAGTCCAGTTATTTTTGTGTCTCACCTCGTATAAGACTGGATGTAGACAAACCAGACAGACAAGCACATAACAAACATATAGGCTGGCTGTTTACTGGTATTTAGAGTTCTACTTTATCTTGGCACAGACAGATAAACAGTTTTATGATACCAAGTCTTTATGGGTGATGTCCAATCTTGTGTGGCGTTTACTCTCTTTGCTACGTGATCCTTGTCAATGCCATGCTGCTGCTTCCTCAGCTTGTCTTCTGCTGTCTCTTTTCACTTCACAGGCAAAAGTCATTACTCATTCTGGCCCAAGAGTTTAGATGCTGAAGTTCCTTTCCTGAATAACAGCTTCTCAGCCTTGTCAAACTACTGGCACACACCTTTGGCTTCACAGACTGGGTATCAGCTTCTGGTCCACAAAAATAAGAGGTGTTTTTTTATTTTTTTCTCCAGGCAATAGGCTCATAGCTTTTCAGTTCGGAGATCAGGATTCAGATGTTTTCAGTCATTTTGGAGAGTTCCCTCTCCATGAGAGAATCCCCAAACTTCTCTCGATTTGCCATTCTCTTGTCTCCCCTTACTTCTTCCCACTACGTGCATGTGTTTTTAAAGGAAGGTTAAACCTTCTCCTGAATGGATTAAAGTTACAAGTTACCAATTCTTTACCTTCTGAAAGGTGAGTTCTTCTGTCCATCTGAGTTGTCATTCCTTGGTGTAAAGGCCTTTGTCCTTGCTTGGGTCCGTTTTTGCACCTCAAGAGGTCTGCAGAGAAGCCTCTTGATAGATGTCAGATCACCACTGATTTACACCTTTGTTATCAGATGATGTCCAGGCAGATCCTGGTACAAGATGGAGTTCAGTTACTTATCATGGAATGCAAGTGGGGGAAGGTGCAGCTGGATGCCTGCATCCCTGTTAAATCTGCTTTCTTCACAGGCCTGGTGTGCCATAGCAGAATGGGTAATACCCACTTTGTCCCACAATACTGCCATCTAAAAAAATACAAGGCAGTGATTTCAGTCACATGGCTGAAAATGGCCATTTTTGTGCTGTCACACACACACACATGCATTTAGGGGTCAGCCAAAGGGTCTAATTCAGGGCAAACAAACGGGAGAAAAGGACTGGTAATGAGTATTAGTACCTTTCTTCCTACAAACCTACAGAAGACTAACCCATTCTCTCCAAGCACTTCTGTCACGTCCTTATGTCATCATTTCCTCCCTGATGACTTCACTACTGTCCATCCCCCATGATGTCACTCCTGTCCAGCCACAATGACCTCACTTCCATCCTTCCCTGAGGACGTCCCCTACATCCCATCCTGATGGGTTCACTTCCTACTTCCTGCTGGCTTATTATAAAGAACCTTTCATTATCTCATTTGTGTAGATTTCAGACATGAAGATCAGTATCAGTCTTTTAAGATAACTCTCTTTTTGGGGATCCCCAAATCTTTTTCATGTGCATCTTGCCTTATTACAGTACCTTAACAATGTAAGATAGCAGCCTTACAGGAATAGCACCTAAATAAGAAGCAAAAATATACTAATTTTAAGAAACACAGTAAATATTATAATAGTAACTCTCAGCATCATGACATAGCAGCCACCACAAAAATACCTGAACTGAGGCTTCTTTAATGAACATCTTAGCAAGTCACTACAATATAAATAAATTATAAATTATAACATCTCATTAATATAATTAATGAGATGTGGACAGTTGACAACAAAAGAAAGGTAAATAATTATGTATCTGCTTCTTATTCTCAAACTTGACTTTGCTTAATACCACTAAGAACTTGTTTCTCCACCGAGACACTGTGTCTAATTACACCTGAAGACCAAACCAAAACAAAAGAGAGGGTTTGTCCAAGAGAGTGAGGACCATATATGGAATGATGACATCTGCCTTGTGTTGTGAATAGCAGTCACAAACATGGCAGTATGAGTGTGAGGCCTCCTGAAAGGACCATGAAAGTAGGCCGGAGGCTTCATTGGCCAGACCAGAAAAGGCTCACCCAGTCCAGCTTATTTAAAACTATGACCTGTAGCAAACCCCAAGCCAGGATAACTGATAAAATAATAATGTCCCATAATAAAGCAAAAGCCCCACAAGGAGGAGGATAACCATAAACCCCAAATTTGTACACAAAAGGGCAAACAAAGATTTATTAAAGAAAAAATTACAAGAAAATGCTAAAAAGAGCCAAATGAGGTGGGAAGAAGTCAATGATAAGCAAACATGTCCCAACACACAACCCATTAGTCATCCATCCATTCATTAGCCAACCCGCTATATCCTAACTACAGGGTCACGGAGGTTTGCTGGAGCCAATCCCAGCCAACACAGGGAGCAAGGCAGGAAACAAACCCCGGGCAGGGTGCCAGCCCACCGCAGCCCTGTAGTCATAATCCTTAAAAAAAGAATTAAAAGAAAACAACAAAATCCAAAGAAAATAGCAATACTTACTATAACTCCAAACAGATACAATGCTATCCTGACTTGCGCTCACTTGACTCTGACCTAAATAGTCAGAAGGAAGGCAGTAGTGATGTGAGGGTGGCCCCGCCTCCTGTGGCTCCATCCAAAAAAATTCATGGAATGCACGGAACGGAATCACCATGCTTTTACACATCACGGATAATACATGAAAATATGAAAAATAATTCAAATATAACAATAAAACATGTTAGTCCATAACACCTGGGTTAGCAAACTATTATAACCATAATGCCACCTGAGGTCACAGAATCCTTGTAAGGCGTATCTTATTAAATTTTATGGTTAAGTGCTAAACTTGGGGCCCGCCACAGCATGCGAGGAGGAAAGGAGAGGGAAATGGTGAGACAGGTTTCTCAGTCTTACGCTTAATGTCTCAGAGATCTCCCTTATCATTCACTGCTGCCAAACCACTAATCAAAGAATCAAAGCAAAGAATCAGAAACCAGGAAATGTAAAACACTAAGAGCTAAGCACACACAAACACAGGATTGTTTTTGAGGATATCCGCAAACTCGGATAATGGTGTGTCTGATGTGCTGCTTTTTGTTTCACATTAATTATGGTATAGAGATGCACTCTGTAACAGCACAACATCATGTCATAACAATGACAACTCAACACAAAAAAAAAAAAAACGTAGCAGAAATTTTTTATTAATAACTAAAAACAATAGTAGAAGCTGAAACAGCCACTCAGGAATTTTTGAAGTACACAGAATCATAACTGTAATTAGGAGAAATTACAAAGAGTTAGTGGCAGACAATGATTTTGGTTTTGTGCTTCTGATCTAAAGAATGGTTTCTTTGTTCTTTCTGACTTTTCTGTCCCTTAACCACAATTTAGTCTGCTCCATTTGTAATTTCATCTCCTGGTCTTACTTGTCTTTCTTTATTTTTTCTGCTTGGACACCCTTCATTTCTCCGTGACCATGACCGTGGATGCCTCACTGAGATGTCAGGCTTATGGGCACAGGAACTAAGCTCCCACATTTATTTATACAACTCAAAGTGCAGTCATTTGCTCACAATTTAAGAGAAAAAGTCCACAATATTTCAAAATGGGAGGAGAAGCAGAGAATTCATTTCACAGAAAACTTGTTTCATCTTCTGGAAAAAGAGATAATAGGGAGGAAGCATCAAAGCAGCCAAGCTAATCCAGAGCTGCTAGATGTGCTTAGATGTGACCTTGGGGTTGCCAAACAGGATGGGTTGATCAGAGCTCTGGCAAACTTTTTGTAAAAGTATCTGATAGATAATGGCAGGCTCCATCGCTTATGTAATCACATCAGATATGAACACTGGGGATTTTTCTTGCATTTTATTTCTGCAGCTGTCAGCACCTTCAAATCCCAATGTGAGGAAGCAAAGAAATTTTTATGTTTAGCCATAATCATGAGCACACAGAGGAATATGTTAAAAAGAAAAAACTTTTCAGATGCCCTGCTGTGCAAATACATGCCTGTTCCACCTTCTGTAATGATGCTGATATGGTGCAGTGCTAAAAGTGTAACCCATTTCTAAAAAAAACATCAGGAAATGTTTAGTCACCTCATTTGACAGATGTATTCTTTTATACCATTGACGCATGATAGAGATTGTCCATAGCTCAGTGATCTTTGTCAAGGGAAAAGGTGGTGGAAGTGGCTGAACCACCAGGATAAGTGTGCATGATCATGTCATCAGGCCAAGGAAACCATGAATTAATTAAACAGGTTGCTCTGAATACCAAACAATAAATGATCAAGTTTAAAGTGCACCACCTTAATTCACCTTAATTGAAATAGCCGCGTTGAGGAACTGACTCTCCTCAATGTGTTATTTAATATCATCTGAAACACAAATTTACAAATCTGCCTATTAGGTGCTTTTCTGGTTGAGTACGTAATTGGCGTGAAGTGGAGGCTCCTGCATTGGGGTGTGGTGGTGTGGTGAGTGGGCATCGCTGTTGCTCCTTGTGATATGGAATTGGACTTGGATGAGGGTGAGAGGAGTAGGTGATGGGCAACATCTGAGTTAATTTCTTATATCTAAATAATTTTGTGCTGTTATATCTTGTTTTATGCTGTATATGTCTGTTGTTATTCTTCAATCATAGTTGTAAAAATATGAAATAATTAATTAAATAAAGTTACAAATTAAGATTTTGAAATATATTTTGCTTCTTTATTAATGTTTCCTACATAGCTACATTAGAAACAGCCAAGACATAGTGTATGTATATATATATATATACAGTGGAACCTCGGTTCACAACCATAATTTGTTTGGTCGTGAATTTCCCCCATAGGATTGTATTGTAAATACAATTAATCCGTTCTAGACCGTACAAACTGTATGTAAATATATATATTTTTTTAAGTTTTTAAGCACAAATACAGTTGATTAAACCATAGAATGCACAGCGTAATAGTAAACTAAATGTAAAAACATTGAATAACACTGAGAGAACCTTGAACAACAGAAAACTAACACTGCAATAGTTTGCGCTATAGTGCTACCAACCGCTGGCTAAAAACACTTTTTTTTTTTAATGAGTTTTAAGCACAGGGAAAAAAATGAACATTTGAAAAAATCCATAAGTTAATAAACCACCAAGAAAAGTAACATTGCAACAATTCACGCTACGAACCGATCGCTGTAAACAGAAGTGAAAACAAAATCAAGCCCAGTGCATTCTTTAACTGCCTTCCTACCTTAAGCGTCCAGCTCTCTCTCGCGCTGCCTCTGTGTGTGTGTGTGTGTGTGTGTGTGTGTGTCCACTCTCTCGCTCTCTCTCTCTTGCTCGCTGCACAGGAAATGCACATGGAGAGACTGAACATGTACAAACCGAAAGGGAAACTGGCTGGTTCGTATACCGAGTGTGTGGTCGTGAACAGAGGCAAAAGTTTGGCAAACTTTTTTGGTCGTAAACCGATTTGTACGTGTACCGAGACGTTCGTGAACCGAGGTTCCACTGTATATATACAGTGCGTCCGGAAAGTATTCACAGCGCATCACTTTTTCCACATTTTGTTATGTTACAGCCTTATTCCAAAATGGATTAAATTCATTTTTTCCTCAGAATTCTACACACAACACCCCATAATGACAACGTGAAAAAGGTTTACTTGAGATTTTTTCAAATTTATTAAAAATAAAAAAATTGAGAAAGCACATGTACATAAGTATTCACAGCCTTTGCCATGAAGCTCAAAATTGAGCTCAGGTGCATCCTGTTTCCCCTGATCATCCTTGAGATGTTTCTGCAGCTTAATTGGAGTCCACCTGTGGTAAATTCAGTTGATTGGACATGATTTGGAAAGGCACACACCTGTCTATATAAGGTTCCACAGTTGACTGTTCATGTCAGAGCACAAACCAAGCATGAAGTCAAAGGAATTGTCTGTAGACCTTCGAGACAGGATTGTCTCGAGGCACAAATCTGGGGAAGGTTGCAGAAAAATTTCTGCTGCTTTGAAGGTCCCAATGAGCACAGTGGCCTCCCTCAACCGTAAGTGGAAGAAGTTCGAAACCACTAGGACTCTTCCTAGAGCTGGCCGGCCATCTAAACTGAGCGATCGGGTGAGAAGGGCCTTAGTCAGGGAGGTGACCAAGAACCCGATGGTCACTCTGTCAGAGCTCCAGAGGTCCTCTGTGGAGAGAGGAGAACCTTCCTGAAGGACAACCATCTCTGCAGCAATCCACCAATCAGGCCTGTATGGTAGAGTGGCCAAACGGAAGCCACTCCTTAGTAAAAGACACATGGCAGCCCGCCTGGAGTTTGCCAAAAGGCACCTGAAGGACCGTCAGACCATGAGAAAGAAAATTCTCTGGTCTGATGACACAAAGATTGAGCTCTTTGGTGTGTCTGCCAGGCGTCACGTTTGGAGGAAACCAGGCACCGCTCATCACCAGGCCAATACCATCCCTACAGTGAAGCATGGTGGTGGCAGCATCATGCTGTGGGGAAATTTTTCAGTGGCAGGGACTGGGAGACTAGTCAGGATAAAGGGAAAGATGACTGTAGCAATGTACAGAGACATCCTGGATGAAAACCTGCTCAGGAGCGCTCTTAACCTCAGACTGGGGCGACGGTTCGTCTTTCAGCAGAACAACGACCCTAAACACAAAGCCAAGATATCAAAGGAGTGGTTTCAGGACAACTCTGTGAATGTCCTTGAGTGGCCCAGCCAGAGCCCAGACTTGAATCCGATTGAACATCTCTGGAGAGATCTTAAAATGGCTGTGCGCCGACGCTTCCCATCCAACCTGATGGAGCTTGAGAGGTGCTGCAAAGAGGAATGGGCGAAACTGGCCAAGGATAGGTGTGCCAAGCTTGTGGCATCGTATTCAACAAGACTTGAGGCTGTAATTGCTGCCAAAGGTGCATCGACAAAGTACTGAGCAAAGGCTGTGAATACTTATGTACATGGGATTTCTCAGGTTTTTTTATTTTTAATAAATTTGTAAAAACCTCAAGTAAACTTTTTTCACGTTGTCATTATGGGGTGTTGTGTAGAATTCTGACTAGCACTAATCATAATACAACCCAGAAATATAGCACACAGCACTTCTTTCTTTCTTTCTTTCTTTCTTTCTTTCTTTCTTTCTTTCTTTCTTTCTTTCTTTCTTTCTTTCTTTCTTTCTTTCTTTTGTCCATCCTTCCTTCCTTCCTTCTTTTGCCTCAACTCCTCCACAAGAAAGTGTCGTCCCTCTTCCTCCCGACTCTGACTCATCTCTGTAAGTTAGCTGACTTCTTTTTAAGCCGCACCCAGGCGCACTCCAGGTGGCTCATTAGGGAGGTCAGGAATTGCTCCCAGGTGTGGCTAAAGCCCAGAGTAGGGCACTGCAGCTCCCACAGCTTCCTCCTGGCGGCATCCACGGAACCCAACACGGCTGTGCAGAGAAATAGCAATTCCCAAACAGCCCTATTGGAATCCAAGGTGTCGTTGCAATCCAGGGGGGCTGCCATTGTTGGGAAAGGTAGCACCCTTCAAAAAACATCTCCCCCTGTCCTTCCTTTAAGGAGGCATCCTGGTCGGGTAAAGATGCCAAATGTCCCTCACACAGCTTATTATTATTAGTAGAAATGTCTACATATTGTAATGGCACTGACAAGTTAAATTAGCCTGGGGCTAAGACACCATCACTATGAGCTGGCATTACATCATGTAAGTGAGCAGCTTCAGTTCCATTTGCAGGGAAGCTCTGAAAAATGGCAAGCCTGTAAAAGTCACATATAAATTGCATCTAATGCAGCAATTTTAAGGATAATGAGGAAAATCAGTCAGTCATTGTCCAACCCATTATATCCTAACACAGGGTCACGGGGGTCTGCTGGAGCCAATCCCAGCCAGCACAGAGCGCAAAGCAGGAACAAAACCCGGGCAGGGTGCCAGCCCACCACAGGACACACACACCAAGCACATACTAGGGACAATTTAGAATCACCAATGCACCTAACCTGCATGTCTTTGGACTGTGGGAGGAAACCGGAGCACCTGGAGGAAACCCACGCAGACACAGGGAGAACATGCAAACTTCACACAGGAAGGACCTGGGAATTGAACCCAGGTCTCCTTAATGCGAGGCAGCAGCGCTACCACTGCGCCACCATGCTGCCCATAATGAGGAAAGTGAGCTACTTCAAAGAGCCGTGTAAATAGCAGAGCATCCATTGGGCACTCAGTGCTGATTCTACATTGGTGTCAGCAGTGGGATGACTAAAGACATATAGTCTGACTTAGCAAGCAGAGTGCAGCAGAGACCTGAACTGGACTGGGCTATTCTGAGGAGTCATTGGAGAATCTCGATGCTGAATTGTGGGATCTGGAATGCCATTTGCAGCATAAATACAAGGGGAGAGACAGATGAGTGACAGCTACCTCTGCAGCACCACCAATGCTTCTCCATCTGCCAAAGTCCATCAATTGAAGTATATGGTCACTGGCAGAGCTTTGTTCATGAAGCTGGAAAAAAGGGGGCAGAATGAATTGCCACTGACCACAGGTTAGCCATGTGAAGCAGAGTTGGTGGTAATACTGCGCAACCAAAGGGCAAGGCAGATCATAGAGGTGTAACAGAGCAACCATGTAGTGGGAGCCTCAAAACTTGAATCCAGATCCAGTTGGTACCATCAGGTCAGTGAAGAAAGACAGACAAGAGATCCTTATGTAGCTCTCATCTAAGTGGGTGGCTCATTTGCCACATAAAATGGACAGATCACTGCACAGCATGACAGTGCAGCGCTCAACATCTGTGCTGTGCCACCTGATAACAAATCTTTGTCACCAGCTGGGCAACAGCTATGGAGGCATAAACCACTCCATCATTTCAAAAGAGTCTGTGCACCATTGCAAGTAGTTGGAAGTGGTTGCTGAGGACAGTGACTTCGAAGGGTGGGCCATGTAGTAGAACTAACTAGTTGGATCAGCCACAGGACGAGTCAACCACAGTATTAGCTTGCACGCCATCGTGCAAATAAACAGCTTCAGAGCCACCTTCTGGAAACTTATAAAAATGGCACCATGTAAAGTTGCATATGAATTCCACCTTGTGCGTCAACAGTAAGCGGTCCTTCTAAAGATAGAGAGCTTCCTAAAAGAAGCCTGTAACGAACAGAGAATCCATTAGACAATCGATGTTAATGCTGCAATATGTTAGATGAGTGGCAGAGTGGTTAGTTTTTCTACTCAAATCCTGGTATAGCTAGTGTTTCTGGATGTCCTTCCCATGATACTTAGGTTGTCCTCCCATGTCCAAAAGACATTCAGGTTAGGTTAACTGATGAGTCTAGTTTAGACCTCTGTGGAAGTGCACTGAACTAGGATCATGCCATACAGTATATAGAGTTGATTCCATCCTGGTGCCAAATGTTGCTAGGATAGACACTGTACATGCACAACCTTGAACTGATTAACCGGGTTAAACAATGGATGGACAGATGCTTGTATTAGCAAAATTTGGCATAGTATATTGTTTTCTATGTCTGTTTAATTTTATTTTATCTGTGTAAGTGAACCAACCCATTCACTTTTTTTAATGCTTTTCTTTATTTGGACTTTTGTCTGCAATTCTGTCATAAATAGACAGAAGTCAACCCTAAGTACGAGGGGGGACCCAAAAATAACCGGAAATATTTTTAAAACATGTTTAATTTAATTATCTGTACAAACTACAATTAGTCTCCTTCAAAGTACCCTCCATTGGCAGAAATACACTTATCTAACCGTTTGTTCCATTGTTTGAAACATTTTTTAAATTCGTCTGAAGTAATGCCCATTAATGCTCTGGTCGTTTCTTGTTTTACCTCTTCGACGTCAGCAAAACGCCTTCCATTCAAGTCTTTTTTCATCCGAGGGAACAAAAAGAAATCACACGGAGCTAAATCCGGTGAGTACGGTGGGTGGTTCAGGGTTTTCATACCGTTTCTAACAATAGTCTCTGCACCACTTTTTTCAAGAAGAAAACAAAATTTCACTGCCACGTGTTGCTCACGATAATCGGCAATCGTAAAAAAACGACGCTTGCACAAAACTACTTTTACAAAAAAATTCACTGAACACAAGCACAACCTTCCAGACTGATGGCACTTGGCAGACTGACTTGTTAGGAGTGTAACTAGATCACCCTAGCGGCCCAACCACGTACTACAAGTACCAACCTAACAACAACAAAATTTAGGTTATTTTTGGGTCCCCCCTCGTATATCACAAAAACACACACTCTTATTTGGCCAATGTAACAACAAGAACAATAATAATAATAATAGGTCAATGTTGCAATATAAATAAAATATTATAATGTACGTTATAAATTAGCAGAAAATGTTCCCTTTGCAGCTTTGATATGTTTAACTAATCTGATTCACTATGTAGTCAGTAACATCCTTTAAAACTGGAAAGTGATTCACCCCTTAATACGTCAGTGTCAATGGCAGCTATGCAGAGAATTATGTAACTCACCCGGAGACACAGTTTGAGACAGCACTGCCCAAGAAGCCAGACTGCAGGTCTAAATACTCTTTTCTGGGTGTACATGGACCCCTTGGACCATCTCAGTAATCAACAAATAATAGATAAATGCTGGCTGGCGCTACTTGGTGTGGTGCATTACAAACTGGAATTTTGTCTCACAGGGTCAGCTCTCCATTTCTACACCACCGTTAGTGATGAACATGGCCTTGGCAAGGCTGCTGTGTCCAAATCTGTGCATGCAGTGACCACAGTACTACTGTGCTATGACCCAGATAGCTACTGTCTTGAATATTTGTTAGGGGTCTTCCTGGATTGTTTTTGAATTTTTTTTATTGTTCTATTTCTTGTTTTTTCAAAGAGTGGTATTTAACAAGTGATCTTTTTTGTTTTTGAATCTTTTCTTGAACTTGGTGGAGGGGGTGGGGGTGTCGCCCCTTGGTATTTCCACAAGCTTGATTGATTAATTGTCAATTGAAGAGCAGGGGGCGAGGACCCCCTTAGAGTTTCAAGTGGCACGATTGATTAATGTTCAATCAAAGACATTGCTACATTGGTCATGTGACATGGAATTCATCTGACAGATTAGGTCACCTTGTTTGACAAACAAAAGACGGCGATGCCAGCAGTCAGTATTCTAGTGTAGGATCAGCTTTGCAAAAAGCATCTTAATAGTTGCTATTAGTTAGACGGGGAGAAGAAAGTGATGTCAATGTTTGAACCCTTGTCTCACGATTTTCTTTGTTTTTTGACTTTGTTCTTGTTTGGTATTTCTGTTTTGACCTCCTCATTTTTTTTTTTAACTTTCTATTATTCAAATAAGCTCTTGTCACTTTTGTACACTCCTGCTTGTCACTTTTCGCTTCAGTCCACTCCCAGGTCACACATAAATTGAGGGAGAAGGAGTTTGTAATGGAGGGTGACCAAGTCTGTGTTGTGTGCAGGTTGTGTTTAGTGTTATATTTTAACCAGGATTGATGCTTTGGCTCAAGTTTATCATTTTCTTATGTACTTTGTTTTGTTATTTTAACATATATTTGTATCGTATTATTATGTTTTTGGCTTTGGTTTCCCTTGGTATCTTTGTAATTTTATGACACCCATTACTATTTTGTTTTTATGTAGTGTTATTTGTGTTCTGCCCTGCCTGCTGTATGTAAAGCCTTAAGAGGCAGGACCACCCTATTCTGCAGCTGGGATTCCGGCGTCAGCAGTCCTTAAGCCAAAGCTTTAGGATGTTTCAACACTTTGGCATAATAGTGGTAGTTATTGGGGTTTGTTTTTGATTAGCTTTGGTTTTGTTCATTATTTGATTCTCTGATTTTCGATCCCTGCATTCCCTTTACGGTGCTGTTTCCGGTTTATCTGTTTTGTTTACTTTCTCAAAGGCAAAACCTAATTTCTGCTCCTTTTTGCCTTGCCTCCAGTTCTTGTGGTCCTGTGGAATCCCTTTAATCAATCTTTAAATATAAAGGAACATGCCTTGTTTTGTGACTGATCAAAGGTTTCTCGGTTTTTCCTCTCCATTTTTGTGAAAATTTGACAATATTTAAGAAGCTTACCACCACGCTGGGCCTGTGCTGGCCAGAAAGCCTACCTTTAAGTTTGAGGTTAGTCAGCCAGGGTTGAGGCCAATCCAGTGAGCCCACACCTGAAAAGAAGGCAGTGGGAGTTTTTGGAAGTCTGCACCCCTTTTTGTGCTTCATGTGGAAGGATTTTAAAACAGGTAGAACCCCACAACTAGCCAACTATATTCAGATCTATAAAATGGACTTTTGCTTTTGGTTTTCTGCTACTTTTCACTCTTACTTTCTTTCACCTTACTGTGGATTGCCTTTATTTTTAACAATCCTTTGTTAGAATTCAGAATGGTGACACAACCTTTCAGATAAGCTGATTAAGTACAGTTGTTTGTAACATTTAAATACATTATTCCCACAATATATTTTCCTAAGCAAGTTCTCTGCCCACATTTTAAACATAACACATAAACAAAGAAAAAAACTAAGTAAGACAGAGATTAATGAAATGAATACAAAATTAAAACTGTGGGATGTAATGAGACCTTTTCTTTTTCTCTCGTCATTCAAAACAAGGATAATACTGTATGTGTGACCTTAAATGGCTAAAGAGGGGCAGAAGCTTCCACGTGGAAATCAACCAATCTGCTAAGTACTATACTGATAAACAGGCTCCATATATTGAAGAATTTTGTTTCCCAGGAAACTTGAATTATTTTTACTTTTAAACAGATTTAATGAGTTTAATTCCAAGTGTATTGCAGTGGATCGAGTTGGAGTCATTTTAGGCGAGTATGCATAAAATACGAAAATACTCATCGTCATTCTCAAGTCTGTCCGACTACCACATGTAACAGCTTGTATCCCAGTGAAATAATCTTATTAAAATTTGGTGTAGCTACTTTTCAAGGAAATTTGTCATAAAACTATCAATTGTCATTGATATATCTGAAAAACAGGGCACTGTACAAATTATTTGAGACATCAATCATTTTTTTAAAACAATTTCTCTTTACTCAAAGAAACATTTAGTGGGTCCTGAATAATTTACTCTTGGGGGTTTACTTTGAGAGAGGTTAACGTAACTTGCACGTTTTTCAGTTTAATACACTTTTAATTGCGGGTCCTTAAAACAAACCGACTCTGTTTCTCCATTTTAACTCTGCTTTGGGTACTTCTTTAAAAATCGGTGTACTGAGATAGTGGAAAAGGTCATCAGAACCACCTCCAGTTGAGAAATATTTCTCAAATATCATATCTCTTTGTTTCTCATCATAACTAATTAATAATATCAATACACATTTTTCTGTATTTATAATTAAACTTTAAATTAAAATGATATTTTCGCACTTAGGAAGGTCGAAAACGGTGGTGGCATTATTTTCATGGTTACATATGCATTACCTAGATTACGTGCAAAGTAAAAAGAGTTAGAGTCACCTAAAAACATACAAAAAGTGTTAGCATTATATAATATTTGGTGCAATAAATTTCTATAGGCAAAATTGCATTTAACTACATTTAATTATGATGATGATGGTGGAAATAAAAAAAAATGATCAAATTAATTGTATTAAAAATGTATGAACAGTGAACACGACGGGAGCGTAGAAGCTTATTATTCCCATTACATCTTTATATTTACATGACATGTTCAATGTTTACTCGTTATTGTTAAACTGATGATGTATAAATTAAAATAAAAGTAATAATAGTTATTGAAAGAATATGTATTATATTGAATACAGTTTTTAATATTGTGTACACATTTATATTTTCATGATACAAAAAATTTGGATAGTTGTTTAAATAAAACACTATTTCCGGTTGAGTGATTTTTTTCAAATTTCATATCTGTTTGCCTTTTATCATTATAAATATCTATACAAAATTTGAATCATCTATCTGTAATTAGATAGATAGATAGATAGATAGATAGATAGATAGATAGATAGATAGATAGATAGATAGATAACCATAGTTTACTTGAAAATTCACAAAAGTATTCAGTTAAACTATAACTTCTGGTTGCCAGAAGTGGCCCAAAAGTTGATAGGATTCCTTATTTTTGATATAAAGCAGGTGTACAAAATCTTAGTGACCGAGGTCAAAATGTTTCGTTATCGCTATCGTGTTTACACACAGACAGACATTATTTCAAGAATTGTATTTTCGGACTCAGGAATGTCTACAAATTCAGGATTCATCAAAACCTCCAGGCTGAATTTTTTCACGATTTACTATCTATACTACTGTATGCATACAAGAAAAATGTCATGAAAATATGAATTACAATTAGTTATAGACATCTTACAACTAACAGCTTAGAATAGGGCAAAAATTGCAATTTTAAAATCACTTGAATTTGAATCTGATGTTTATGAAAGCTACTTTAGTCACCAATAGCTTATTTGAACTTGTTTTTTAACTACACATGATTGTAAATGCCATTTAAAAACATGTCTTTAACGTGCTGTTCGTATCAAGTCAAGTCAAGTTGGGGAGCATGCACTGGTACAGAGCGTTGTCGCACCCACTACACAACAAAACAGCTTGGGATCCCACTTGGCAACCCCCCAGGCAGACACACGATCCAGTCCCACCCTCTGGAAATTACCTTCTATCTGCCGCAGACTGGTGTTACGTGGGCGACCCCTTGGCCTGGTCCAGCCAATTGGGTCCCCAACAATGTGGACGTTATGAGCTGGATCACCCTCAGGGAAACGTGACACATGGCCGTAGTGCCGTAACTGACACTCCCTCACAATGCAGGTAATGTGCCTCATTCAGGACTCCATGAGCAACTGTTCATTCGACACAGTCAAACCAATGGTACCCAAGGGTTTTCCGGAAAAACACAGTACCAAAGGAGTCCAGTCTTCATCTCAGGTCACTGGATAGTGTCCATGTCTCGCAACCATATAGCGAGACAGGAAGCAGCAGGACTCTAGAGACTTAGACTTTTGTCCTTTTGCATAGACATTGGGAGCACCACATATCCCTTTCTAGTGACCTCAAGACCCCCATGCTCTCCCAATCCATCTACTGACTTCATAGGAAGAGTCACCAAAGGCATGAACGTCACTGCCAAGGTAAGTAAACCTCTCAACAAGGTTGACACTCTCTCCTCAGACAGACACACTGCTGATGGCTGTGCCCAAGAGGTCATGAAAGGCCTGGATCTTGGTTTTTATCAGGATGCTCGCAAGCCCAGACACTCAGACTCCTTGCTCAGTCTCTCCAATGCCCCGATCAGAGCCTCCATTGACTCCGCAAAGATCACAGCATCATCAGCAAAGTCAAGATTTGTGAATCTTTCTTTACCAACAGATGCCCCACAGCCACTGGACCCAACACCCAGTCCATGCAAGCATTGAATAGAGTAGGAGCAAAAACATACCCCTGACGAACCCCAGAATCAACTGGGAAAAACACAGATGTTCTGCCTCCACTCTGCACAGCACTCACAGTACCAGTGTACAGACCGGCCATGACATCCAGCAACCTCAAGGGGATCCCACAAAGTCTCAGAATGTCCCACAGGGCAGTTTGATCAACTAAGTCGAACACTTTACAAAAATCGACAAAGGCTGCAAAGAAACTCCATGAGAACCCACAGTGCCAGGATGCGGTCGATGGTAGACTTCTTAGGTGTAAAACCAGACTGTTCCAGTCGCTGGTAGGTGAGCAAATGATCACAGATCCTATTGAGGATGACCCTAGCAAGGACCTTACCCGGCACCGAGCGCAGTGTTAACCCCCTGTAGTTGCCACAATCCAGGCGATCACCCTTCCCTTTCCAGATAGGGACAACAAGTCCCATTTTCCACTCAGTTGGGATGATGCCAGTCTCCCAAATGGAAACAAAGATTGCTTGCAATGCCAGGAGGACAGCCTTACCACCAACCTGAAGAAGTTCACCCTGGATACTACAGATCCCCGCAGCCTCTCACCACCTCAGCTGGCTCACCACCTGTGCTATCTCCGTGAGATTGGGTGGTTCACAGCTAATTGTAGAATCAGCCTCAAGAACCATGGTCCCAGAGATATCCAACATCCTAGCCGGAGGATCAGCTTTGAACAACTGCTCAAAGTAGCCAGCCCAACGGGTCACAACTGCAGTGTCATCCGTAAGGACCGTTCCATCAGCCGCCCTGACTGAGACTCTCCGAGGAACAGATTTGGATGTGCGTAATCCTTCGATTCCTCTGTAAGCAGGACGTGGGTCACTAGACCACAGATGGTGTGTCACTTGCTCACAGATTCCTCTAACAAACGCCTCTTTATCTGCCCTCGTAGCCATCCTTCTCAGTTCCTGGTACAGACCAGAGTTGCTATTGAGCCATGCGCTGACACTCCAGGGTGCCCTGCGAGATGAAACACCTCCTTCTGGGAACACCAACACAACCCTCAGCAACCTTCAGGGTCTTGACACGTAAGGTCTCCCACATCACATTAGGATTGGCAGTCACACCCAAATCTGTGAAGTTCCTCACACAAACTGCGTGCAAACTCATTAGAGTTTCATCAAACTCATACATATACTATAATTTAATTCTGTCATCACTGTTATTTTGTAATGTGATTCATTGAAAACATATTTATTAACAAAAATCTGATACCTCTGTCTTTAAAGAAGTAAATAAGCAAAAAATGAAAACGCTCCAACTTTCAAAACTGTTAAATAAGACCCTGAATGTTACATAAGGCATATATTTTCTAACGTGTTCAATTTGGTTATTCCTGTACAAGTCGCAAGGATATTTAGATTCTTCCAAGGAAGCATGTTGCAAAGATTTTATTTTAAATATTCCTAAATAAGAGCTGAAATCTCCAAACTAGCTATCAGATGTCGGGGTAAACCAGCTCAACTTGATGCCTGTTCCAAGCCCGAACAAATAGAAGGGGTTAGTGTCAGGAAGGGATTCGGCCGTAAAGGTTAGCCAAAACCTTAATAATGGAATCATTCCAGTAAGCCATAATCTGCATTTTAATGAGCAGAAAATGGACATCGTTTATTATGACATTGGAGGTGGGTTCTCTATAAGGAGTAACAATATTTACTAAGTTAAAATTTACTAAGTTAAATTTGTTTGCATACCACAGTTAAGAAATGCATTGGTTGCACCAATCAGCATAGAGTTAAATGGTATAACACACCTATATCTTCACATACCTAAAGGTTCCCAAATAGGTAAACAAGTTAAAGTCTTTGGCAAATGTCTTATCATTAAATTGTACCTTCTTATATACAAATTCTTATTAAGAAAAAAATGAAAAGAATTAATTGTCATGAATGTGCTGCAAACTAAGGGAACAGAAAGTTCAGGAAGATAAACTCAGAAACATTCACAAAGTCATCCAGAAAGTTTTCCCTAACAAGTTACATAAGGCAGCGAGTAGTATAAAATTCAAAACACTTTCAAACTTTTCAAAACTAAAAAAAAATATGCAAAAGAACAAAAAGTAAAACTAACACAAAAAATATACTAAACAATCTACAAAAGTCCATAATCCAAAAGTACAAAATCCTTAAACTTAAAAAAAAAGCATAACCTTGAAGAGGGAAATCATGAAGAGAACTACGCTGAACTAGCCCGAGACCTCAGGTGGCCAGTTTGGATCAAAAGGTAGCCTGAACCTTGGGAAAAAAAAGAGGGAGCATTGGGTACAAGGCAAGCTTATAGCCTAAGCCAGTGTTTCCCAGCCTTTTTTCTGTAATGGCACACTTTTTGTAACCAAAATCATCATAATTTACTAACCACAAACACATTCTATCTGATACATGTGCTCAACTGTCTGAAGGGGTGGGAATACCAGAGAAACTAGTCAAAACTCAGGCTCCGTGATCAGCGATTGAAGATGAAGCACTTAGTGAGCACGTTGGTGGCATCTCCAAGCTGAATCGCCCCTTTGATCCGCCCCTCTCTTCTTCAGAGGCAACTCGTATGCCCACTACTCACCAGCCTTGCTAGTGACCACACTTAGGGCAGATCAGCTCTAGAGGCCAGGAGACACATCCAAAGTGCTCTAATATGGTGATTGCGGAGCTGCTTTTATGCCAGCTTCTTCAGGTAAACCTATCCTCCTCAGACAGGTCTCAGCCACGTACAGAGCTTGTTTCTCTCAGGTTCAGACCCAAATATGCTACACCATTATTTCCACGGCACACCTGGGTAGCTCTAAAGGCACACCACTGTGCCACGCCATACTGGTTAAAAAACACTGGTCTAAGCAACATGCAAGAACTCAATACCTCTTCTACCTAAAGGGAGACAGAGCTCAAAAAATGAAATTAACAAGAAGATGTGGAAACCAAAATATGGGACAAGGTCAAAACCAGCAATAAAAAAGAACCTTTCATCGGAGCAAACATGCAATTCAAACACAGAGTCAAAAATGAGCAGAGACAAAAGACCAGGAATTCAGAACAAAAGTTTTAGTTTGTCGATAAGTAAAGGGTTGCTGTCCATCAAGCTCAATACCCAGGGATTAATGAGATTGAACTTTAAACCATTGCTTGTTTGACTTTACTAACAAGAGTGCCCTGAGGAATTCTGAGATGGGTTTCAAAGGCAATGGGTAGCACAATGCTCTTAGAATAGCGGCGTCTGAGGCAAAAACAAAAATTCAACTTTGTCAGGCAGCAAAAAACACAGAAACAGATTTTCTGCACTTCAAATCCTCATAATTGTAATGTAACGGTTCAGAATAATGACTAGAATGAGCACAAAACATTTATACATATTGGAGTTCATAATAATACCAACTAGTTCAAACACTGGCTGACTAATCCAAAGAAAATATTAATTAAAAGTTCACACAATAAGGCAGGAGTCCAAACCAAGCTGAACTAAAAAAAGCCCTATCCAAAAGAAATACTATTTAAATGGTGATTTTTTTTTTTTTTTGTAGAAAACTAGCTGAAAGCTAGAATGGCACAGTAACACAGTCATAGTGCCAATCTTAAATAGTCACTGTGCAATGACGTCACATGTTGCAGTTGTGCAGACACATCATTGCCAGGTAGCACGAGGCAGACAATCACTGCCCTAATGACACGCAAACAATATGGCTATAATCACCACAAAATACCACACAAACAGAGAAAATGTTTACAAAATAAAGTCACCAAAAACAATGGTAAAAATTAATTACTTCGAGTAAATGACTATACAGTAATTAAAAAATAATGCTTATACCCAAGGCATTCAAAATAATAGAATTCATGATGTCAGGCAGCAGCCCTGTAAGCTGTATACTCCAGTCCCTTAAGCTTAATATACAAGCTAAGAGAAAGATAGCAAGTTAATTAATAGAAATAAAGGACAAAAAAATAAAACTACAAAATGATTGAAAAACAAGAAAATGCTTAATGAAAAATTATAAAATGCAAAAAGAAAGAAAGTATTTTCATTAACAAAAATAACCCTAACCCTATTCTATTCACAGGCACAGAAGAGAATGGTCATAGTCAATAGAAGATCACGACATAATAATACCACAAAACTACACAATACTAATTAATCAACCTGATTACCAAAAAACAAAAAATATGAACTGCTAATATACAGAAAAAAAAGTAAGAGAAAAATAAGAGAAACCAATTAAAGAGGAGGTGAGAGCAAGCACTCACCATGGGAAGGATTGATTTGGAAAGGCTTCCTTTCTACAAACTTAAGAACAACCTAACCCTTCCAGTCTGTGCCTACCACTAAACTGGCATCACACCTGACCTTCACCCTTTGTCTTGCAGGTGGTGAGCCCACTAGACAACTCCAAATTATCAATATGTGCTGAGTCTAGCCAGGTTATGTGGGTGCCGTAATGCACCAGGCATTCGCCAACAAAAGTCACCTTCAGGCCTGGCTCCAGAAGTGGGTCCTGGTAACCTTAACCTAGGCAGATTACACTTTTTTTTTGAACGACCTTTCAGCCCAAACTTTTTTGCTAAGGGAAACCCTGCCAGGAGCACAAAGCTCCTTATGACCTAGCTCTGAGCATCACTAAGTTCTTCAAGCCCGCACCACTACGTCAAGGTGACAGTCCAGGGTGTTGTCTCCAGATAAGGGATAAACAAATGCCCTTAGTGGTGGAATTCAGGTACCTTGGGATCTTATTCATGAGTGACAGAAGGGAGTATGAGATTGATGAGCAGTTTGGAGCGGTGGTAGGCTGTTGTGCGAACACTGTACCAGTCTATAGTGGTGAAGCGGAAGATGAGTCTAAAGACCAAGCTCTCCGTATACTAGTCAGTCTACATCCCTGTTCTCACCTATGGTCACAAGCTGTGGATAATGACCAAAAGAATGAAACTGCAAGTACAAGCTGCAGAAATGAAGGTTCTTCGCTGGGTGACTGGGCTGACACTCCATGACAGGCTCAGAAACTCAGTGATTTGGGAGAGTCTCAGAGAAGAGTCGCTGACCATTTGGATTGAGAAACACCAGTTGAGGTGGTTTGGGCATTTCATAAAGATGCCCCAAAAGTGGATCTCTCTAGACCTGCTCTTGACACGCCCCATTGGATGGACACCCTGCGGCAGACCTAGAACACGAGGGAGGGATTACAGCCCTCAGCTGTCTGGGGATGCCTGGGAATTCCAGAGGAAGAGCTGCAATCTGTAGTTAGAAAAAAGAAAATGAAAAAGGAAGTGAGACTTGTTTGGAGCATGATATGAGATTCAAATGGAATACACAAAATTTCAGAATAATGTCCCATGCCTACATCAAGCCAGACACCCTTTTTTTGTAAAATCATAATCAAACATAAGTCAATATAACGAAACCACCGCGGGTCACTATGAAGCTCCATTACACTGTTTAGAAATAAAGGCCACTGGAAATCACCACGGAAGGCAAACTGAGAACCTTACACTCTGCTGCATCTTTTCATTGAACTTAAATTAAAGTGCTTATGTCTTGCCACCTTCAAAACAGGATTACAGCGTGAACCAAACGATGGATTTGTGTCATGTAAAGAGTAAAAACCTGATGTGGCTCAAACCAGCAAAAAACTAAAGAGAGCGTGGCCTCGTTTTTCACTCAGCTGACTTTTTGATTCTCTGGCAGCTTGTGATAAATTTGCCCTTTTGTTCTTGGTCCCTGCTCCATGCTGGATAGCCAGGTACTTCATTTTAGAGTTTGTATTTACTGAAATGATTTGCAGCCGGCTTTGCTCTGCTGCACCTTGGCCTTGTCGGTGGAACTGAAACAGAATTCCATCACCCGTTTCACTGTGACAGCTTCTTGAAGGAGAAAGCAAATGTAAAAGAAAGAGAAAAAGTGAAAGGAAGGTATCCTTTTATTCAGAAAGAAAGCCTCGGATAGGTAATGATATTTAAATGTCTGATGAAATTTTGTCAGGCAACAGCACTGTTAAAGCACACACATATTTTGAATTTACCTATTGCTCTTCTACAGTGGCGGGCATCTCAAAGGGCTTTTATAACAGCAGATCTACACTGGATATTACTACTTGAAGTGGCACAAAGTGGGTAAGATTCTGAGACAAAATTGAATCACAGTCAATACAGCACCAATAAGCAAACACAGGACCCTCTTCTTCTAATCTTCCTCTACTGCCTTCACTCCTCTCCCAGCAAGCTTCGTCCACCTTCTCCCGACTCTGGCTCCTCGAATGGAGTGAGGCAGCCCCTTTCATAGAACACCCGGAAGTTATCCAGTTGCTCCCAGATCTTCTTCTAGCAGCTCTTCTGGGTGTGGTGGAAGTGCTGCAACCCAGGGCTCAGAAACAGTCCAGGCGTCCCCTGGCAGTGGCCACACCATGGCTCCGCTGTGAGGTAGGGGGGTTGCCCTTAGTGTTCTGGGGAGGTATCGCCCTGAAAATGCCCTCTTTCCTCCAGTCCTTCCATTATAGGGGTGCCCCGGCCGGCCGCCACAGTATGTTTTTATTGATTAAAGGAAGGCACTGATTTAAATGAAATATATAATGTAAAACTGTTACCGGGTGGCACGGTGGCGCAGTGGGTAGCGCAGTTGGGAGACCTGGGTTCACTTCCTGGGTCCTCCCTGCGTGGAGTTTACATGTTCTCCCCGTGTCTGCGTGGGTTTCCTCCGGGCGCTCCGGTTTCCTCCCACAGTCCAAAGACATGCTGGTTAGGTGGATTGGCGATTCTAAATTGGCCCTAGTGTGTGCTTGGTGTGTGGGTGTGTTTGTGTGTGTCCTGCGGTGGGTTGGCACCCTGCCCTGGATTGGTTTCTGCCTTGTGCCCTGTGTTGGCTGGGATTGGCTCCAGCAGACCCCCATGACCCTGTATTCGGATTCAGCAGGTTGGACAATGGATGGATGAAAACTGCTACCATAATGCATTCTATTGGCTCTCATTTAGTGTGAGCTAAAGCAGCTCATTTTGGAAACATGGTTTAGGCTTTATGTACTTTGGATAAAGGCTGAGAGCTTTATAAGGTCAGTAAAAGAGCTAATCATATACAGAGAAGGACAGAGACAAAGGGAGGAGAAGAGAGACAAAAAGAGAATCCAAAAATATGCTAAGTTACTGATGACACTTCAAGCAAAACAAGAAATGGGCCGCCATCTAGCAGTACTAGGTTGTATGGTGTTCATGAAACAATCTACTTGAATAAGGCTTAAAGATTAACATTTATTAAAACATGCTTTCCTGCCTGCATATTTGCTCAGTGTTAACCACCAAGGAATGTAAACTGAGTTCCATTCTCAACTAAATCAATCAGCCGAGGGTGAGAGAACACATCTAACAGGAAGGCTACAGTGGCCGTCATACAGAGGTGAAGTCTGTCGGAACTACTGACAGTAAGGTAGTGGACTGTAGTTCTGGGTGCAAGTGCATTGCAACTGTGAACTGTGTCATCAAAGGATGGTAAGGGTTATGAACAGGCAAATTAAAGTAGTGACAGAGCATTAAACATTACACCGTGTGCTCAAATCACTTAACTTAGCTTAGCTTTGAACTTTATTGCCTGGCAACATAAGGAACTTTCCCCCCACAGGAACATTTTTCAGGAACCATTGAGAATTTTTGTAGCATTCTTACCAGAGGAACTTCGGCCATTTATAGTTCCTGGTAGGTAGTTGCTGATACTTTTTTTTAGCTCCTACTTCATTTAATGTACTATTCGTTCAATTAGGAATTACCTTGGGGTTGGGGGAGGTAAGAAATTGTGCTGATTGGCTGACCACAAACATTGGTGCCATCTTACCAACCTGCTAATAGTTTGGACTTTGGAGAGTTATCAGTGGAGATGGAGCACATCACTCTTAATAGATGTCAACCAGGTATGCTGTGCCATGCACTGCATTGAAGCAAAACTCATCCCTGTGAAGGCACGATCATTTTGAAACAATAAGTTGGGGGGATTCCCCATGAACTCCCAAACTTCTGATCATACCACCACATCACTTTTCATAGTCGTCTCCCTGGTGTGCCACACTGTGCACCACATTGAAGCAATAATCTCCTCCGTGAAGATGTGATGGTTTCAAATCTATAAGATGAGGGTATCCCCCGTGAACTCCCAATCGCACTTCACCTTGCAATGCATCATTCTTCTTTGGGGGTCACATATTTTGTATAAAGGCTACAATTCCTGTTGTGCCGTGGGAATGCAACACACAAAAAGTGGCCCAGGGTCTACATCGTGCAGGAACTTCCTGCAGTGGGAAAGTATATTGTATATTGGACAAAAATTAAATAGATGAAACAAGTACAATTGCACTCCCACCCAGTAATACATCCAATAAGTCCTTACAATGTAAACAGAAAATAAAAAAGACATCATTTAGATTGGTTGGGGGAATATAGAAATCAGCAAAAGACAGAAATGAATCTGTGACTGTGTTTGAACAGAGTGGCTGCAATAGAAACAAAACTTTTGTGTCTAGTTGCTTTTGGCTTTAGAGACCAGTAACGTCACTACAATGGTAAAAACTGAAAGAGATGGTTGCCCAGGTGAGTGCAGTCCTTGATTATATTTCCATGAAGTATACAGGGCCTCAATGGAGTCCAGTTTCAGTCCAACAATCGTTGCTGCTGTCCAAACAATATGCTTCAGTTTATGTTTCGAGTGAGGAGATGCATTGCCATACCAAACTGCTATGAAGAAAGTGAGGCTCAATAAAACTGTCCCAGCACTCACTGGGACAGGTTAAAGTTTTTTAAGATGATGAAGATTCAACATCCATTGCTTAACATCTTTGGTAAGAGCAGTTATTTTTACTTTCTTGTATACGAAGTATAGGGAAAGCTTTGTAATCGTCCAAAGATTCAGTGTCGAGATTTTGATGAATCTCGATGTTTTAGACCTCCCTGACTTTCTCGTATACGAAGTAGAGGGAAAGTATTGGAATCCTCCAAAAATTCCATTTCGAGATTTTGATGAATCTTGACGTTTTAAACATCCCTGAGTCCGAAAATACCATTTTTGGAATTATGTCTGTGTGTGTGTATGTAAAAACGATAACTTGAGTACGCTTTCACGTAGGTTAACCAAATTTGCATGCAAGTATTAGGTACTGTGAAAATGAACAGTCTTGACACACAAAGAAAGGTTTGGGGCAACCACCCGTATACTTGAAGCCTGCCTGCAAAAAGGCAAAATAATTTGCACAGATTTTGTGGACGATCACATAGACAAGACAGCAGGTGTGATCATATAGCAGCTTTATTTTCTCATCGTCACAGTGAGCAGGTTTCACAAAAGCAGGCAATCAATATTACATGACAGTGTCAGGGCTCTTCTGAACAACTGTTTTTTGGGTGGGGCAAAGTTTTTATACACCTAGAATGCGTGATTTAATATTCATTATGAAAATGCAACAGTCAACACTTTATTATACACAATCCTTGAGCCCCTTCAATGCTCCTTGTGCAACTTGATTCCTTGGCTCCTTGTTATGGCGTTCAGATGTAAACTAAGGGAAAAGTGATAAGGCAGTCTCAGTGTGGAATGCTTAGACCTTGAGTCCTTTTGACAAATATTTTTTCTGTTTGCTCAGCAAAGCATGTTTTTAAAGCTTACTTCTGCTTAACTCCTTAGACAATGATTAGTACAAGGGAACGAAGAGAACATTCATCTTCCACAATGTGTACAGAGTTGAGTCCAAAACAGAACTGAAGTTACAGAGGAAATTGTCTTGTATTTAAGGCAGGCAGGTGGAAGTGATGTCATTGAGGCCCGGAACCAGAAGTGATGTTCTTGGGGCGGAACAGGAAGTGATGACATCGGGCCTGAATAAGGCAGACTTTCCTATGTCTGGTCCGCAGAGATAAAAGAGGAAGGTTTAGTGCACCCCACCACCCCCTGGCCTGGCATGGAATTACCTTCTTTTGGTCCATTTAGCTGCCTCCCATGCGCATGTGTGTGACAATATAAAACACAGATTTCTAACAACTTTTGGGCTATTTCCGTTAGCCAGAACTGGTACTCTACCTTTTATTTATGCAGCTGCAGAGTCCGATTTATTCAACTTTACTTTTATAATAACTTCAATATATTATTAATTTGATTTGATTTGTTGTTGTTGGTTATATAATATACGTAATATAAAAATATAATCATTTTCTGAGCATTTCCCCATATCTGAGTATACGAGAAAGTCTAGGGGAGACCACTCCCGATTTTTCATCCCAGTTCAGAGTGTCAGTGATAGTTGTGCCAAGAAATTTAAATGGAGGATTCTGGGTAAGATTGCTACATCACCTTCTTTTTAAAAGTAACATCAAAATGGAATTCCTTGTGTTACAATATACCCACATGGATGTATACTTTGTAAATAAATTAAAGAAATGCTCCATTCCCAACAGTATGCACCCCATGTATCTACTAACAACACACTTTTATAGCAGCCAGACAAACTGAATGACAGACCCATGAAATCTAAAAACACAAAATGGTAGCACTGGAGAAAAATCAAATAGAAAAAAATGCAAGTCACGTGGTGATCACGGCAAGCTCAGAGAACTCCAGGGATCTTACAGGGCAGCTGGCAATTCCCCCAGTTTTCATTCTGGTATTGCAGTTACCTTTAAGAAAATTAATTGGAAAAGATTTTGGTCTAAGGAAACAGATAGATTAAATTTTTCAGGAGCAAATGTATTTATTTAACAGTTTAGCCTAACCTCAACTTGATCATATGTTTACAACAATTCCTTTAATTGCAAGGCACAGCACAATAATCAAACTAAACAATAACCTGATTATAGCATCCCTCTATTTTTTCAGATCTGTCACACACTTAATATGATAATTATAGATTTGTTCTCAACTCCAGCAGCTGCAAAAGAGAAAGAGATTCTGACTTGAGACAATTCCAGCCACAACCCCAAGACTGGTGTAAATTGTGCTTCCCTGATGTGTGTTTGAAAGTCACAGAGTGATTGGCTAACAGGAGTTCACCAATTAGGGAAAAGTAAATAAAATTAGAAAATGACCATTAAAAGTAATAGCAAAAACATATTTTCTCTGCAAGCAGAATTACTCTTCATTAATTGCATCCCAGATTTAAAATCATCTGAGGAGAAAATTAACTGAACTTATCGCTATACAACTTGAGGATATATGTTGCTTGTTAACTTTAATGATGATGATTTTTCTGGCAGGAAACGGGAACATAACAGATGGTATTTATCTCCGGCGCTCTCCCTCTAGTACACATTGTTGTCATCTTGTTTATTCTCTTTCTCACAGCTAGTGTTCCCTCTCCTGGGGGAGAGAGATGTTTCAGCAGCGAGCCTGCCTTTTTCAGGCCACAGGTCACTGCATGTGGGATTGAAGAGTAGGAGCGTTAGGCGTCATTAATGGTGACCTCTGCCAGCATTGTCTGTAAATAATTAATAAAATTCCCTTTCCCTTACTAAAATGAACATTTGTATAAAATATCAGACAAATGAATGTTTGCAAACAGCCCTTTAATACTGCACCTCTTTGTGTGGCTCACAGGTTTTTGTCCTTGAATGCATCATTTGCAAGAATTTCCCAAAGTTGACCTGTTTGACTGCAGAAGATGGAGAAATATAAAAATCTAACTGCGTGACTGCTGGCTGAAGAAAAATCAGCAAAGCACAAGTCATTCTGAAGTGTTTGTTGTGCTGTTGATTTAGAGAATATCAAAATCTTGAAATTGAACCTGGTTTCTCTGCTGTTACTTGGTGATCTTCACCATCTTTCCCAATTAGGATGTGATTAGGATGTGCAGAAGGAACTCAGAGTCCAGCTCAGGGCAGAGAAGGAGCAGTACAGGAGAAAGCTGGAGCAGAAGTTGCAGAATAACAGCATGAAGGAAGTGCAGGATGGGATGAAGATCATCAATGGCTGCAGCTCGAAGCGGGGTGCCACCATCGAGAGAGACGTGAAGAGAGCAAACCAAATGAACAACTTCTTTAACAGGTTTGACCACCCTAACCCACTCTCACCTCAGAGTACTACACCCTCTACCCATCCTTCTGCTGATACCAGCATAGGAGAGACATCCCCACCCACAATTACAGCAGCACAGGTGAGCAAAGAGCTGAGCAGACTTTGTGAGAGCAGAGCAGCGGGTCCAGATGGAGTATCACCACGACTGCTGAAGGTCTGTGCGCAGGAGCTGGGAAGTCCTCTACAGTGCATCTTCAACCTGAGCCTAGAACAGGGGAGAGTCCCGAGGCTTTGGAAAACATCTTATATCACCCCAGTCCCAAAGGTATCACGTCCTAGTGAGTTGAACGACTTCCGGCCTGTTGCTCTGACGTCACATGTGATGAAGACCATGAAGCGGCTGCTGCTTCACCACCTGAGGCCACAGGTACGCCACGCCCTCGACCCTCTGCAGTTCGCTTACCAGGAGAAGGTGGGAGTGGAGGATGCCATCATCTATATGCTACACCGATCCCTCTCCCACTTGGACAGAGGCAGTGGTGCTGTAAGAATGATGTTTCTGGACTTCTCTAGCACCTTCAACACCATCTAACCTCTGCTCCTTAGAGACAAGCTGACAGAGATGGAAGTAGATTCATGCCTAGTGGCATGGATCATGGACTATCTTACAAACAGACCTCAGTATGTGCGATTCGGGAACTGCAGGTCTGACATTGCGGTCAGCAACACAGGAGCACCGCAGGGGACTGTACTTTCTCTATGTCCAGTTCAGCCTATATACATCGGACTTCCAATACAGCTCAGAATCCTGCCACATGCAAAAGTTCGTTGACGACACTGCTATCGTGAGCTGCATCAGGAGTGGGCAGGAGGAGGAGTATAGGAACCTCATCAAGGACTTTGTTAAATAGTGCGACTCAAACCACCTACACCTGAACACCAGCAAAACCAAGGAGCTGGTGGTGGATTTTAGGAGGCTCAGGCCCTCCTGGACCCCATGATCATCAGAGGTGACTGTGTGCAGAGAGTACAGACCTATAAATACCTGGGAGTGCAGCTAGATGATAAATTGGACTGGACTGCCAATACTGATTCTCTGTGCAAGAGAGGACAGAGCCGGCTATACTTCCTTAGAAGACTGGCGTCCTTCAACATCTGCAATAAGGTGCTGCAAATGTTCTATCAGAAGGTTGTGGCGAGCACCCTCTTCTACGCAGTGGTGTGCTGGGGAGGTAGCATAAAGAAGAAGGACGCCTCACGCCTTGACAAACTGGTGAGGAAGGTAGGCTCTATTGTAGGCATGGAGCTGGACAGTTTGACATCCGTGGCAGAGCAACGGGCGCTCAGCAGGCTCCTGTCAATCATGGAGAATCCACTGCATCCACTAAACAGTGTCATCTCCAGACAGAAGAGCATCTATCTATCTATCTATCTATCTATCTATCTATCTATCTATCTATCTATCTATCTATCTATCTATCTATCTATCTATCTATCTATCTATCTATCTATCTATCTATCTATCTATCTATGCCGTTTCATGGAACAACTCCCTACTGACTATGTTGTGATGTGAAATTCAGGTGTGATGGATAAGTTAGAGACGAGTTAAAACTTCTTAATTGGTAGACCACAGTTTGGGCTCCTTATTACCTGCATATCCAACATGGTTGTGAATTGCATATCTAACATGGTCCCATCCTGTTTAATCTTGTATACCTCAGACTTTAGATACAATCATGCCATCTACAGAAATTTTCCCCTGACACACTCATGCAGTAGTTGAGTGTATCAGCTGTGCATACCAGGAAGGAGTTTGTTGAATGGTGCAAATTGATCCACCTGCAGCTCAAATCAATAAGACCAATGAAATAATTGTAGACTTCAGGAGGGTCAAGCCCACTCTGCCCCCGAATCTCATTGATCGTCGGGTTGGTGAGAACATGTAAGTAGGTTGGGGTACATCTGAATGGCAAGCTTGAGGGAAGCACCAACACAGGCAGTCAGGGTCAGAGTCGCCATTATTTCCTGAGGAGGCTGAGGTCATTTGGTGTGTGTATGCCACTCTTATATCTTTTCTACCCGATTGTAGTGGCCTGTCCATTTTTCTATGTGGTAGGGTGCTGGGGAAATTGCATTAGTGCATTTAATGCCAACAGACTTAACAAACTTATCAAAAAGGTTGGATCAATCTTGGGAGTCAGGTTGGACTCACTGGAGTAAGTGGTGGAACAGACGGTCACTCAGGTTCACTATCCTGGACTATACCTCTCACCCCAGCACGAAGGTTTGGCTACAGAGGAGCACCTTCAGTTTGATACAACTGCATTGATCTAAGGAGTGCTATGTGTCGTGATTTCCACCCTCAGCCATTAGACTCAATAATGAGTCACCACTCGGCCGGGATGGTCTTGTTCCTTGTGTGCTGAATGGTACTGAGCTGGTCTAGCACACAACTTAGCAGACAATGACGCCATGTACAATTTACTGTACCAAAGACTAATTCCCTACTGGCAGGTGCCCCTTCTAATCTTATTTCACAGCTCCAGCTTATTCAAAACTCAGCTGCAAGAGTCTTTACTCGAACCAGCAGCAGCGAGCACATCACACCCATCCTGCTCCGTCTTCACTGGCTCCCTGTGTCTTACAGAATCGAGTATAAAATCCTACTAATAACCTACAAAGCCTTAAATAACCTCGCGCCAAACTACATCAGTGACCTTCTCCATCACTATGTGCCTGCCCGCCCACTAAGGTCCTCTGATTCTGGCAATCTTGTGCCCCACACTAATCTACACTCCATGGGTGACAAGGCCTTCAGCTGTATAGCGCCCAGACTCTGGAATGACCTACTGAAATTAATTAGATCAGCAGACTCCATGAATTCTTTTAAAAAACAACTCAAAACTCATCTGTTCATGAAGGCTTTTAGCTCTACTTGACTTTATTACCCTTCTCTCAGTTTACTTATTTGTCAAGATGCTCATGTAATCTGTATGTGTGTGTGCGAGACCATCAATTATGTTGTCTGTTAGGCTTTTTTTTTCTCTGAATTCATTGTCATAATCTTCTTAATTTATTTATCTGGTTTGTACAATGCTATATACTGTATACCCTGCCGTTCTTCTTATATTCTGTAAGTGCCTTGAGCATGGGAAAGGCGCTATATAAATAAAATGTATTATTATTATTATTTTTAAAGACTGACATTATGTACTGTTAAATTGTAACTTATAAATATGTTCGTTTCTAATCACTTTACGTTTATTAATTACCTACACCTTTTTAATTTACTCATAGATAATTCTTGTTTTATGTGTTTTTGTATATTGTCACCATACTTAAAATTATTATAATTCTTTTTATATGTTGTCATGCTTGTGGGCCTGGCAGTCATCCTTCTGGCTCTGGCAAGGAAAGCAGTACCACCCCACACCGTCTTCTTACCCTCCCGCAGTTCAAACAGGAAATCCCAGGATTACGCCTAGTGCCCACCTATCTATCTATCTATCTATCTATCTATCTATCTATCTATCTATCTATCTATCTATCTATCTATCTATCTATCTATCTATCTATCTATCTATCTATCTATCTATCTATCTATCTATCTATTACATAGTGCTCTATCTATCTATCTATCTATCTATCTATCTATCTATCTATCTATCTATCTATCTATCTATCTATCTATCTATCTATCTATCTATCTATCTATCTATCTATCTATCTATCTATCTATCTATCTATCTATCTATGCAGTAGACTTTGGTAACGACTTTGAAGAATTCTTATTGTTGAAGCTGAAGCTGAATTTTTGGACCATTTTAATTTTTGCCAATTTAGCTATAGCATAGGAAAAAAGGGAGAGTACATACACTTAAAATTACATAGCATACGTAAACTGGCTTAATCCAATTATAAACAGGGAGCCTTTGTCAAATGAGAATACATGTCTGGGGATAACCTGATAAAAAGTGTGTAGTGAATAGCTGTGAAATCCTGTTCTGCAAAGGCTACACCCACAGGGCTTCTTTCTAAAACACTCACCCCCAATTCCTCCTTATAAACTGACCCTGGAGTATCAGGTGAGAGAACAAAACATATTTAACAAAATAAATGAAGGTGAGAGAAAATAAAAGCTAAAAATGCTGTTATCCATTCAGGAGCTCAGTAGTATAAGGTAATGGAAGCTTAATTAATTTTCACGTTGTAGCGAGCTAAGACAGAGGATACAGACACACACACGCACACACATAGATCACCGCAGCTACTAGGCTCCTCATGTTTGAGAAATGCTTCTGTCTGCTATGATATCTTTCTATCATTTTAACTATTGCATTAGCATATGCCATAACAACAGCAAATAGAGTTCAGATAAGCATTGTGGTCTATGGACATACAACGTGTTAAAACACTGAAGCTATTCTGGTGTGGCGTGTTTGCAGTTCCAATTAGACAGTAATGTTACATTTCTTTAGTCATTCCTTTAGACGTGCAGTCGGAAGGTGAGTGCTGTGTGGTCTTCTTCCTAATTTACTGGTGTTGTTAGGCAGATTTGTTGATTCAGGTGTTTTGAGTACTGATATCTGCATCTCCTGAGGCTCTTTTTTATCAGCTCTCTTAACAGCAGTCCCTTTGACAGAGTGTCACACACCGTTTTCTTCAAATGCATACTTTGCAGTTCATATTTTCACAAGCATAGCTGCCAATTCTTTCAAGCTTAAAACAGCTCCTACACTATTATCATAACTGAACCACAGGAGCGCACACAGAACCTGTGACAACATACCATTGCCATTTACCATTTGCTCACTGATGCCGTCCCAATGTATAATGTGATGCCACAGAAAGGTTTTTCTCTTGCATTTAGGTTATTTTTATTTCTAGAACCAGGTTATGTTTAATTAAAACGTGCAATGTGCTCTCTGCACAAGCAACACACACACTTATATGTATAATAAGGTTTTTTTTAGGAGACTTTCCGACTGTATATTGTTGAGCATAATCAGAAGCTTGCTGTCTTTCAGACCAGGTTAACAAGAGCACCACTGCTCTTTTTAGTTCAAAATCCGTGTCCCTACTTTAAGCGTCACCTTCATGAGGTGTTGGATTGGTTTTGAAATGTGACACTCAGTGAGCCATCTAATTATTCCCACCCAGTTTTATGCACAATTCACTCATGGTTATCCATCCATCCATCCATTTTCCAACCCGCTGAATCCGAACACAGGGTCACGGGGGTCTGCTGCAGCCAATCCCAGCCAACACAGGGCACAAGGCAGGAACCAATCCCGGGCAGGGTGCCAACCCACCGCAGGACACACACAAACACACCCACACACCAAGCACACACTAGGGCCAATTTAGAATTGCCAATCCACCTAACCTGCATGTCTTTGGACTGTGGGAGGAAACCTTATGGTTGTCTCCAGACATATATATTATACGTCCAGCTCCAGTGTGACCAGTCAAGAACAAGACATTTCTATGGCCATTTCCATACAGCGTCTGTGCATATCTGAGTGACAATTCATATTTAAAAGTCAGGACAGCCAAGATGGCTTCAGTACTGGTTTCCCTATGCGCTATGCAGCAGTACTCAGTGGGTTTCAAGAAGTGGTCATTTCTGCTACCTTCTAACTCTAGGGGAGTTCTTCTGACATTTTACCTCCCCCATGAAACTCTTTTAACTTTCAATCCTTTGGAGTAAAGACTTTTAATGCTCTGTTTAGAAAAGTAGATCATATCTGTATTTTTCAGGGTACACATTCTCACAAAAACAAGTTGGTCCAACTGTCTAATCCTTCATATGCACACCTCAAAGTAGATCCCAAAAGGACACAAAATTGAAAAAAAAGAGAATAAATCATCAAGACGAGGGTGATTGGTAACGGTCTTTTTTGTTACTGAATTTTTTCTCTATGGCTATGTCTGGGAGACTGAGTTTGTAGCAAGGGTCCAAGAGGTGGACAGCAGCCTCAGCTCCAACAAGACAACATTTGAATGGTTATGGAAGGAAAACCACCCTCTAGATAACAGGCAAGATCATTAGCTTTTATTATCAACTTGCTGCAAGGAGTGACAGACGTCTAAGATGTCTACTCTGACAAAGGGCAGTTCAACTCTTACACTTACAGAAGGATGGAAAAACAATGTTCTTGTGGTTACAGAACTTCCCCAAAACCTGCTGTCGTCCAGTTTAAGTCAGTCTATTTGTCAGGGGTGTCGCGTTCCTCCTGAACTACTCCTTGCTATATATAATAATTTAGATGCTCAAGATGTAAAACTCTCCATGGTCTGAAAGGGTTAAGAGTATCAGTAAGACAAATGTATTTTTAGTTTGGTTTTGTCACAGCAGTTGTTTTAAGCAATGGATGTTACAAATTGAGGAACCACCACTGAATTGTGTAATAACCACAAGGTTGGGATATTCAGCCAAGATGGCTGCTATCATCTTGAGTTGTGCTTAGTTCTGCTTTTTGGTTACACTTGACTTTTCTAAAGGTTACATATACTCTATATATAAATAAAATCCTAAGCCTAAAAGTGCAACTGTGACGTTTTTATGTCACTTTTTGTCACATTTTAAATCAGGCTTATTTTAAAACCTACATATATATGTTTGGTATCATTCTTTTCAGATTTTATCCAACTTTAATGTGATGTTGTTAGATTCCCAGATTCTTATTCTGTTTTTAAATTATAAACTTAAAAATATCAAGAACTAATGTCTCACGAGATGGGACTTTGTGCCAAAAGATTTAACCACACCTAGCGCCAGAAATAAAAGACAAAGCATAGGACAGCTGATGTACAGGCTCTTAAATGTTCGAAGCACATGGCACGGCAGCAGCAGCAAGTCAGCAGCTGATTGAGCAAAGAGGAGGTAAAAAAAAATTGTATTTGTTTCCCGTTGTATCACCGTTTAAGAAGGGGTTTTGGAGGAGCGAGCGTGTCTCCTAGGGGTGTGTTCAGCCTCCCTCTTCACAACATGAGCGGCAGATGCGCGAAGTGGCTGGTGCGTAGCACAAGCAAGGGGAGTTGGCGAGTGAAGCAAGCAGGGGGTAAGCCTCCTAGTTTAAATATAATCATTTAAGCTCTCGTGGCTATTTTTAGAGGGTTAGGAATGATGGTTGATGATTTTAAGCAGGGTGGAATAATGGCTGATGCCAGAGAAAGATTAAAAATCTTTGTAAAGACCCCGACAAACTGGTCAGCGCATGCTTTGAGTATCTTCCCAGATACTCCATTAAGGCCAGGAGAGAATACCAGAGGAATGAAGGAATAGCGTGATTATACCCATTTATAAGAAGAAGGCCGATATTCAAGATTGTGGAAACTACAGAGGGAGAAATCTGATGTCACACACACTGAAAATTAGGAAAAGGGTTATAGAGCACGGGTGTCAAACTCCAGTCCTGGAGGACCCCAGTGGCTGCAGGTCTTCATTCTAATCATCTTCTTCATTAGTGACCAGGTTTTGCTGCTAATTAACTTCTTTTGCTTTAGTTTTAATTAACTTGACTCGGGCCTCTTAGTTGTCTCTTTTTCCTAAACAATAATGAGACACAAAACAAGCTGCCACATCACCAGCTCACCTGTGCCCATCACACAATATCTGAAAATAAATAAAGGTGAAAGTCTAAGTAAGGTTGATCTCTCAGCTCACCAAAACATCTTCATGGTGTACTTAGAAAAAAAAATTAATAGTTTTGGAAATGTCTGCTGTGGCAGAATGAGAGCAGCAACAAGCCATGGAATTAAATAATGAGTTTAATTAACAGCATGAATCAGCTTCTCATTAAGAAACTGGTTGGAGTGAAATTGGTTGGAGTTTGAAGCCCCAGTTTATCTGGTCATCTGTTGGCTCGTTTCATGTCTCATTTCTGTTTGCCTGCCATTTAATGAAGAAAAGAATCAATTCATAGGACTAAATCCTTAAAAACTGGGCTATTAAAATTAAGGGAAAAGAAATTAATTAGCAGTGAAACCTGGTCAATGATTAGGAAAAGCATTAGAATGAAAACCTGCAGCCACTGCAGCCCTCCAGGCCTGGTGTTCGACACCCCTGTTATAGAGAGAAGGCTTAGGGAAGAGACCACCATAGGAGAGGAGAAGTTTGGTTTTATGCCAGGGAGAGAACAACTAATGCAGTTTTTCCATTGAGACAGCTGATAAAGAACCGTCAAGAAAAACAGAAAGGATTGCATAAGGTTGTTTATTGATTTGGCGAAGACTGATAATAGAGTGCCACATCAAGAGGTTTGGAAGTGCGTGAGAGAGAAAAGAGTACCAGAGAAGTACAGTATGTGAGGATTGTCTATGATATGTATGAGGTAGTCAGAACTTGGGTTAATGGCAGTGTTGGGGAAACAGACAAGGTCCCACTTCGAGTAGGTCTGCACCAGGGATTTTATTTAAGTCCTTATTTCTTTGATCTGGTTATGGATCTGTTGAGTTATCAGACATGGTGCAGGCTTTTTACTGATGACATTGTGTTGTGTAGCACTACAGAGGAGGAAGTGGAGAAAGGCTTTGAAAGATTGAGGATTGAAAATAAATAGGAAGATGACAGAATATATGAGGTTTAGTGATGATCAGGATTCATAAGTTAGCCTGCAGGAAGAGCTATCGAAAAGAGTGGATCAATTTAAATATCTGGGATCTGAGAATTAGAGAAGGGTGGAGAATTAGATGCAGAGATACCTATTAAGTGCAGTGTAGATGGAACAATTGGAACAAAGGTATCAGGAGTATTGTGTGATCAAAGAATTAAGGCGAAGATTAAAGGTCAGGTTTTTAAGACAGTGGTAAGACCAGCAATGATGTATGGAGCTGAGACATGGGAAGTAAAGGGAGCACAGGAGAAGAAGTTAGATGTGGCAGAAATGAGAATGTTGAGATGGATGTGAGGAGTTACAAAAGAGGACAGAATAAGAAATGAGATAATCAGAGGCACAGCAAAAGTGCTAGAGGTATCTAAGAAAGTACAGGAAACATTATGGACATATAATGAGGAGAGACAATGAGTATGTGGACAAAAGAGTGATGGGAATGGATGTATAGGGCAAGAAAAAGTGAAGGAGGCTATGGCAGAGGTGGATAGATAAAATAAAAAAGATCTGAAGGGAAAAGGTTAGAGTGAGGAGGAGGTGCAGGACCGAGTTGTATGGTGAAGGTTGATCAAACACATCAACCCTACATAGAAGTGGGAGAAGATGAAGTGGAAGAAGAAGAAGTTCAGAAGGATATCAGCCAGATGACGACTGACCTCACTTCAATTCCAACCAAGGAAACCCCAAGCATTCTGAGAAACTGATTTAAAACCTCACAAGTCGTCACCAAGTTCACTCTAGGACCCGTTGTAGCAGCGCTATTTTAAATGAACTGTAATTCCCAACAATTATCGGATGGGGTCAGCTTTGCCTCAGTGGTTGCTAAAGGGAAGAAATTAAATGAGTCACTACTTTTAAAATGGAGCCCTAAGTCACCAAAAGGATGGTAATCATGCTTATTCATTTGTTTAAATGACAGCTGTTGCCCAGGAGTGGCTTCTCTCTAGCCATTTAGCAATAAAGGTTCAATTAATGGAATTCAGCTAAGATGGTTGCCCTGGTTGGCACCCTGCCCGGGATTGGTTCCTGCCTTGTGCCCTGTGTTGGCTGGGATTGGCTCCAGCAGACCCCCGTGACCCTGTGTTCGGATTCAGCGGGTTGGAAAATGGATGGATGGATGGTTGCCCTGCCGAGGAGTTTTTCCATCTCAGCAAAGGAACATCTGTTGCTTTATCAGAGTGACTATTGGATTTTGGCCACCTCCCTGACACCTCCCAAGGCCCATTGTGTCTGGTTACAAAGTTTGACTGGACAGCCAATGCTAGGAAGGTTCACACGTCTTCAGATTTCACAATTATTGAGGCCACTGTGCTGCTGGGAACACTCAAAGCTTTAGAAATGGTTTTATTGCCTTGCCCTGATCTATGCCTTACCACAGTTTGATCACAGAGATCTACGGAGAGATCCTTGGACCTCATGGCTTGGTTGTTTTGCTGATGTGCAGTGTAAATGGTGAAACCTTATATACACAGGTGTGCATCTTTCTAGATGATGACAATGGCTGAACAATTTCATAGTTTTGACTTGCATTTGGGTGTTGTATGGACTGGTGTCCTGTCCTGGAGGTTTCCTGCTTTGGTACAGTGCTGCTTAAACAGGCTCTGGACCCCAGTAACCCTGAAGTGGATTAAACAGGTCTGAAAATGAGATGTTATGCATTATTTTTCAGCAAGTAAAATAAGTGTTAGTGCCATTCTTGAAGGGCTACAATTAATAGAATGCATTACTATATTTAGAGTATTAATGTTATCACACACATGTGAGTAGGAGAACATTGTATGGGCCAAGTGAAGGTAATTCCACGCCAGGCCAGGGGGAGGTGGGGTGCACTAAACCTTCTCCTCTTATCTCTGCAGACCAGCCACAGGAAAACCTGTCTGACTCCGTGTTGACGACGTCACTTCTGGCACCCAGCACAACGTTACTTCCAGTTCCGGTGCCCAGAAGAATGTCACTTCCGGTTCTGGCACACACAAGAATGTCACTTCTGGTTCTGGCGCACAGACTGACATCAAAAGAATGTCACTTCTGGTTCCTCTACGTCACTTCCCATTTAATCCTTTAAAGCCGCCATCTTTGCAAACCTTCAGCAGTTCAATTCTGGACTCCAACAGAGAAAAATCTCTTGTTCAAAAATCAAGCCATTGCAGCCAGGGATAATATACGAGGGGCTGCCCCAAACCTTTTCAAGTGTGTTGAGTCTGATGCTTTTCACAATGTATTGCTAATAGATTGTGACAAATGTGTTTTGAAATTTTAAGGTAAAATTTGAGGTAAAGCAGCTATTTAAGGTAAGGAACCAAAAAGGTCTGAGTTAAGGCAGTAATGATCACTAATCATGGTGCCGGAGAGTGTCAACGTGTTACATGTTGATTAGCACTTGTGAATTAGGACGTCACTGCACTCTGTACACATGATGATTATAACCCTAAAATAGGAACAATCTAGCAGTTTCTTAATCTTATGAAATGACTTACTTCATGAAGTATCTGTCTTGGTGTTCAGCTTGTCTTTGAATGTTTCCACTTTAAGATGGCCCTGCCTTTAACCTTAAAGACCCTTCTTAAATTTACTTTTGTATAGTGTCTGCATTAAGTCTGTGAGAGAATTCATAGTTTGCCCTATTTAGTATTTGTCTAGATAATCCAATAGACTTCAATCATTCAGGCTTTCTATTAATATCTTTCCATATTATCTTTAAAGGGTTCTTGTATTAAACTGTTGCTTGCTTTTCTGTCTGCTTTAAAGATAAACTAAATCCTTTTTCACACAGTGTGCTTCTTTCAAGGCCTACAAAACCAAACAAAACATCAACAAGTCAAAGAACAGAGAAAATCGTTTTAATTACAATAAGATAAGATGAATAACTGCCTTTTCATGGAAAATTGCTTTTTCTGATAATTGTCAATTATAAATACAGTAGAGTTTAACATGCTATTTAGACATTTTTGATCAGTGCATTGAAACTGTCCTCTTCTATTTTGAGGAAAATAAAGCTTATTGATTAGACTTTGAAATAGAGTGTGGTTTGATTTCTACCACAAATTAAAATGCTTTTTCTAGTAAAAGCTAAATGTGTTTATATGTATGCATAAAAGCAAACAAGCATTCCCACAGAAACTGGAGCCCGTCCATCACAGCACTTCACTGCTGTCTTTCCTATAAAAAAAGACAAAGTGCTGCTGCCGCTGCTCCTCAAGCTCCCTCTTTTCTTTCTGTTGCTCCTCCATCACATGACTGCTTCTCAATTAACGTTGCACGGCAACAGACACTGATGAGGAACAATGGGCAAAACAAATGGCTAGGAGTTGAGCCTCCTGCACCAACTCAAGCAATGATGTGCTGTAATTTAATGTTCTCAGACCCTCTGAACTACAGTGGGTTCAGAAATGATCCCAACCCCTTCAATTCCTCCATACTTTATTCTGTTGCAGATTTTACTGTAAATTGCTAACTTTACCATTTTTGTCCAGTAATCATTCAACATAACATAATACATTCAATAACCCATAATGCCAAAGTGAAAACATTTTTTCAGAAAGGTTTGCAAATGTATTTTAAAATCAATAAATGAAATCTCTCATTCATGTAAGTATTTAGACCCTTAATTCAGTACTTTGTAGCCCCTTTGGCAGCAATTACAGCATTGAATCTTCTTGGGTAAGACTCTACAAGTTTTGCATACCTGCATTTAGGCAGTTTATCCAGGCATCCCCTCTCAAGCTGTTAGATTGGATGGGTAGCGTCTGTACCCCACCATCTTCAGATCTCTCCACAGATGTCCCATGGGGCCTAAGCCTGGACATTGTCTATGTAACTTAAAGACAGTCAAGGACTTTTTCCAAAGCCGCTACAGTGTTGCATTGGTTGTTTGCTTTGAGTTATTATTGGGCTGAAAGCTGAACCATCGGCCCAGTCAGCGGTTGAATGCACTCCAGAGGTGGTTTTCTTTACGGTCTTCTCTGTAATTGGCTGCATTCATCCTTCTCTCAGTTCTGACCAATCTTCCTGTCAATGCCATTGAGAAGCACCCTGCAGCATGACACTCCCACCACCATACTTCATCATAGAGATGGTATTAGGCAGATGAGAAGCACTGCCTGGTGTCTTTGACAGATATAGTTGTGCTTAGAGATATCTGTTTTTGCCTCATCAGACAAGAGAATCTTGTTGTCTCATGCTCTCAGACTCCTTTAAATGCTGTTCAGCAAAATTTTGCTCGGGAATGGCTTCTGTCTAGCCACATTACAATAAATGTCTGGTTGATGGAATGCTGCTAAGGTGGTCCTCCTTCCAACAAGATGTTCCCATCTCCACAGAGAACTTTTTATGCTCTGTTAGAGTGACTATTGGGTTCTTGGTCATCTCCCTGACCAATTCTCTTTGTAAGTAAGTATAGTTTATTTATAAAGTGCCTTTCACAGACATGACATCTCAAAGCACTGTACAACATCATCAGAGGTGACTGTGTGCAGAGGGTGCAGACCTATAAATACCTGGGAGTGCAACTTGATGATAAATTAGACTGGACTGCCAATACTGATGCTCTGTGTAAGAAAGGACAGAGCTGGTTATACTTCCTTAGAAGGCTGGCGTCCTTCAACATCTGCAATAAGATGCTGCAGATGTTCTATCAGACGGTTGTGGCGAGCGCCCTCTTCTACATGGTGGTGTGCTGGGGAGGCAGCATTAAGAAGAAAGATGCCTCACGCCTGGACAAACTGGTGAGGAAGGCAGGCTCTATTGTTGGCATGGAGCTGGACAGTTTGACATCTGTGGCAGAGCGACGGGCGCTCAGCAGGCTCCTGTCAATTATGGAGAATCCACTGCATCCACTAAATAGTATCATCTCCAGACAGAGGAGCAGCTTCAGCGACAGACTGCTGTCACTGTCCTGCTCCACTGACAGACTGAGAAGATTGTTCCTCCCCCAAGCTATGCGACTCTTCAATTCCACCCAGGGGTGTAAACATTAACATTATACAAAGTTATTGTCTGTTTTTACCTGCATTATTATCAATCTTTAATTTAATATTGTTTTTTGTATCAGTAAGGTGCTGCTGGAGTATGTGAATTTCCCCTTGGGATTAATAAAGTATCTATCTATCTATCTATCTATCTATCTATCTATCTATCTATCTATCTATCTATCTATCTATCTATCTATCTATCTATCTATCTATCTATCTATCTAACAATAAAACACATAAAAGTGTCATCCAAACATAAAAAACAAGAAAAATAAAAAAGAAGAAATGACATAACAGGAACAAAACAAAAATAAACTAAAAGTCCAAGCAGAGACTACTCTGCTGTATTTAAAAGCTTGCCTGATTTGGTTACTTACCAAAAGAATCAACAGACTCAGCCACGTGCAACGCTAACAAAAGACCATTCCAAAGCCTCGGGGCGACCGAATGAAAAGCACAATCCCCACATAGCTTAAGCCGGGTATCAGGAATGACTAAGAGGCCCTGTTGCCCAGACCTAAGTGCCCAACAGACTGTATGACAGTGCAGGAGGCCAGTAACATACTGAGGGGCTCTAACACTGAAAAAAGTATAACATTGATGTTGATCATTCAATGTAAATTTTCTCTTTCAAGCAACTTAAGATTAGTCATTGTAGCTTGAAATATTTGGTTTCAGATCTCAATCAAAGTAAAAAAAAATTGTTTGTATCAAAGTAAGGGAATAAACATAAAAATCCTATTTCATTTAACCTACTATTTTAGGTTGTTTGTGTGCTGTGTGGGAGGGGCCCTTTGTATATTCTTCCGGTCAAACTTTCCAGCGTGCTGGCTTTCCAACTGCCAAAAAAGAAGGACACATTCCTGAGTGGAGTGGACGTGGACATACTGGTGTGGTCATTTACAGCAGCAGACTTTTATAACGGAGGATTTCTGGTAAGTAAACCTGATTCTCAACATTTAATTTTAAGTATAAGAACTTGAAATAAAACATACTTTCAAGAAAGCTGTAGAAACGTTTAATAATTTTTTGTTGTATAGTTAAGATTTACACTGCAAAATGCTTGTGTATTTGCACTAGATGTTTAAATAAATGTAAAAAGTACAGCATTAGAATGTGTTATGTTCATAATATTTCTAATAGCATAAAAACAGGTTATGATCAATAGAATTATATTGGGTCAGATTGAAAATATTAAGTGTGAATCATTACCTTAATTATTTTAAGTTGAATGGAGGTTATACCTTTTTCGGTGTACAGGTAAGCACCAAAATTTTTTTAAAAATTGTATAATAAACCGGAAGCCAGAGCAATTTATACAAGATGGGAGTGATTAGTGCCCTCTGACTACTTCGAGTTAAAAACCTAGAAGCTGCATGTTGACCTAACTATAGCCAAGATAAGGAGGATTTTTTCAGACCAGTACAGAGGGCATTACAGTAGTCAAGACATGAGGAGATAACAGCATTTACAAGCATCTCCAATTCTGCTCTTGAAACTACGGTCTTCAATTTAGAAAAGTTTCTTAAATGAAAGAAACAAGAGTGGCTAACAGACTTTACATGAGAATCTAAGTTTAAAGACTGATCGAAAATAACACCTAGATTACGTAAATTCAACTTCTCAACTGGAGTGACAGAAGCCATCTTAAAACTAATCCCAGAGTGAAGGCTGGGGAAGCAACAATTAGAACCTCAGTCTTTCCTGAGTTCAACTGTAAGTAGTTATTACAAAGCCATTTATTAATCTGCAACAAGCAGTCAACCAAAATGGACAATTTTTCAGTTTGATTGGGTTTAAATAAGATATAAAGCTGTTTTATCATCTGCATAAAGTTGATATAAGATACACTTAACCCTGTAACCGCCAACTCCCTAAATATTCCCCACGCCAGACAAAATCTGAACAATTTTCGTTTTTTTTACTTTTTTACATTTTTTTTACATTTTTTACATTTATTCAATCAGTATTGACCACTAAATGTTGTGCAAGTTCTAGAAATGGGCAAACACATAATAAAACACAAAATGTACCTTTTCTCAGGCTTCCACAACAATAAACTTTCATCAACTGTAACTGACGGTCCTGGCATGTAGGGCAACTGAAATGCTTCAAATAAATGGTCAATCAAAGGACGTAGCTTGAACAAGTGGTCGCGGTTTGGATCTTTCTTATCTGGCTCATTTCTGTTGTCATTCAAATGAAAGAATTTCAGCAGCAAAGAGAATCGGTTACGTGTCATGACAGCTGCAAAAATAGGTGTTGCATACATAGGATCTGTAGACCAGTACATCTCAATATCTGGTTTTCTGATTATTCCCATCAACATCAAAATCCCAATTAATTTTTTCATTTCGTTTTCATCAGTGTCTACCCAAGCACGAACACGGGAATGTGGAGGTAAATTGGGATTTTTCTCAATAAACTGTGCTGCATACAGATTTGTCTGCTGAGCAAAATGTCTGATCAAATCAGGTGACACAAACAGCTCATAAAACTGCTCAGCAGTGTAATTGTTTACATCAACAATAAAGCCACACGTTGCCTCAAACGGATGCAGAAAAGGTAGTTCACCTCAGGCAGCAGTCCAGTTGAGATGCTGGGGATACACCCACTCATCGCCGTCATCCGATGCGTCGTCATTCACAGTATCATGCAGCGCACGTTGCTGATCATCATTGTCGCTAAAATCTTCTTCAGAACTGCTACAATCATGATCAGAATTATTGTCCAAAATCGCCTGCAAAACCTCACTTGAAGTCAGTTTACGTTTCGCCATATTCACAGCTTTCACTTTCGAATCACATCACGTGATCGGCCAATACAAGCGCAGAGTTGTCGAAATACAACGTAGTAATAATACCCACGCCAAACTGTCAGTTATACTGCGCGCCAGGCATTCACATAACCACAGGCAAATGTGCCGGATAATTCCGGCAGTAAGGCGTCAGCAATAAAGCTACGATGCCGGATATATCCGGCAGAGGGCGGTTAAGGGGTTAAAAGAATTTATAATCTGACACAAAGGAAGAATGTGTAAGGAAACCAGTACAAGTCAGAGGAGCGGCAACAGGCATGAAGTCTGGAACACCAACCGAGAAACTCTTATTAGTTAGATATGAGGAGAACCAGTCCAGTACTGAACTAGAGACCCCCACAGATTGTTCTAACCTATTAATTAAAATCTGATGGTCCACCGTGTTGAAGGCTGAAGGTTCTAAGGTCTAGCAATACTAGTAGAGAACACTCCCCTGCATCAGCCGCCATTAATAGGTGATTAAAAATTTAAGAACAGGAGTTTCTGTAGAATTGTCACTCAGGTTAAAGTGCTAGGGAATAACGTGATTGTGTATACGTCTTTCATACGGTACTTCTGTGGTTAGGGTCTGTGTGTATGCATATATCTATGTATGTGTGTGTTAATCTTAAGGTGCGACACTAGACCAACCCGGGAACGAATCTGATGAGTACACTGACCCTTAGGTAAAGTGAAAGTAGAGGGAAATATCATGATAATACAACAATATATTGTAGATGTAATGCATATGTTAACAAAATTAACTTGGTGTTCACTTCATGAGCCCAGCAGACTTGGGCACGGATTTTGTCAGTAGTGCTGCAATATATTTCATAGTAGTTTTGATTTTAAAACAACATATTGCTGCTGACAGAGTCTAAAGAGCTAATTTGAGAGTACAATATAATCATTTAACCAACACTCAAGTGCATGTACTTAGAAGACTGCGTGAACTCAACTCTCAGCCATTAGTGTCTGTGAACAGCTCAATGTGCAGCATTGTGGAACTTCCAAAGAGAGCAAAAGAAAAGTTTATTTTCAGAAGAATGTCTTTCATTTCTTTCACTATTTATTTCCACATATTAAGTCTAATATAAAGAGTTTCGAAGTTGATAATAAAAGTATGTGGGTGGTTTTCTGCGATAACATTTCATTGTACAATCGATATTTATATTCCCATTATATTTTTAGTGAATAGCTGTCAAACAATTTTTTCATCTCCTTACAATTTAATAAAAGATCAAATTACTGTCATTTCACTGCTAACAAGATACAAATCTTCACATAGATTAATTTTTTTCTTCCAGTATGGTGTATGCGCAATAAAGGAGAATATGATTAGCATGACTGGCTGTTGAGCAAATGCCACCTAATAAATTGCACCATAAAGAGTGCATTATATTATCTCCAAATGATAACCTCACATACCTACTGTGCATTAGTAAATACAATAGAAGAATGTGAAAAATTTTCCACAGAAGAAACAAAAAAAATCAGAAACAAAAAAAATCAAAATACAATTATCTTGAAATGACCAAAGGCATGTTGATTATTCTCCACAATGCAGGTTTAGATGATTTTCAATAATCTATTCCTTAGCTCATTGCAGGGAAAGGAAATTGATGGATATTTTCACCTGTCACTTCACATTAATAGAAGCATGGAAAATTGGCAGAAATGTTCATGCTCTAGTGCTACCTGGTCAGATAAATGACTGACATTAAAAAGAGAAGGTTCTGCCACAGTTCCTATTTGCCCTGACAATTGCTCTTTTAGAGAGCAGGACAACAGATTTTATTCGACATGTGACATTCATACAGCCAGCCTTTCATTTTTCAAACCTACTTGACCTTATAGGTTGGCACGATAGTGCAGTGGCGAGTGCTGCTGCTGCTTCATGGAATCAGAATCCTGGGTTCAAATCCTATGCCAGCTCTTGTCCATGCCGAGGTTGCCCATATCTGTATAAACTTCTCTTTACATACTTCAGCTTCCTCCCACATGTCCAAAGGTGTTCATGTTAGGTTAATAGGCGACTCTTAATTTGCTCCATGACTGAGCAGGTTCAGTGAGGATTGGTGCCGTCTTGTACTCTTAAAAATAATGTTTCTTTAATGGCATTTTATTTTTCTTTACTGGATTGTGTGGTTACTCATGGAGCTATTGCTTGACAAAGCACCATTTCATTCTGAGACGGGTTCATTGCAAATGAAATTGGTTCTTTGTCCTTTGAAAAATTTCCTAATACGTAAAAACAAAAAACTGAAATCTTTAATGAATGGCAGACTACTTAGCAGAATGCGACCAGATTAAGAAAACCTGAACTTAGCCTGTGTTATTGTATAAAGGAAGATTCTTTTTAAAATAAGGAACTGTGGAGTCCCTACATTGATGGATTGAAGGCCAGACGTCCACGTGACAATAATCATCTAATTCTTTCACGTGAAGCTTGAAAACCATGAGGACTGATTGAGATCATTGATGTTAGGTAGAATGCCTAGAGGGGGCTGAGTGGTCTCATGGCCTGGAACCCCTGCAGATTTTGTTTTTTTCTCCAGCCATCTGGAGTTTTTTGTTTGTATTTTCTGTCCTCCCTGGCCATCAGACCTTACTTTATTCTTTGTTAATTAGTATTGCCTAATTGTATTTTTTGTTTTTTATTTCTTCATCTTGTAAAGCATTTTGAGCTACATCATTTGTATGAAAACGTGCTATAGAAATAAATGTTGTTGTTGGTATTTCACAAATCTGTTACCATCTATATTCATGGTCATTCACTGTATTGGGCCTGTTAAGGATCTAAACGAATGGATGTTCTTTCCGGAACCTTCATGTGAATGGGTATTTTGGGAACCAAACATAGCTCCTCCATGGCCTCGCTCTCAAGAACCACTTTGGCACCTTTATTTTTAAGACTGTGGGCATCCTGGGGTGAGCTCCAATCCCATGTCACTCTGAACTAGATTAAAAGATAAATCTGACATTTTTCAAGACAAAGTTATTTCTTCACAGTCATGAAATATATTAATTTACCACAAAGTTGCATTATAAAGTTAAGCATATTTATACATTTTAAAAGTTAAAATAGCATGCTCCTGCATTTTATACTAGCGCTAATGGGTACTGGAGTGTCAAAGTGTTAAAAAAGCTTTAAAAACTTATTGCATATGTCCACCTTGAAGTCGCAAAGGTTTACAATTCAAGAAATTATTCCTTCTCCATTTCTGAGGCGTGCTTGTGACAACAAAAGTAAAATGAGACATTATTCATTATATCTCAGATTCTTGGTACCGTTTTGTGAAAGTAAGGGTATGTTTCTTGGTCGCTAGCTTGTCTGCTTGCAGTGGGCTTTATGAGTGGATTTATGACACCCATCCATTTCTCCAAGTTTACTTATGCTTCTACAACTCTGTTTCTTCAGCGGTTATGTTCTGCCATGACTTGTAATAGCAGATGTGTGATGAGTATTTTCTCCTAAACGGTACCAAATTTTAACTCACCACATTCTGGGTTGTTATTTTACAGTTTATGGAGCGCGGTTCACACCAAATGCAGAGTATATAATAGTTTCATTGTACTTTATACATATAAAAATAAATCTGAACTGAAATGATTACACAGCATTAAATGTTTAATAAAAACCTTACATTTATGAATGAGTGAATCCACCTGCATGTCCCTCGCTGTTAAGCTTTGAAGGTGAGTTGTGTTGACTGATCTCTTTTCGCAGTCTTTCCCGTTTATTTTGATCATTTTGCTTCTGTGTTGGTTTACTCTGTTAGATTATGATTTGAGATTTGTTTGCTCTGGATTTCCTTTTAGGCAAATCTTTTTTGCTACTTTAAAAAAAATCAATTTTAAACTTTTTTTATTTTTGCATTTTTGTTAATAAATGCTCTTTTATAAAGATTCTGGTGGGACTCGTCTCTGTACAAGCCAGACATGTACAGTACATCCTCTTTTGAGATATTTGAGATTGTCTTTCAGAGCTTGATCTCCATTTTGAGGCCCAGACAGGCCTGAAGCCTCCCAATTTTTCAGGGTCATGCTTCCCCGGGGTGAGACCTATTTGGGGGCAGGACAGTTAAGATTATGGCTTGTATTTTGTGGACCTTTTTGAAGTCCTCCCCTTTTTGCCAGTTGTGTGCTACTATAGTTACAGCAGATGTCACTTCTGGTTTTGCCCAGAGGTCTCACAACTTCTGCCCTGTGGCCTGTTCAAAGAATGATGGCACCAGAAGTTGACATTCAGTTGGGAACCCACATCTGACAAGCATCACCAGGGGCCTCATGTATAAATGGTGCGTATGCACAAAAATGTTGCGTAAGCCTGTTTCCACACTCAAATCACAATGTATAAAACCTAAACTTGGAGTAAAGCCACGCACATTTTCACGGTAGCTCAAACCCTGGCATACACAAGTTCTCCGCTTGGTTTTGTAAAGTGGTGGCACCCAGCGTCAAAGCAATGCTACTGTTCCAGTGTGGTTTCCCTTTCTTTTTCAGATCCACATCCCTGACACGGCTTTATAAATACACTGAAATTAACCGCATATTGTTTATTAGTTTAAGGCATCTGGTTGTAATTAACCAGTAACAATATAATGGTCCACTGAATGGCCAAACTATTCCAAATACCATAGCTGATTTAGCATTGTTACTCTCACTGCACCACTCAGAGCAGCTGATCGGAAAGAGAATTATCGGTATACAGAATCAAGCACACGCTGCCTCAGCCATTTGCTATTTGAACTGCTCTTAGAACGCTTTGAATGCTTCAGAGCCTTTCCTGTATGGACCTCGCGGTTTAGAAACAGTTTCATCCCAAGAACTATAAACTCACTCCATCAAATGCTCCTTATAGAACTGTTTGTACTTACAAGTACAATTACCTCACTGTAAACTTGCAATACAGTTATAATATTGCACAACCTGAGCCACTTTATAAAGTGTGTATTTACATATGATGACGATATTTTTAAGATGAAATGCAGCAAAATATGCTTATTACATTATACAGATAAAATGTTAATGTCATTTAAATAATCTGTATTGTTAATAATTAAACATGTGAGGACACTGTGTCACAGCGCTAGTGACGAGCTGGCTCCCATTCAGGGATTGTTCCTGCCTCGCGCTGTATTCTTGCTGGGGCTGGCGCGACACTGTGGAAAGACAGATGGATAGAATAATTAAACATGTACTACAAAGATATTTCAATGTTCCTTAAAAGTTTTGAAGAATCAGCGTTCTAAGCTTATAGATGGTTTAACATTTATTACAGAGCTGATTGTGTTGCAATTGGTTACTTGGAGAAAGAAAGGAAGGACAGGAATTGGGGGTTAGTACGTTTGAAAGAGACAGTACTGCAGCAATAAATTATTTCATCGAAGGTCACGCAGCAAGCATCTTGCGGGAGGCAGGAACAATCTGTGAAAGAGGCGCCTGCTCGTCACTATCACTGTGCTACCGTGTTCCCATGTTTAATAACATGTTTTAACTCCTATTATCATGAAAATAATATCACATATACATCTCAGTATTTTAATTATTCAGAGCTGTACTATTACAAATGTAATGGATTCTGTGTCCTGTCGGAGGAAGAGAAAGCCCGATTAAGAAGCAGGTAGTGATTCACACACATAGAGCACATAGAAGATCAAATACAAAACAAAGCATTTAACGTGCTACTTTAGTTGCGATGGGATTTGAGAAACTAGTAAACTGAACAATTTTAAGATGAAATTCATGATGTTCTACTTTAATGACAAAATAAACTACGTGATTAAAGTGGAAATTTCGAGATTAAAGTTGACATTTCGTGCTTTTCTCCCACTGTGTGCCTATTTTTTTTTCTCTGTACTCTAATAAGCTTTCATATGACACTCAGATGGTGGGCTACGATTCGCCTTTTCACCGAAACTCAATGTTACTCGATTAACTTCTTTTTGTTGATTATACCACTGTTTAAACCAACAAATAGTAAGTTTTTCCTTGCCTCCACTTAATATTCGCTGAAATTCTTCTATTTTTCCCCCGTGCTTTTGCCATTGTCTTTTCACAGAAGGCTGAGCTTAAGGGCTCTTTATACTGATTAGCATATTCAGAGGCATTATTCTGTGAGGAGTTGGGGCGGGTCAGTAGGCGCATGCACATGCTTTACTTTTCACGCTGACCGGAATTTATGTAGTGGAAGAACGTGGAAGTTGGCGAACTCGCAGATTTATGCATCTGGATTTTTTTGTGCATGCACACATTTCCACATTTAGTGTGAATTATACACACGGCATTATACATGATTCCCAGGTGAATAAAACTGACTGGAGAGCAAGTCAATGACAGCCAGCAGATATAGCTAACAGGGGACATGAGACTTTGAGCTTTGTTCTTTACCTTAATTTTGTTTCTATTTAATAGGGTACCCAATCAGTCACCAACCCTTTACAATCTCAATATATATATATATATATATATATATATATATATATATATATATAGTGTGACAGATGTCCAGGGACCTTGCCCCACCGGGATGCTGGAAGGAGGGGCAGCGCCCCTGGGTTGTACGGGGGCCACTGAGATGGGGGATCCAACCTTATCCACGATCCAACCTTATCCATCCTGGCCATCGCCGGGGGGCACCTGGATAGCCCCTGGACTAGAGTATGCAGAACTTTCACCACACTTGGGAGTGCTGCTGTAAGGAGGATTTGTTTCCCTTGCAGCGCTTCCAACACACCCGGAAGTGCTGCCGGATGTTAATCAGGGAGCACCTGTAACACATCCAGGAACTGTGTAAAAGGGGCCGTCTCACTCCAATCAGGGAGCTGGAGTCAGGTAGAAGAGGACGAAGCTCGGAGGAGAGGAGAGGAGTGGAGGCGGTGAAGAAAGGACAGGATTATTGAGAGGCCTGGAGTGAGGGTGCTGGGTGCAGGGGCACTGGGTTGTGTGTGGGACTGAATACTTTGTATATAGTTGTAAATAAATGTGTGGTGGTGTTTGAACATTGGTGTCTGCCTGTCTGTGTCAAGGCTGTTCTCCACAATATATATATATATATATGAAGCGGAAGGTAGGTGCATTGGCATTGTATCTGATCGTGTTCAGCTCTGACAGGAGAGCATCCCCCACGTGGGGAGAAAAGCACGTGGCCGTGATATCTCTGGCAATCAGCTGCTACAGTCTAAAACACACATAGCTCTGATCTCTCTCTCAAAAAATTCAAACATTACTCCTTACAAATCTGTAGATGATAATGTCTTCTGAACAAACAGGTATCGCTAGCTAAGCAGAGGCAAGGTACACTCCAACACGTGGTGAGAGGTAGATCGACTTGAACAGAGGCTGGTGCATGAGTAAGGAGGGCCCTGCCCAATGGCTTGCAGCATCTCTCTCAAATTCGCCGGAATAAATCACTACCGCAAATGAACAATGATAGTTAGCACAATGAGAGAAGTCACAAAATCAAACAAATTATTGAAAAAAACCTGCTCTAAATCCGTTAAGTAGTTCTCTCGTGAAAGCAGACAGACATACATACATACAGACAGACAGACATTGGAATTTTTATATATATATATATATATATAGAGAGAGAGAGAGAGAGAGAGAGAGAGAGATATAAAACTTATTTATATTTTTATGATTGACTGTTCAGCAACCTTACAGTTTGTTGGTAGAAATGTGTCCCCAAATCAACTGCTGTGAGTGCCAATGTGGATGCGACAAAACTTATGGAGGTCATCCAGTAATAATAACTTTACCCAGTGTCCAAAGTGGAAAAAAACTGCCAGTACTGATGAATGGAAATGTTGAATAGGAATGTCCCCTTTCAGGCTGGAAGGTGCACTGATATGCACAATTTATATGAAAATATTGGGTTAAGTAGAGGAATTGGGGGCTTAGGGTGGGAGTCCTCCTTGGAGGTGTGAATGGAAATTTTGTTGTTATAAATAAGGATTGCTAATGCGGTCTGATCTAACAGTATTATGTTTTACCTACTGTAGGTGTCCTCCCCTGGTTGGTGTTCAAATTTCTTTTTTAATGTCCTTTTTGTCCATTTTTGATTCTTTTACTTATGCTAATTGTGCCCATTTTGTTACTTCTTTGCATTCTTCTGCGTTTCTTATTAGTTTTGTGTATTGTTTGTTATCTTATATATCTATCTTTTACTATGTAACATGTGTTTTGTGGGTGGTCCACCTGTCCATCTCCATCAAGGGACTGCCTTCAGATTTAAAAAGGGCAAGGAAAATCCTCAGTCCTTTGCGGTTCATTGAATGTGCTCAGGATGTTGCTGTGTCTTGCTTTGCTTGTGAATTGTTGTTTTGGAGTTTGAACATTTGCTGTTTTTTATACTTTTCTTTTGGATTTGTCTATTGGGACATTGTTAGCTACAGGAGTGCCTGTTTCAGGCATCTCCTGCTATGTCTTTTTTGCTCCATGGTGCTTTTTGTTCAGAAGAACATTTTTTATGAAAATATTTTTTTTATTTATAAAGATATTGTGTTTGCCCTTTCGGTACTAGCTGGGGTTACTAGTGGGCTAGTATTTTGGAACTCTATTTGCTAAGGAACCCCAAGTTCATGATTGACGGTACAGTATGCATACTTTAACTACTGGGTACTCATAAGGTAAAAACAATGTAATGCTGGTATGGATTAGCACTGACTTTACCTCACCTGCCGGTGTGAAACTAATCCCGTCTGAATAGGGTTTTAAACTCTTCATTAGCTTGGATTTGGCTACACATCTCTATCTCCAGGTCCTCTGGTCAGAATAATGGTATTGTGGCAACATCACCAAAAAATACAATAAAAAATAAATAACGAAAAATATATGTGAAAAAGTCCAAAAGTAAAACAAAATGTATCTGAGGGTATAAAAATGACTCATCAACAGATATGTCTGATGATACTCCTAGTTGGGTTGCTCCAGTGGATCAAAGAGCCTAATCTTCTCACTTGCTGATCATGTAACTTCACAAACTGTTAACTCATTTGACAGTACTTTAGTCTAGGCTGTTGTTGCAAGTGCTTACAGTATTTCAACTTCCTTTACATTTATAGAAAAGCACAACATACTCTTTTAACAATGACACAAGTCCATGCAGTGCGTCAGCAGTGGGATAAAAACTTTTTTCTTATTCCAGTATTGTAGCTCCTTTTCCACCAAATTAGACAATGCAATTTAGAAGCAGTGTGACAAAGCAGACAAATGCTGCCAGTCAATTCTGAAAAAAACTTTTTGTGGCATTAATTAGGATGAGCCAAGTAGCAGAAGTTACATATCGAGCAAGAGACAAAATACTATGCGGTGGTTTTGAACAGAAATTGTTCTGCTGCATTGTTAAAAAGCTGCAGTCATTACTTGCTGCTCAATAGTCCTCTGCTACCGTCATCTAATTAAATCCTGCTTCTGTCCAGGTCTGCCATAAAAAAAATAATGAAGGAAACTGCCAAGATATTTCATTCGCTTTGTTTTCTTGATCAGACAGAAGTCGATAACCTAAAGCTTTAAAGTGTTTAGCTATCACAAGACAATTGAGCTTTTATTAAATGTTCTTTACACCAACGGATTGCATCTCATCATCTAATTTTTTTATTTAATCTGGAGAAAAGAACAAAATATGGCAAGACTTGCAGTCATGCATCTTACTAAAATCTCATCACTGCTAAGAGTCTGTCAGGTTCATCCTACTGAACATTAAATGGCAGATTGTCTCCTGGAAGTGCCTTTTAACCACAATTTGATGTGCAGCTATAAGATCATCTTATCCTGAGGCCCAAATATCTTAAAACTGTTCAGTCTTTATCTTCTTCTGAAGTTTCAGGCAATTTGGAGCAGTTCATCAGTACAAGCCACATGTGATGGCCACTGTGAGCACAAAGTAAAGCACATTAAGCTCAGTTCTGTTCGGCTTTATTTTTATATAATGTTCTCTTTAGAATGGATCAGAGTGCTGCTCAAGCTGTTGCACTTAAAAAAGATCACAGATTTGGCTCCTCATGAGGATAGGTGTGGGTGTGTGATGGACTGCTGCACTGTCCAGCACTGTGTTTTGCCTTACACTGTGATAGACAACTGGGGACCTTGCCCCATCGGTACGTCTGGAGAAGGGAAGGACCCAGAAAGGAACAGGTGGGCCACACAGCTTGGAAGGTCAACCCTGTGGGGGGCCATGGCCACCGCCTGGGGGCACCTGGGTGGTTCTGGAGCCATGGACTACACCAGGAAGTGCTGGCACAATAGGAACCAGGTACACCCGGAGTACTTCTGGGTGGCCATGCAGCACTTCCTGGTGTGGCAGAAGGCCATCATGGAGCACCTGGGACACTCCGTTCGGGGAGCTGAAGTCGGGAGGCAGAGGATAGAGTTTGCAAGAGAGGAGTGGAGTGGAGGTGGCAGTGAATTAAACAAGAGAAGGACTGAGGCTTGTGATGTTATTGTGGCTGTATTGTGCTGTTAAGAAGGAGCAGAACATAATAAATGTGTGTGTTGTGGACATTCTGAGTCTGTCTGTCTGTGTTCCAGGTGTCTTTTCACAGCTCCCAGTGCTGTTAGGGTCAACCCTACACCCTGTGACCCTGAATGGTTATAAATGGATTTGAGAATGCATGTATGCATGTCCATCCATCCATCCATCCATCCATCCATCCATCCATCCATCCATCCATCCATCCATCCATTCATTCATCCATCCACTTAGTTTCCTAATTTCAGATCTTCATTTCCTGTTTCCTTAACTCATTTGTAATAAACCAATAAAAATGCACAAATCTGGCCTGTTTGTTCTTTACTTGAGTCTTTTTACCCTTAAAGCTAATTTTTCATGTTATGTCTGCTTATTTTTTAAGCTTGATTTCAATTTACTTTCAGTATCTCATTCTCAAGTCTTCTAAGTCTTCTTATAGTTTTTAGAACATCAGAACATTAGAAACATTTAGATGAGAGCAGGTCATTCAGCCCATAAAGATCGTTCATCCTCTTCACTTACAAGGTCCTTAAAGTCCCACTCTCTACCTCTCCACTCACTAATATATTCCATGTGTCTGTGATTCTTTGAGTGAAGAAAAACTTTCTAACATTTATGCAAAATCAGTTCTTCACAAGACTTTCACTGTGAATCTGTGTTCTTGTTGCTGAGTTTAATTTAAAGAAATAACTGGGATTTGATGTACTAATTCCTTTTGTAATTTTTAACACTTCACCTCTTAATTTCCATTTGCTTAAACAGAAAAATTTCATCTCCTTCAGTTTATACCTCTTTGTCCTGGAATCAGCCCAGTCACTCCTCCCTGGCCTTTCTCTAGTGCTGCTATGTCTTTCTTGTAATATGGAGACCAAAACTGTACACAATACTCAAGGCGAGGCCTCATTAGGCTGTTATATAACTTCATCTTAGCTTCCTTTGACATGTACTCCATACATCGTGATATCTAACCTAACATTCTGTTAACTTTCTTGATTGCTTCTGCACAATGTCTGGATGTAAGTAGTGATGAATCCACTATGGCTCCCTGGTCCTTGTCATAAGGTATACTTTCAAGTTTCAGATCCACCATTGTGTATTGTGTAAGGCCTTTTATGCTAGGACATCCTCACTTCATTTGTACCAGCACACTTTATATTGGGAAATGAGATTATATATAATATTTAGCTTTGTGCTTTTGTTCTGTGATAACAGTCTATATATACAAAGTCTTATTCTGTAAACCAAATGTTTAGACAAGACTTTAAATAATTAATTATTTTGGGATGTTATTTAATGGCTATAATGTACCTTTTATTTGAGTGGTCATTGATGTGATTGAAATATTTACCAGCTGCTATATAATAATAATAATAATAATAGTACATTTTATTTATATAATGCCTTTCCCATGCTCAAGGCACTTAAAATGATACAAATAGTTTCTGCATTGAACAATAAATAAATAAACACAGGATATGCAAAAGCATTAAATAGAATAAAAGAAAGAATAAACCAGCGTATAATAATAAATTCAATAGTAAAAGAAAGGCCTGAAATAACATTATTTGTGATATAACACACAACAAAAATTATCCAGAGCATCTGGACAGAGAGGTAAACTGAAAGAAGGGGCAGAGAGTTAGGTTAAGTTAAACAGATGAGTTTTAAGTTGTTTTTTAAAAGAATGAACTGAGTTAACTGATCTAATTAATTTAGGGAGGTCATTCTGGGCGCTATACAGCTGAAGGCCCTGTCATCCACAGAGTGCAGGTTAGTGTGAGGCACAACAAGGTTGCCAAAGTCAGAGGACCTTAGTGAGTGAACAGGAGGATAGTGATGGAGAATCCCACTGATGTACAGTTGTCCAGTGCAAGGCCATTTAAAGCTTTGTTTGTTATTAACAGAATTTTATACTCGATCCTGCAAGACACAGGGAGCCAGTGGAGGCGAAGCAGGATGGATGTTATTTGCTCACTGTTCCTGGTTCATACACTCTTGCAGCAGAATTTTGAATCGACTGGAGATGTGATATAAGATTTGAAGGGGCACGTGCCAGTAGGGAGTTACAATAATCAACGTGGGATGTGATAAAAGCATGGACAAGTTTCTCAGCATTAAAAAAGGAGAGATAAGTGTGAACACAGGATATGTTATGGTGGTGAAAGTTAGAGTTTTTTCATGTGGTTCATATGAGTAAACTTATAAAGGGAGGAATCAAAGATGACACTAAGATTCCTTGCAACAGAAGAAGGTCTGATGAGATCACTATCAAGAGTGACTGAGAAGGTCAAGCTCATTTTCTTACATTGCTTTACTGCCAATTTGCAGGAGTTCAGTTTTGTTGTAATTTAATTTTAAAGAGTACTGCTCCATCCAGGTTTTAATTTCACTGTGGCAAGTTGTGAAGTGAGATAGCCCTGATGAGGTTTTGCTTTTAACATTAAAATAGGGTTGAGTATCATCTTCATAAAGGTGATAACCTAGTCCAAATCTACAAATAGCATGGCCAAGGGAAATCATATAGATTCAGAAGAGCAGAGGACTGAGGACACAGCCTTGTAGAACTCTTTGTGTGACTGTCACTGAGCTGGACCTGCCATTGCCAAGACTAACAAACTCTTGCCTATCAGTCAGATAGGACTTAAACCACTGGAGGACAGTGCCAGAGATACCCAGCATGTTCTCCATTCTGGAGCTGTTCTCTTAAGACTAATCGGACTTGCTATGGAGAGCCTTACTTCTCAAGTAGCGAGCCTCCACCAATTTGTGTAAATAAAGAACATCCTTGGATTCTATTTATAGTGATGACTTGAATATTTGTATTTTTAATTATGTATTTTCACCAACAGCCTTCAAATCTAACATTTTTACCTTCTTCTTGTAAAACTTTACATTTACTGCATTAAATTTCACCTGCCACAAAACTGCCCAAGCTTGTGTGTTATCAAATCTCTTTGTAACAATTTAGCTGATTCAACATTAATTGCCCTTCCACCTACACCGTTTGGTATCATCTCCAAACTTAACTGGTTTATGGATTATGTACTTATCCAGAATGTTTATTAGATTAGATACACTTTATTAATCCCATGGGGAAATTCAAAGTTTATATAAAATTTAGGTATATTAAAAAGTGCAGTGGCACCAGCAATGATCACAGAAGGACATCACTTTTAGCATCATTAATTCTGAAAAAGTTTCCCTCCCCATAATCCTTTTCTTCATGTGTTTGTGTCAACTTTGTACCCATGTACAGACCTTATTTCTTTTAGTCTGATTCTCAACCTCTCATGTGTCACCTTATCAAAAGCCTTCTGAAGTCAAGACAGATTATATCATACACACTAGGGAATCCGGTAATCGGGAGACCGGGATTCCTGGACATTTTTCATTCCCACATTCCCGAGAATGAAACTGCTGTAATTCCCAGGAAAACGGGAACGGCCAAGCTCGCATATATAGCGTGTAAAAGTGTAAAAATCAATCAAGAAATAACAGAGTTATAGTTGAAAATAATTAAGGTGGCGCCATAGCTGCAGCTTGCACTTCATCAGACGACAGCTTTGAACAGCAACTTGAAATTGCAATGTGTCAGTCTGTTGCATCCGCATTATCTGTGCCAAGAAACTTGCCATCACAGAATGATGACAAGAAACTGGATGCATCAGTAAAAGCTGAAATGGCGGCGTTTCAGAGCAATGGCAAGTGCGGGCGTTGTTTAGAACAAGTACATCGGTATCTGATGATTGTGCCGCCTACTTCAGTGGAAGCAGAGTGTGCTTTCTCAGCGGCTGGCGTACTTCTGCACGAAGGTGCGCTCTTGCCTGGACAACCGCACACTGGACACGTCAATAATAATTCATTACATTTATATAGCACTTTTTCTCAGTACTCAAAGCGCTATCCACAAAGGGAGGAACCAGGAAGCGGACCCACAATCTTCCACAGTCTCCTTACTGCAAAGCAGCAGCACTACCACTGCGCCACCTGTGAGGACGTTGTGCTTTCTATGCTCTTATTACCACAACTAAAGATACATGTACTTATATGACAGCATGAACTGCTTGTAGATAAGGTTAGTCTTTTATTTGTGTCAACATATTGCAGTAGTTGTATTAAAATTAAGTGTCAGTCGTTGTAAAATCATTCACATGTGAGATCCCCGTGCACTGTGTCATCCCCGGGAGCCCAGGATTCCCGGGAATGAAATGCGGGATTCCCGAATTCCCTGGAATGGATAAACCCGTCTAGGAATGGATTCCCTAATACACACCACTCTGATTGTATCCTTTTCTTGCTTCTTCATAGAATTCCAGCATGTTAGTAAAGCACAGCCTCCTTCTTCTGAAGCCATGCCCTCTGTTCACTAGCACTCCTTTTCTAGACATGTGTTCCTCAATCTTCTCCTTAACAATTCCTTCCATTAACTTCCCTGTGATGCACGTTAATCTTATTGGACTATAGTTACTTGGATCTGCCCCATCACCCTTAAACACAATGGTCTCCAGACATTAGGAATTTTTCCAGGGTGACGAGATTATCTAAAAATATGTGCCATGGGTTTATTATATGTACTCACTAACCTTTTTTCATTTGTAGCCTCTTCTTTTAATAGCTTCTTCTATGATCTTGATTGTTGAAAGGCACTATATCAATACTGTATTCCTATTATTGTTATTTAAACTCTATTTGCTAAAGGTTTTCATAAAAGGTATGTATTTGGTTCAGGATGTATCACTGACTGCTTTAAAAAGATGACCTCAATCTGTATGCAACTCATTTCATATTTATCACCCCCAAAGGCATACTGTACTGTGGAGCTGAGAAATATGCACAACAACTGCACTAAACAAACAGGGACATTTTTAGTATGAAGTTAATGTTTTTTTGTTAAGCAGATTTCCTTTCAAAGTACAGTAAGTACCCAACCTGTGTGCTGTGTACGGAGTGTCAATGTCCTTAAATACAAAATCAGAATCCAATTGACTTGCAGGCTGCCATTAAGCCAAAATTGGATTTTGTGCCATCAATCAATCTGTTCATTTATTTGTAGGCAGAGTCTTAAATAGTGAACATAACTGAATCATTTTTTATACAGTGTCTTGTGTAGTGAGCAGGAGCTTCAAAAGGTTTCTGCACTTTTATATTTTTGTTGGAAACAGTAAAGGCAAAAACATTTTTTCCTGATGGCATTAAAAAGTTGGTACGACTGCTGGGGAAATTGCGTCGCGAAGGAATGTGACTATGTAGAAAGTGATGTAATTTGTTTTTGAAATTTTTAATAAATAGACTTAAAAAAAGTGCAGAAACTTTTTGAACATCCTTCATATATTGCCCTGCATAGCAAACATCTTTCTAACCCACTTCTTCATGGTAGGGTTGTGGGGTAGCTGAAGCCTAACCTTCTTTTTCTTTCGGCTGCTCCTGTTAGTAGTTGCCACAGTGGATTATCTTCTTCCATATATTCCTGTCTTCTGCATCTTGCTCTGTTATACCCATCACCTTCATGTCCCTTCTCACCACATCCATAAACTTTCTCTTAGGCCTTCCACTTTTTCTCTTGCCTGGCAGCTCTATCCTTAACATCCTTTTCCCAATATACTCAGCATGTCTCCTCTGCACATGTCAAAACCAATGCAATCTCGCCACTCTAACTTTGTCTCCCAACCATCCAACCTGAGCTGACCCTCTAATGTCCTCATTTCTAATCCTGTCCATCCTTGTCACACCCAGTGCAAATCTTAGCATCTTTAACTCTGCCACCTCCAGCTCTGTCTCCTGCTTTCTGGTCAGTGCCACCGTCTCCAACCCATATAACATATCTGGACTCTCTACCATCCTGTAGACCTTCCCTATCACTCTTGCTGAACAAATAATTGGTGAATCATCTGTACACTAGACTTCCTCTGGCAATCAAATGCCACATTTACAGCAGGCACTTCAGATGCAAGAAGTCAGAGTTTATAGAATTAAAGTAACCACTTCGCACAGGAATTCTGCGGAACTCGTAGTCAATGTGCACGGTCGCAAATTTGTGCGTACGCATGAGCCACAGGATTCCAAAATCATGCAAAGCGCATATGTCCACTCTGTGGGTGGTTCACCAATCAAAACACCGCACTTGCTAGAGCCCACCCTCTCAGCTTTGATGAGTGAAAGTGACGGATTTAAATTCAAGCCGTATCTTATGTTCTCTCATATTCAGTGACACATTTATTTATCGACACTCACATTTCATGCTCTTTTTCTTTATTTATTGTCACATTTCACAGTACTTTTATTTATTTGCTTATTTATTTGTTTGTTTGTTTGTTTGTTTGTTTAATCTTGTCAGAAATATTCCTGTGTACAATCCCAGCAATCATACGGCATAAGGCCATAGCAACAATTAGACAAGGCCACACTTAATCCAGTTAATGTATACGAGGTGAAACACAAAAGTAACTGGATTAGTAAAAAAATATATATATTTATTGATGAATTATAGCATTCCAAACATTGTCACCTCCTATATACTCCCCCTCTTCTTGCTTGAGGCTCTTCTACAGCCTTGCCGTTTCTGTCTTCATTTCATCCATTGAAGAAAAATGTCTTCCCTTCAGGTCACTCTTGATTTTCGGGAACAATTAAAAATCACAGGGAGCTAAATCGGGCGAATAGGGAGGATGATTGAGGACAGGAATGTTTTTGTCAGTCAAAAACTACTTTACAGAAAAAGGGAAAATTCGCAAGAAATTTGATGTTGATTTGCTGTTCGATTTTTTCACCTGACATTGTCACGGCAATACGTGTAGCGATTGCTGCGCAAATACTGACTGGGCTATTCACAGGATATACCTAGCGGGTCAGCAGTTTGAGAAGGTGTGTAAGAGGGGATATAGTTCTATGATTCAAGTCCAGCCGACCTCCAGGCGGTTTTCGAGGAAAGCCCCAAGCCCAGTCCGGTTATTTTGTGTCTCATCTCGTAGTGTCTTTTTTTGTGAATGTCTTTCTGGACACTTTACATATTTTGAAGTTATACTCTACATATCTTGTTGTCTCCTAGTAAGGAGACCAGAATTTGTGTCCGAGGTCCTCCCTGTGTGGAGATGCATGTTTTCCCCATATCTGTGTGGGTTTCCCCCGCGTCCTCCGGTTTCCTCCCAACGTCTAAAGACATGCAGGTTGGGTAAATTGGTGATTCTAAATTGGTCACGGGGTGTGTGTGTGTGTGTGTGTGTGTGCGTGTGTGTGTGTGTGTTTACCCTGTCAAGGGTTTGTTCCTGCCTTATGCCCTATACCAGCTGGGACAGGCTCCAGCAGCCCCCCCCCCCAAGACTCCAGGACTAAGCATGTTAGAAAATGATGGACTAACTCTACATTTTCATATAATTACAATATAATTAGTCATGTCCATTTATTTACTTTTACTAAGGAGCTGGGAGTTGGATTTGTGGCATCATTTAATTTGTTTCCATAAAGTACCTTTCATGCAGAATATTTTTTAATAAATTCACTTATTTGTATGTACTGTCTTACACAGTGAACATCAATTAATTCATTTTTATATACTGTCTATATAGTGAACATTTTTTCAAGCTGTATTATATAAACAGTGCATTATACATTCATGCAATATAATTTGGTTGTGGTCATATTCATTGATTCAGTTTTTCTCCTACAGTGACCCATAGTGCAGTCACTAGTCACATTCAATTTATAATCATGTAGTCCTTTCCATACAAAAAAAATCATACACCCTGGTTGTCCCAAGTATTATTTCAGTCCTAGATTACTATTCTTAAATATTTTTTAGTTTCGAATTATTCATAAAAATTAAAACATTAAAAGAAAAAGATTTCTTACTGGACATCCATCCATCCACCTTCTTCCACTTATCCGAGATTGGGTCACAGGGGCAGCAGCTTGTGCAGAGATGCCCAGACTTCCCTCTCCCCAGCCACTTCTTCTAGCTCTTCCGAGGGAATCCCAAGGCGTTCCCAGACCAGCCGAGAGACATAGTCCCTCCAGCGTGTCCTGGGTCTTCCCTGGGGCCTCCTCCCGGTTAGATGTGCCCAAAACACCTCACCAGGGAGGCGTCAAGGAGGCATCCTGATCAGATGCCCGAGCTTCCTCATCTGATTCTTCTCGATGCAGAGGAGCAGTGTCTCTACTCTGAGCTCCTCCCGGATGACTGAGCTTCTCACCCTATCTTTAAGGGAAAGCCCAGACACCCTGCGGAGGAAACTCATTTCAGCCGCTTGTATTCGCAATCTTGTTCTTTTGGTCACTACCCATAGCTCATGACCATAGGTGAGGGTAGGAGCGTAGATCGACTAGTAAATTAAGAGCTTTGCCTTATGGCTCAGCTCCTTTTTCACCACAACAGACCGATGCAGAGCCTGCATCACTGAGGGCACTGCACCGATCCACCTGTCGATCTCACACTCCATTCTTCCCTCACTTGTGAACAAGATCCTGAGATACTTGAACTCCTCAATTTGGGGCAGGATCTCGCCACCAACCCTGAGAGGGCACTCCACCCTTTTCCGGCTAAGGACCATGGTCTCGGATTTGGAGGTGCTGATTCCCATCCCAGCCGCTTCGCACTCAGCTGCGAACCGATCCAGAGAGAGCTGAAGATCACGGCCTGATGAAGCAAACACGACAACATCATCTGAAAAAAGCATTGACCCAATCCTGAGTCCACTAAACCGGACCCCCTCAACACCCTGGCGGCGCCTAGAAATTCTGTCCATAAAAGATGAACAGAATCGGTGACAAAGGGCAACCCTGGCGGAGTCCAACTCTCACTGGAAACGGGTTCGACTTACTGCCGGCAACGCGGACCAAGCTCTGATACCGGTTGTACAGGGACTGAACAGTCCTTATCAGGGGGTCCAGTACCCCATACTCTCAGAGTACTCTGTACAGGATTCCCCGAGGGACACGGTCGAATGCCTTTTCCAAGTCCACAAAACACATGTAGACTGGTTGGGCAAACTCCCATGCACCCTACAGGATCCTGCCAAGGGTGTAGAGCTGGTCCACTGTTCCGTGACCAGGATGAAAACCACATTGTTCCTCCTGAATCTGAGGTTCAACTATCTGACGGACCCTCCTCTCCAGGACCCCCGAATAGACTTTTCCAGGGAGGCTGAGGAGTGTGATCCCTCTGTAGGTGGAACACACCCTCCGGTCCCCCTTCTTAAAGAGGGGGACCACCACCCCGGTCTGCCCATCCAGAGGCAGTGTCCCTGATGTCCATGTGATGTTGCAGAAGCGTGTTAACCAAGACAGTCCTACAACATCCAGAGCCTTGAAGGACTCTGGGCGTATCTCATCCACCCCCAGGGCCCTGCCACCAAGGAGTTTTTTGACCACCTCGGTCCCAGAGATGGAGGAGCCCACCTCTGAGTCCTCAGGCTCTGCTTCCTCATTGGAAGGCATGTTAATGGGATTGAGGAGGTCTTCGAAGTATTCCTGCCACCGACCCACAACGTCAAGGTAGGCAGCACATCATCCCCACCATATACAGTGTTGACACTGCACTGCTTCCCCCACCTGAGACGCCGGATGGTGGACCAGAATCTCCTCAAAGCCATCTGAAAGTCATTCTCCATGGCCTTCCCAAACTCTTCCCACGACCGAGTTTTTGCCTCAGCAACCACCGAAGCCGCATTCCGCTTGGCCTGCCGGTACCTATCAGCTACATCCAGAGTCCCAAAGGACAAAAGGGTCCTGTAGGACTCCTTCTTCAGCTTGACGGCATCCCTCACCACCGGTGTCCACCAACGTTTCGGGGATTGCCGCCACAACAGGCACCAACCACGTTATGGCCACAGCTCCGGTCAGCCGCCTCAACAATAGAGGCATGTAACATGGCCCATTCGGATTCAATGTCCCCCACCTCCCTCGGGACGTGATCGAAGTTCTGCCGGAGGTGGGAGTTGAAGCTACTTCTGACAGGGGACTCTGCCAGATGTTCCCAGCAGACCCTCACAACACATTTGGGCCTACCAGGCCTGACCGGCATCCTTCCCCACTATCGAAGCCTGTGGTGATCAGTTGACAGTTCCATCCCTCTCTTCACCCGAGTGTCCAAGACATGTGGCCACAAGTCCGACGACACGACCACAAAGTCGATCATCGAACAGAGGCCTAGGGTGTCCTGGTGCCAAGTGTACATATGAACACCCCTATACTTGAACATGGTGTTCGTTATGGACAATCCATGACGAGCACAGAAGTCCAATAACAAAACACCGGTCAGGTTCAGATCGGGGGGGGCCAATCCTCCCAATCATGCCCTTCCAGGTCTCTCTGTCATTGCCCACATAAGCATTGAAGTCTCCCAGCAGTACTAGGGAGTCCCCAGAGGGTATGCTTTCTAGTACCCCCTCCAGGGGTTCCAAAAAGGGTGGGTACTCCAAACTGCTGTTCGGCGCATACACACAAACAACAGTTAGGACCCGTCCCCCCACCCGAAGGCGGAGGGAGGCTACCCTCTCGTCCACCGGGGTAAACCCCAATGAACAGGCTCCAAGTCGGGGGGCAATAAGTATGCCCACACCCACTCGGCGCCTCTTACCTGGGGCAACTCCAGAGTGGTACAGAGTCCAGCCCCTCTCAAGGAGATTGGTTCCAGAGTCCAAGCTGTGCGTCGAGATGAGCCCGACTATATCTAGCCGGAACCTCTTGACCTCACGCACTAGCTCAGACTCCTTCCCCTTCAGAGAGGTGACATTCCACGTTCCAAGAGCCAGCTTCTGTAGCCGAGGATCGGACCGCCAAGGTCCCCGCCTTCGGCCACCACCCAACTCACACTGCACCCGACCTCCTTGGCCCCTCCCATAGGTGGTGAGGCCATGGGAATCTTATTGGACAGAGATCTTCAAAAAATAGCTGCAAACAAAAAGCTACATTAAAGTGTATTTATTTCTTCCCCAAAAAAGCAAATGAGCTCAGCTCTTTACAAAAGGTACCGGATATGCCGCTCTCTGTTTTCACTTCTCAGGGCACTGGCCAACAGGTCAGAAATATTTCACCCCGTCATGACCACGGTGCTGCAGGAAACAAGATTTTTCTGGTCTAATAAAACCAAGATTGAATCATTTATTGAACGATGGTGGCAGCATCACGCTTTGCTTGTTGTTCAGCGGAAGTGACTGGAAGACTAGACAGGGTTGAGGGAAAGCTGAGTGGAGCAAAGAATACAAATACCCTGCGACAGAGAGTTCAGGACCTCAGACTGGTCTGAAGGATCACCTTTCAACAGGACAATAACCTTAATCACAAAGCAAAGACAACACAGGAGTGGCTTAGAGGCAGCTCCCAACCACAGCAGGCACTTGAACCCACTCTAACATCTCTGGAGGGGCCTAAAAGTAGCTGTCCACTGACAGTCTCCATCCAACCTGCCAGAGCTTGGAAGGAACTGCAGAGAAGAAAGGCGGAAAATTTCCAAATCCAAGTGCATGAAGATTATTGCTTCAAACTCAAGGAGACCCTTTGCTGGAATGGCTGCCAAAGGGGCTTCAGCTAAGTACTGGGGAGGAGTCTGAATACTTCATGTCAGTATAGTATTTCAGTTTTTTATTACACTAGAGTGTTGTATCGCGTTAGCCGTTATGGATGTTGTGAGAAGTTAAGCATAATGACACCTTTTATTGGCTAACTAGAAAGATTACAATATGCAGGCTTTTGAGGCAACTCAGGCCCCTTCTTCATTACATCTTCCCTGAAGAAGGGGCTTAAGTTCCCTCAAAAGCTTGCATATTGTAATCTTTCCAGTTAGCCAATAAAAGGTGTCATTTTGCTTAACTTCTTAATAAATTTGCCAAAAATTCTAAAATTCTGTTTTCATTTTCTCATTCTGGGGTGTTGAGTGTTGTTTGCTGAGGGGGAAAATGCATTTAAAAGATTTTAGAACAAGACTGCAACATAACAAAATGTGAAGAGTAAAGAGGGGGAATGCTTTCTGAAGGACTGTACGTAGCTCAAAGCGTTTTACAAGAAGAGAGAAATTACAGTTACAACGATTAAACAAAATGAAGTAGAACACATAGCAAATACAATAAAAAGTAAATAGATACATCTTTACGTCATACAGATAAACAAGTAAGTAATATGAATGACAAGACCCTTAACTATGGGTTAAATTGTTAAACTCATTTTTGAAGTCTCTAGTGATTATAAAGATAAATCTGATGATATGGTCACAAGGCCAAGGTGGAAACCAAAAACCTATAGAAAATAAACCTAGACGCTAGGGGTCACTGTTGCCCCTTTAAATCCAACAGACAGACACTCAGGACACAGAGTAAAATCAGAAAGAAGTATTTAAATTTTGGTTTCTTCTTCCACAGTGCTTCCAAGCACCACAGCCTCCATAAACACAATTAATAAGCACAATACTAATCACTAATATGTCTTCCACACCTCCCAGCAAGCTCTGTCACACTCCTAACAACTCCAGCTTGCTTGCTGGGTCTCCAGCAGTCCTTTATATAGCCCCCCTGACCTGGAAGTGCTTCTGTCCTTCCGTCCATGTGACTTGCTAGCACTTCCAGGTTAGATGGAGAACTTGCTTTTTCTTCAGCCCGGAAGTATTTCGGGGATTCTCTCCCCTTGACTTTGGAGTACTTCCGGGCTATGCAGACAGTAAAACCTCCTGGGCACCCACGGTCCCAGCAGGACTGTGAAGTCGAACTTCAGATCCCATGATGCACTGCTATGCTGCAGAGAAGTCGCCATCTAGCTTCTTGGGGGAGGCAGTGTCTCAAAGTAGCTGCCTTCCCCTCATCCTTCCAGTCTTTGGGCCTCCTGGCCAGGTTGAGCTGCCGGCCGTCCATCACAAATGCAGGAGCTCTAAGGACTGGTCATTCTATGAAACATGAATGTGCTAAAGCAGCTCATGACTGTTATGATGCACTGTTCTACTGTGGAGCCAACATCACAGGTGGTCCCAGAGTATAAAAGTTAGATAAGTCTTTTGTTTGATTTTATTTTGTGTTCTCTTGTCAAGGATTAATGCAAAGCAAAATCTTTACACTTTGGACCACCAAGCATCCATACTGAAATAAAATGCACCATATTAAAACTGAATTGAGAAACACAAACATCTCTGTATCTTTTTTTTTTTTAAAAAAGGGAAGCAATAACAGCATACACATCTGTTATTAGCGGCCCCCATTGTACTACCAGACAGGACACACAATCGCCATGATTAAATGGTATCCATAGGAATAAATGGGGAGTGAGGTGCAAGCCAAAAACTGAAGGGAAATGCGCTCACCGTTGTCACCAACAACACACAATCTGAGAAACACAATGGGCTTATACTTTCAAGTACGTGCTTCCAGTGGGCAGGAGACGCTTTGATGTTTGATTCATGAATGGAATGAGTTAAGAAACTAGGATGATAGAAAAGCCAACGCTCATTTCCATTAGAGCATAATACAGCAGTGCTGCCAAATTCAGAGTGGGTTTATACAAAAGCATATGTGAGCTGACACAAAGCACAGAAGAGGCGTCAGGATTTAGAGAGGAGGGTATTGAATGGTGGCGGGGGCCAGCAGTCCCTGGATTTTTCTAAGAACTTCTTTTTGTTATTCTTTAATGGTAAATGACTAGCAGTAAGTATGGAATTGTGTTTGTGAGGTGTTCTCTGTTGTGCACACTGAGATAGGAGGCCACCCACCTGTGCAATTCGCACTGTGCCTCAGGCCGCGCTCCTTTCCTTACTGCTGTAACTTTGTTGTTCTCTTCAGGCCAGGTCTGCATGCTGACCAATACAAATGTCGTTGTGCGTTTGCTCTTCAGCATGTACATGTGTACGTGTCAGTGGGTCAGACTGAATGGGATGCATGCAACTACATATAATTCCAAGTGTACAGACCATATATTTTTGCCATTCTTGTAAGTGTCATGATTCTTTGTTTTGAGATAATTGATTTGAAAGTCAATAAGAAATTGACTTATTTTTTGTCTGTTTATTTTGACCTTGTTGTTATTGTTTAACATCATACTGTTGTCATTTTCATTTCATCACATGAAAGCCAGAAATGCATTGTGCCATTGTAGTGATGGTACTTAAGATGATGGCATTTTGATGATTTGTTATTTTCAAATCAATTCAGCGAGTGTGGACTTTCACATGTTCTCATCAATCATCAATGACAGGTTGAACTGGTCTCAAAACACAAACTATAGAAGAAAGGGCAGAGCAGACTTTGATGTAAGTAGTGACATCTATTACGTGTCCTACAGCTCAGTGTGGTGTGCTGGGCTTGTAACCTCACTTCAAGAGGGGACCACCAAATCAACAACTTAATTAATAAGGGCAGGTATGAAACACACTCTGAATGCCCTGGAAGTCGTAGCAAAGGAGAGAATTGTTCAAATTGCCATTATGACCAATGCTGCACATCCTCTCTCTGACATACTAACACTGAGAACTTTCAGTCATTGAATTATTAAGCAGAAGTGTGTCAATAAAACACTACAGGGGGCTCCTTTATATCAACAGCTTAATACCTCACTGGGACTGGGACTGCCAAGTCAGAAGTTTTGTTTTTTTTCTGTTGTATATTTGAGAGGCGTCTGTTGTTTGTCGTAGTATAATAATATTACTATTATAATATTTATTTTATTTTTGAGCTTATGTAAAATGACAAATTTCCTCCTGAAGACAAATCTATCTATCTATCTATCTATCTATCTATCTATCTATCTATCTATCTATCTATCTATCTATCTATCTATCTATCTATCTATCTATCTATCTATCTATCTATCTATCTATCTATATTCTGGGAAGGCACGGAGCTGGACAGTTTGACATCTGTGGCAGAGCGATGGGCACTGAGCAGGCTCCTGTCAATAATGGAGAATCCACTGCATCCACTGAACAGTGTCATCTCCAGACAGAGGAGCAGCTTCAGTGACACACTGCTGTCACTGTCCTGCTCCACTGACAGACTGAGGAGATCATTACTCCCCAACACTATGCAACTCTTCAATTCCACTCGGGAGGGTAAACGTTAACATTATACAAAGTTATTGTCTGTTATACCCGCATTTTTATCACTCTTTAATTTAATATTGTTTTTTATCAATATGCTGCTGCTGGAGTATGTGAATTTCCCCTTGGGATTAATAAAGTGTCTGTCTGTCTGTCCGTCCGTCCGTCCGTCCGTCCGTCCGTCTGTCTATCTATCTATCTATCTATCTATCTATCTATCTATCTATCTATCTATCTATCTATCTATCTATCTATCTAAGGAAAAATGGTGCAGATCTTTGGTGTACTAGCTCAGTTATTTACAACCTCTGGTTCAAAAGCAGCCTAGGCACTCAGTTTCAGCTGCTTTGGTGTTGAAATTAACAACAGGTGCACTAGAGGGGCAACAATGAGATGACCCCCAAAACAGGAATGATTTAACAAGTGGAGGCCACTGACATTTTTCCTTCCTCATCTTTTCGGACTGTTTCTTCACTAGTTTTCCATTTGCCTATGGTCAGTGTCACTACTGGTAGCATGAGGCGATACCTGTACCCTACAGAGGTCCCTCCTTTGAAGGGCTCAGTTCCACAGCCAAGCTAAAAAAAAAGGGAACTGCATGCTATCGGGTGGCAGAAAACTATTAGTAAAGAGGGCAGTTCTGTTTTTATTCAGCCAAGATATTTTGAAATAGTGTGATTGGGTGGTGCAGCGACTAGTATTTATGCCGCAAATCTTAGGGGGCTCATTTTTGGGGATGGATAAAGACAATGGATGCTATTTACTTCACAGCACATGAAGGGCTAAACTTAAAAAAAAAAAAAAAGAAAGAAAAGAAATAAAATGATCATGTTTGGCTGTGTTTCTGGTCAGTTCCTCCCAGGTATGTAGTTAAACCCCAGACCAAGTTTCATGAAGGTTCATATATGGGATTAAGATTTAGTAACTGGCCAGTTAAATATGAACTTTTCATACAAAAGTAGCAAATGTAATGCACTGTTATTAACCCATTACATTTTATAACTAGTAACAATATAGCATATTTAGTTCCTTTTTTTGTAAGTAACGAGTAGTTTAGTTATTTTCAAAAGTAACGCTCCCCACACTACTTGGGAGACACAGGCTCCAGTCTTGTTCTTAGATTCACATTGATAATGTTTAATCTTATTTTTAGCATAATTTTATGAAAACTGGAATATTTTTCCAAAGAGGAACTCCATAAGTGGGCTTCTGCACGTAAACAGGGGTGTTGGAGAACCCCGGCTTCTGCTCAGTTTATCCTGTTTTGTTGCTGTGTTCATGTCAACGCACTCAGTGAGTCTCAGGGTCCAAGTCACTCGTTTAGAACCCACTAGGAAACACAGCGCCACATACAGTAGTGTATGTCAGGTAGTCAGTGCGTCGATCTTGAGTTTTCACTACTATATTGGGTCTTTTTACTGAATTTTTCCAGGATGAGTCACATAAGATGTTTAAAACTGTCCTTCTAAGTTAAGAATGCATTAAAACGTGCCTTCTTTTCTCAACCAAACCACTCAACTGTAACTTTAAAACTGTCCACATCATTAGCTGGAACACCTCTGTGAAGTTATGATTTATGATTCTCTTTCCTTAATATTGGTTGCTGCACTGAGCTTATTAGAAGCCAAAAAATGTTCTGCTAATCAATTTAACAAAACCTTGCGTAAGATCATTATTTGTGTGTGGAAATCCATATTTCACATAGAAAATACTAGACATACTGTATGAGGAATGAAACTAATATGCAGTATTTATGTTAGCAATGTTAAATGCATATATTATGTTCACAGTATACAATACCTGCAGATATACTGTATACAGTGCCTACAAAAAAGTATTCACCCCCTTGGAAATGTTCACATTTTATTGTTATACAACATTAAGTCAAAGTGGATTTAATTTGGCTTTTTTGACACTGATCAACAGAAAGAGTCACTTTAATGCCAAGTTGAGAGCAGATCTCTGTAAACTGGTCTGAACCACTTACAAATATAAAACACAAAATAATTGTGCTCATAAGTATTCACTGTCTTCATGTCAGTATTAAGCAGATGCACCTTTGGCAGCCATGTGTCTAAGCGCACAGATCTCTATCAGCTTTGAACGTCTGACCACTGACATTGGTCCCCATTCGTCTTCTGTACAAAGCTACTCAGGCTCTGTCAGTTTGTACTTTGATTGTGAAAACAACTTTTTGGAGCTCAGCTTGATTGAGATATGGACTCTTGACAAGGTCACTCTTGGACATTAACATTGCTGTTTTTACATCATTCTTTTGCAGCTTTGACTTTATCTTTGGGGCTGCTGTCTTGCTGGAAAGCAAATCTTCTCCCAAGGTGCAGGATTCTTTCAGACTGTATCAGGTTGTCCTCCATGATTTCCCCATATTTTCTGCATTCATGTTATCCTCACAAGGCTTCCACTCCTGCTGCAGAGAAGCATCCCCACAACTCGATGCTGCCACCTCCATGCTTCACGATGAGGATGGTGTGTTTTTGATAGTGAGCAGTGTTCAAACATAGTATTTAGTCTGATGGCCCAAAAAGCTCAACTTTGGTCTCATCAGACATTGAACCTTCTTCCAGTTGTAATCCACCCAAAATATGTGCATGTTAAAAAACAGGAAAATGCAATTAATAATAAAAAAATCTGATTTATAAAATCTGTAAGCAGCTGGCACCCATACTTGATTCAAGCCTGTAATTTCATATTTAAAATCAGCAGAACTGCCAAGACTTCATTACTGGGTGTGTCTGATGGCATCTACAGTCCAGGGGTAATGCTGCAGACTTCCCTCTAGTACGACCAACATGCACTAATTGCCATTCTCTCCATACGGCCCAACTCATTCACTTCCCATGACGCTTTATGGTGTTTCCCACTCATGTATATTTGCATCTTATATATATATAAATTTATATACATGTATAATTAGGATGGCATGGTGATACAGTGGATAACGCTACAGTATGATAGTCAGGGAGTTCTAACTTCATTTTCCAACCTGGACACAATCTACAGTATGGAGTTTGCACATTTTAAGCTCCTTAGGGATTTTCCTCCAGGTACTTCATCATAAACTTGCTTCTGATACATCAGTCGGTGACTCCATATTGAGTAAGCATCAGTGTGCCTTGTGACTGAGCGTTGTGATGTTCTTTGATGTTTCCTGCTTTGATCCCCCATGCCTTGGTAATAACCTGCAGTTCATGTGACCCTCAACTGGATTAAGCAGCTATGAAGATGGATTGGTATGTATAGTTACACTTGAAAGTATTCTTACTATTGTTGACTGGAATATAATTTTTAAGAACATTACCTTAGCATCTAAGAACCCCAATTACCAACATACTCAATTCAAAGTTGTACACCATTTGTATTTAACACTTGCTATGGGTTTATCAGCTGACCCTCTGTGCTCCCTTTAAGTTCCTAGGTTCGTTTCTACACATGTTCTGGGAGTGTCCCACACTCAGGGGTCATTGGGGTAATGCGTCAATATTTCCCTCATCTATTCTCTCTTATAAAATTCCTCAATTATTTCTTCTTTTGAATTTTTCCGCTGTCTCTCTTTCTTCTTTTGAGCAAAGGTTATACTCTCTAGGCACAATCTCTACAAAATTAGCCTTAGCCTCCTGCTGGAAGTCTCCTAGTTTATTATCTTTTGATTTAGGAAAACCTCCTTTTTAATCTTATTTTGCTTGAATTATCTGCAGCACAGATTAATGGTTTGTGTAGCACCTGGATCTTAAACTGACAGTCAGCCTCGCAACTTGTCCTAAGCCATATAGAGGGAAACTGCAAATCAAAATTTACTTAGATTATTGAATTATTTATTCCGTTGTCCTTTTTTTCCGTTGTGCCTTCCACTCCAGGGCTATCATTGTTCATATAAGGCCAGGGTGGGAAGGGTCTTGGGTGGGTGTTTTATTGCTATATTGTAATGCACCTTTGCAATTGCTTACAATTTATACTGTGGCGGATGGCTGGAAGGACCGGGAGAGAGACCATACCTCCCCCAGGCCATGAGAGGGCACCCAGAAGATAACATCAAAGCCTTAAATTTGAAGCACTTTCACCACACCAGGAAGTGCCGCCGGAAGATCGTCATGGAGTACCTGGAGTACATCCGGGGCACTATAAAAGAGGCCGCCTCACTCCATTACAGGAGCCTGAGTCAGGAGAAAGAAGACAGAGCTTGACAGGAGACGAGTGGAGGTGACAGAGAGGAAAAAAGAGAAAGAGAAAGAAGGGACTGAGAGCATATTGTTACTGAGCATTGTGTGGTTGTGCAGTAGAAGAAAAGGTTATTAAACATGTGTGTTTTGGACAATTGGTGTCTGTCTCTCTGTATACGGGGGCTGAACTTCCACAATACTTTGTTAATAAAAATTTGATCACAAAAAAAAAAAGTATTCAAGCACTCTGGAGAAACAGCCTGAAGAAAACACCAAAGGAAAAAAAGTCAAAACTTATTAAGCTGAAAAGGAATACTTGATTCTGCGGTAGGTTGGCACCCTGCCCAGGATTGGTTCCCTGCCTTGTGCCCTTTGTTGGCTGGGATTGGCTCCAGCAGACCCCCGTGACCCTGTGTTCGGATTCAACGGGTTGGAAAATGGATGGATGGATGGAATACTTGATTATTAGCAGCAACAATGCATCACAACCCCATCAGAAAGCCTGTTATTATCAAACAATGTAGTCCTGCCTACAGCTGTAATAATGTCATAAAATACAGGGCAACAGGAAAGCAGAGTGAGAACCTGGAGGAAGGGGAACTGAACAAAAAATGAAAGACAAAAAAATAATAATAATAATAATAATAGTTAAAGCCAAACGATAGATAGATAGATAGATAGATAGATAGATAGATAGATAGATAGATAGATAGATAGATAGATAGATAGATAGATAGATAGATAGATATGAAAGACACTATATATTGCAACACAGATAGATAGTGTGACAGATCTTACTATCTTAATCTAACCAGAAGCTTCATTTATATTGCATTTTAAAACATATCTTTAAAAACAGGGACATCACTGACTGAAGCAATCTGTCTGCCTGGCACGTTGCCACTGTGGTAATTTTCCACAGCAAAGCTCTCTTCAATAAAAGCAGGTTTCACTGGAGAACTTAAGCTAACAGGCAGTATCTGTGGATTTTATCATCTTCAGCCCCATTTCACTTGGCATTCCAGATTCAAATAATTTCCAGGCCATTTCAAACTTTACACAGGAATTAGAGAAGCTGAGTAACGCCTACCACCCTTCCTCCCAGACTCTGCCAGGAATGCCTTTCCACTCCGCTGCCTGGGCCAGTTGTGTGGGTTGCTGATAATGAGAGTCCACCTCCTGAGCTGCAGTGCTGGGGCCAGCTAAGCATGGCAGACCAGGCATGACTTATGAGCTCTAGCCTGTCATAACACCAGTCAAGACGAGGTCTCCCAGTCAATCAAGTTTTCTTATTTATTTATTTATTTTTTAATAAAGTGTTATTCCAACTGAGAATTACTCTTTCTCAGAACACTGCACATGACAGCAATTATTTCAAGTAATTCATTATTGAAAAGTAGTATAAAAAAGCTAGTTAATATTTCTAAAAGAACAAGCTGGCATCATAGTCACTTCACTTTTGTGTAGTGAACCTCAAAGCAAATTAATGTTTGACTGGTTTTGAAGAATTTTAGAAATTTTTAACTGAGACGAATGCACAGTGTTGCTGCCATGCACCACATCAGAGGTGCTGAGCTCAACTGTTATTTAAATGGGAAAACAAATGGAAATGGAGTCACTGGCCACAGTCCTCTGTGTTTTGTTTGTTCTCTGCTAAGTGAGGAAATAACTCCCAGAGGGCAAGACTTTTTTCCAGAGTTTGTGTAAGTATCACTGTTTCCAATAAGCAACACAGGAAAAGGGCCTTGGCACTTTCCATCATCATTTCCAATAACAATAAAAGAAATAGACCCATACAAGAGAAAAAAATAAAAAGAGAACAATAGAGCAGGAACAGAGAAAACAACCAAAGGGGCCGAGTCATATGATCAGAGGAAGCTTGCCATAAGAGCAGCAGAGCTGGTGAGGTGCCCATTGTCCCTGTACTCTTGGCTCCAACAACTCCATTATAAACAGGAGATTGACTTATCTGTCGACATTTTGCTGTATCAATTGAGATTTTTCAAGACTTTAAAGAAAGATGGTACAAATGTAGGAAATCTAGTCAGACTTCGGGATAAAGGGGCACTTTAAAGGCTCTTGATTAAATAAGCTCCATTTCAAAGAGGTAAGAGAGGTAAGAAAAGCCAACGCAAAATGCAGAGTCCATTTTGTGACATGCATTTACTGTACAGTGTTGGCAAACATTTGTCACACCCTCATGGACTTTATAGTTTGGTTTTGTCATAGCACAAAGTCTTAACATACGTAAGATTTGTGGCTATTGATCAACATAAAAGAACTCTCCAATTTTAGAATTAAACCAGGATTCTACCATTCACTGAACACTGTCTAAAAGGCAAAAGTTAAAAAAAAAAATAGTTCAGCTGAGTATTGGCTCAATATTTGGCTGAGGCAACTTTGACAGAGGTGACACAGTGATTAGTGCTGCCTCACTACATCCGAGGTTGTGGTTCACTTCCCAGCCATGTCACCTTCTGTGTGGAGTTTGGACATTCTCACAACGTTAAAGTGTATTTTTTTAAATTTAATACTGGTTTCATTCTTCATGTTAATGATATTTGTGCTGGATTAATAGATCATGATTGATACCCTCAAAAATCATCAGGGTGCCATGAGCATAGGAGGCCTGGAGGAAGCATGGCAAGGAGAATGGTGCTGAAAAGACAACGCTGATGACAAATAATGGAAATCCAATCACAACAAAGATCACAGCTCATGCTGTATGTATATTTCTACTCAAGACCAAGGTTTAAAATGAACAAAAATATATTTTTTAAATTGCCAACACATACTAAATTATTTTTCAAAACCATAATATTTTATTGAGTAGTACATGTTTGCAGCAAAAGAAGGGCTTCAAAATTATGGTTATCCTTACAGTTCTTATATGGTAAGGCCTCCCCTGAAGATGGTAGCAGCACTAAGCCCCTTCTCTACAAGATAGAACACATTTTGGAAGGATCTAGGCCAACTCTTCCAAACAGACCATTTGAAGATCCTCGATAGTCTTCAGTTTATGCTTGCGGACTTACCTCTTTCTTTTAAGCCACAACCCTTCAATCAGAATCCAGAGACTGAGAGGGACTTTGTGAAACACAAAATGTATGTTTCTGCAGCTATTTCTAAATGACTGTGTAGATAGATAGATAGATAGATAGATAGATAGATAGATAGATAGATAGATAGATAGATAGATAGATAGATAGATAGATAGATAGATAGATAGATAGATAGATAGATAGATAGATAGTGTGGAAGCCGGCCCGGACACAAACAGGCAGACACGTTCAAGTCAACCAACACACGTTTATTATACATATTTACAGTAATAAGTGCACCACAAACCTCCAAAGTCCCTCAAAGTCCAGGCTAACTCAAATGCCTTACTCTTCAGGCCGCCTCCTTGCCTCTCCTCCCGAGCTCCGTCCTTCTCCACTCCCGACTCAAGCCCACGAACGGAGGGAGGCGACCCCTTTTATGATCATCCGGATGTGCTCCAGTTGCCTCCCAACAATCTTCCACCGGCACTCCCCAGTGTGGTGGAAGTGCCAGCTGCGCACCCAAAAGCACTCCAGGTATCCTTGTTTCTCTTCCCCCCAGCACTTCCCGGTGTGGCGTAAGTGCTGAGGTCCAGGGCTCCAAAGGCATTGGGGTACCTGGCAGTGACCATGGGCCCCTACAGGGTTGAGCTTCAAAGCTCTGTACCCGTGGCCCCCATAGGTACCAGGGCGGTCGCCCCCACGTGGTCGGGGGAAGGCGTAAGCCCTCTTCCAGGCCTCCGGGGTATCCCGGCCGGGTCGCCCCCCTAGCCACCCTTTGCCTGTACCTCATGTCTGTAAAGACGTCCTGTACTTTTTTCAATCTTTTTCCACTTATATGGGGGTTTACCTTTGGCACCCCAACAGTTCATCTTTGTCAGCCTCTTTTTATATCTGCTATATATATATTGTTCCGGACCACCAGGGCCCTTATCTGACCGGGAAGCCTTCTTCATAGAAAGATCTGGGGAGAGAGCTTATTCCGGACAATGCTAGAGGGCTTAGAGCGGGGCCACTGGTTTGGAGAGTGGAAGCGCAACCCTGCTTGGGGCCGTGGTCAATAAATAAACAATAAACGTGTGCTGTGTGGCAGAGCTCATGTCTCTCCCTGTCTGCGTCGGGTTAGGGCGGTTGTACACACCCCTGGAGTCCTATATATATATGACCAACCACAAGCGTTACCTGGTAGGTAACCACCCATACAATCAGATTGTGACACAGACTACGAATGCAATGAATGTAATTACCCCGATCTACATGCTGTCAAATGAATGAACTACACGCCGTGGCGCAACGTTAGAGGCTTCGCCTCTGGCGCTGACGTCCGAGGTTCAATTCCCCGAGAGGGGGGTGCAGTGAGTGTGTACGCCTGATGAGCCCAGAATTAGGGCGAAACACATGTCACGTACTCTTTGCATTATTTGCAAGTAAACTATTTCAACCATTCTATGATCTGCTTCTCGTAACTGAAATGAGGGCACCGTGGCAGATGTTAGCTGACTTGCTGACCAACCACAAGCGTTACCTGGTAGGTAACCACCCATACAATCAGATTGTGACACAGACTATGAATGCAATGAATATCTATATATATATAATTCACTAAGCAGCCGACCATGGCATGCAAGAAAGAGACCATGGGATACGCATGACATAGCCACACCCGCCAACTCACAGAGCCCCGCCCACCAACTCTAAGACCATGGGATACGCACGACAGAGCCCCACCCACCAACTCTAACCCTCCTCCCGCGTCATGGGATATGCACGCCCTCGCAAACTGTTTTACACGCTGCATACAGTGATTCCCATCCGCGACAAACATGCTTCTTCTCAGATGGTCCTGCAGGAACAGGGAAAACCTTTGTCTAAAAAAACCTGATTCATACCATACTAAGAGCATGGTGTTTTTGTTGGCTTGCCCGCCTGACTGTTACCAGCATCCATCCATCCATCCATTTTCCAACCCGCTGAATCCGAACACAGGGTCACGGGGGTCTGCTGGAGCCAATCCCAGCCAACACAGCATTCACCGCAATGTACTGGAGTGTAAAACTATCGCAGCTGCTACCTCACAAACTGTCCTTATTCCCCGGATTTCCATGACCCCATCAGATTCAAATTTGCCTTTTACTTTTACACGCAGACAATTTCCTGTTAGATTAGCCTTTGCAATGACAATTAATAAGGCACAGGGCCAAACTTTCAAAAAGACATGCCTCTATCTGCCAACTCTAAGACCATGGGATACGCACGACAGAGCCCTGCCCGCCAACTCTAACCCTCCTCCCGCGTCCACCCTCGCTCTCAAGGCATGCACACTGCCTGCTCATGTGCCCACACGCAACACCTCACCAAACACCACCTCAGTCGCTTTCGTCTCTGCTATAGTCCACATGCGCCTCTGAGCCACGTTGACTTTTCATTGTTCTTTTGTTGTATTTCATGGAAACAACACTTCGTTCAATGTTATACGAATTCCTGCATCAGGTAACTGTTTGTTTCTATCAGTCAGTTTTTTCTGGAAAAATGTCATTGACAAAACTGTTGCTCTCGAACTTCGCAACATGGCTGTAACCTTTGTTTGCCAACACTGGGATAACTTCGGTGACGTGCTGTCCATTGTTCGTAGTCACGGAAGCATAGTCATACAGTCTGCTCAACAATACGCTGACTACATGAATACTTCTGGAGTTTATGGTGGCGAGGCAGAAATTGTGGCAATGTCCCAAAATGCCTCCAAGCACCACAGCCGCAATAAACACAAGTAAATCAATAATCACAATTCTCTTTCTATATATACTGTATATCTCCTCCACACCTCCCAGTAAGCTTCATCCACCTCCACCCGACTCTGGTTCGCTTGCTGGGTTCCCAACAGTCCTTTAAATAGTGCCCGACTCGGCAATGGTTATCCTTACAGATGGAGAACTTGAATTTTCTTCAGCTCAGAAGTACTTCTGGATTTAATGCTGTGGTGTTGAAGGATATTGCCTATTGGGAAGATGTAAATGAGAAAAAGCAGTGACTCCAAAATACAGCCCTGTGGAACTCCCTGAGTAGCTACTGTATTCTTTGACTTAAAGCCCTTCACTTGAAGAAACTGCCTCCTGTCAGTGAGATAGAAGAAAACCATTGGTGGACAAGGCCACAGACTCCAATACTAGCTAGACATTTCAAAAGTATCTGACAGATTACGGTATCAAATGTGGAATTGAACACACCCATGGAACATTCATAGTGTGGTGTGGAAAAAAATAAGTGAACCCTTGGATTTAATAACTGGCCAAACCTCCTTTGGCAGCCATAACCTCAAACAAGCACTTGTGATAGCTGCAGATCCCACTTGAACAACATTCAGGAGGAGGTTTAGACCATTCTTCCAGAATGTTTCAGGTCAGCCATATTCTTAGGATGTTCTGTGTGAACAGCTCTCTTGAAGTCATTACACATTATCTCCATTGAGTTAAGGTCTGGGTTCTGACTGGGCAACCCCAAAAGATTTACTCTGCTCTTTCCATCATCCTACTTCTATGAAGCTTCAGCTAGTTGACAGCCACCCTAACCTTAACCAGTAGTGTACCTTGATAAACTTGGGAATTGATTTCCCCCTCAATAATTTCAAGCTATCCAGGTCTCAAGGCAGCGAAGTAGTCTCATTTCATGATGCTCCCTCCACCACACTTCATCACTGGGATGATGTTTTCAGGTTGGGATTTTGTGCCTAGGGGTCCACAGACTTTTTCCAACCTACACTATGAATAGCTGAATGATGTATTCTATATGTACATGTACAATATAATACTTTGTGTGTTATGTGTTAAAGCATATTGTGTATTTTCATTATTGTAACTTAAATAAAGATCAGATATTTTAATACAAATTTATACATAAATATGGATGTTTCTAAATGGTTCACATACTTTTTCTTGTCTCTGTACTTTAACTAGGAAAGAAAGACAAAGAAGTCCATATTATGGGGCTGTTACGGTTTATAAAATCTACAAATTATTCTCTAAATTCTTCTTATTATATTTTGCTCAATCCCAACCAACAAGATGAATTCAGATGTAGGAGGCATTATAATAAAAAGGCATATCCTCTTCCCTTACACCTCACTTTTATAACATTTGTTCACAGCTTAGTGCTAAAATTGGTATTACAGCCTGGGAAAGGAAGATTGAGCCATGCCTCAGACTATTGACTACTTTATGGATGGACATCTGGGACAACAATTTGGTTTATTGCCTGGGAAAGGAGAACATGAGGCAGTATCAAAAAACTTTATTATCTGGGAAAAAATAGATTAAAGAGTTTGAGCAAAATTCATCCATCATATTGACAGCCAGCCAATCAGGTGCATGGAACATTCATGTGTTGTGAAACCATGGCATGAAACTTTAGAATAAATATGCCTCGTCTGAGGAGTGAGAGGGGAGTAAGGATGTAAGGGAGTAAGGAAGGAGGGAGGTAGAAGAACGGATGAAGACATCATTAGTCATCAGAAAAGCATCATGAACATCGATTGCTAAATCAAACGCCGCCCTGGGACATTCATCCTTGTTATCTCTACGGTTTTTTTTGCAAGCTTTTTCTAAACACTATATATATCCAGACTTTCCTATCAGTACCTATTTTCTATTATTCTTTGTTCCAGTGGTATTATTATTATTCTTGTAATAAATACCATGCTGCTTTTAAATTTCTATGCTTTAATTTAATGTCTAGAGTGATTGAATTAATAAGTTAGATTTCTTTTAGCACTTTGTGCAGCCAGAGATTTGCCATTACCTCTGTGCTGCGAGGTTTATTTTGGCTGTGAGTGGGAGCTCCACTCACTAGTAGGAACAGTACGCAAAGAAGGTATTCTTGGCTGATAAATGGCCTATAGTCAAGAGTGCTGAGTCTTTGTATGTTTAAATGTATTCTTGTAGACCAAAAGTAATATTTAGGTCTTAGATATAATTAAAACATTGTATGTTGTTTGTGCCAATAATAAGTAAATCTCTTGAAGTGCTGAATGAAAGGCTGTGTTATTCCTAAAGCACTTGTGTGGTTTAAAGTGCTAGAGGTTAATCAGCGTGTGTGTGTTATTCATGGGGCACTGCTGTGGTTAGAGTCTGTGTGTATGTGTATAGCTATGTATGTGTGTGTTCATCTTAAAGTGTAACAGTAGACCAACCCGATAACGAACTTGACAAGAACACTTACCCTTGAGGGAGAACAGGTAAAGGGTAAGTAGAGGGAAATATTACGACAATACAGGGGCATAACATATCTCCAGAGGGCACTATTCTCACAGAACACAGTACTGACAATCCCTGGCAGATTGTTTAAGTCCCACTTAACGGTGTCCCCGTAACCGATTCCTTCTACTCACACTTCTGATGATTCAGTAAAGAAGATGATGGCTCAACCGTTTTATTACACATTTTTCACTCCAAGCCAATATTCTGTATTTAAAATTAATGAAGATTTTCCTTTTTAACATTTGTCTCAAATATGAGTAAAGAAATAAATCTATTAATTTATCATCAGACCCACTTAATCCAATTCAGGGTTGTGGGTTAAGGGAAAAAATCAGCGTTCCAAATGCAGCATTACTGAAGAAGCCACGAGGGGAAGGCGAAATGTGACTCATCATTTAAACCAATGCTGTTACAAATGCTTTTAATGTTAATCTGATCCCAACGGAATTCACATTTTATTAGTTTACTCTGCACCATATGTGAGCTCTGATTTTATAATTCAACTTTAATTTGTTAGCAAGGGCCTTTGGAAGTTATCTAATTATCCAGCAGTAAATTGGATCCTTTATTAACACACACAACAAGCTAATTGGTTGCAGTTTTTCTATTTCTATGAGCATTAATCTTCTTTTTCTTATTACAATGGGTGTGTAATTAAAAAGGTTTTTAGATTTGGGGTGCAGAACACATGACTTAATTGTGTCTTCATTAGACATAGCTGTTACAGGCACCATAACCTTGAATATGCACAAGTGCATAATATTCTGAAATTGAGTTAAGGCAGATTTGATCACAGCAATTGTTTCACAAAGGAAATATTTCTTAGAATATTGGGCAGGTTTCAGCCACTTATATTCTCTGCTTCTGTTCCAGCACAAACTGGGTCTTCAACATATTAAAACATTTTTTATAAAATTATTCTCTGCAAAACACCCAAACAAAATATGACTCATTATTCAGGAAAAATAGAAACTTTAGAAATGTTTGCTTCTTACCTTACTTTGACAAAGCTTTTGATTTGGCTGTCAGTCCACAGGAGGACAGACAAACACCTAACACTAATTATAGTAATAATAATAGGAGTAATAATAATAATAATTCTTTTATTTCTATAGCACATTTCCCATGCTTAAATTACTTCCTAGAAATTCAGAAGAAACAACAGGGCACTTGCAACCTTGGAAACAAAAAATATCTGCATAAAACACTAAATACAGTTAGATAGATAGATAGATAGATAGATAGATAGATAGATAGATAGATAGATAGATAGATAGATAGATAGATAGATAGATAGATAGATAGATATTCAAGTTATAAACAATTCCATTATAAACAAATTAAATTCTTTCACCAGGATAGATTTACCTGATTCATATAAAATCATTTCTCAACTGAGACCCTCCACCTGCTTCCTTGACCCAATACCAAAGTTTTTTCAAATAAGTATCGGGCGTGCTAATTGACAGTATTCTTGACATAGTAAACTCGTCAGTAGATACGGGGGTCTTCCCAGACTGTCTTAAGACTGCTGTAGTTAAACCCATACTCAAGAAAAATAATCTTGACTCCTCTGCTTTTGAAAATTTTAGACCTATTTCTAACTTACCTTTCTTAAGTAAAATTCTAGAGAAGGCCGTCATTATGCAGCTTAATGACCACCTCATAAACCTGCTATTCTTGATAAGTTTCAGTCGGGTTTCAGAACAAATCACAGTACAGTAAATGACTTGCGGGTAAATGCAGACAAAGGCTGTTTAACTGTTCTCATGCTCTTAGATCAGAGTGCCGCATTTGATACCATTGATCACAATATTCTTAGAAATCGCCTTAGTCAATGGGTGGGCCTCTCTGGCAGGGTCTTAAATTGGTTTGAATCCTACCTGGCCGGTAGAAAATTCTTTGTTAGTTGTGGTAATTATACTTCAAAGACACATGATATTCTATATGGTGTCCTACAACGCTCTATCCTGGGTCCGCTTCTCTTTTCGATTTACGTGCTTCGATTAGGTCAGATTATCTCGGGGCATAACGTGAGCTACCACAGCTATGCTGATGACACAGCTGTATTTATCAATAGCACCTGATGACCCCGACTCTCTTGATTCACTGACACAATGTCTCACCTGTGTTTCCAAATGGATGAGTAGTAATTTTCTAAAAATAATTAAAGAGAAAACAGAAATTTTAGTGATTGACAATAATGGATATAATGAGGTTATCAGAAAAAAACTTAATGCATTAGGATTAAAAGTCAAGATGGAGGTAAAGAATTTAGGGGTAACTTTTGGCTCTGACCTGAATTTTAAATCACATATCAATCAGATTACTAGGATAACATTTTTTCACTTAAGAAATATAGCAAAAGTTAGACCTCTTATTACATTGCAAGATGCTGAAAAATTAGTTCACGCTTTTGTTTTCAGCCGGCTAGATTACTGTAACGCACTCCTCTCAGGACCACCAAAAAAAGACATCAATCGATTGCAACTGCTAGAATCTTAACTTGGAAACGAAAATCCGAACACATCACCCCAGTTTTGATGTCACTACATTGGTTACCTGTGTCATTTAGAATTGACTTTAAAATATTGCTTATGGTTTACAAAGCCTTAAATAATCTTGCTCCATCTTATATTTCAGAATGTCTTACACCTTACACTCCAAATCGTAAACTTAAGTCTTCAAATGAGTGTCTACTCAGAATTCTAAGAGCTAAACTTAAAAAAAGTGGTGAGGCGGCCTTCTGCTGTTATGCACCTAAAATCTGGAATGGAATAGCTGACTGATAGAAATTCTCCAGGCTAATACAGTGGAGCACTTTAAAAACACTGCTAAAAACACATTACTTTAACATGGCTTTCTCATAGCTTTATCTTAGTGTAATCCTGATGCTCTGTATATTCAATTAATTATCATTATCATTTATGATGGCTCCACAATCCGTACTAACCCCTACTTTCTCTTCTGTTCTTTTTCCGGTTTTCTGTGATGGCGATCTGTGCCACCCCGACCTGATCAAAGCACCATGATGTCCCTACATTAATGGATTAAAGGCCAGAAGTCCACGTGACCGTCATCAGTAAGTTCTTCCATAAGAACCCTGAATACAATGGGGACTGATTGTGAGGTCATTTATGTTAGGTAGAATGCCTAGAGGGGGCTGGGTGGTCTCGTGGCTTGGAACCCCTGCAGATTTTAATTTTTTTCTCCAGCCATCTGGAGTTTTTTTTTTTGTTTTTTCTGTCCCCCCGGCCGTGGGACCTTACTTTTATTCTATGTTAATTAGTGTTCCCTAATTTTAATTCTTATTTATTATGTCTTTTTTCTCTTTCTTCATTATGTAAAGCACTTTGAGCTACATCATGTGTATAAAAATGATAAAAATGTGCTATATAAATAAATGTTGCTGTTGTTGTTGTTGATGATAGATAGATAGATAGATAGATAGATAGATAGATAGATAGATAGATAGATAGATAGATAGATAGATAGATAGATAGATAGATAGATAGATAGATAGATAGATAGATAGATAGATAGGCACTACATAATTAATATGTGGTGAATTGGGCAAGCAGTCATTTCATCAAGACGTAGTGAGACCCCCTTTAATAAATTTGGTGCAGGGACACTCACACATTTCATTTAGGGATTTTGCAGCATGAAAGGGCCTTTTGCTGTCAAGGACCCCTGGGAGTGCACCCAGAATGCCCTAATAGTGGTTATCCCCCTGGTTGTACCAGATTATCAAGCTCCCTTTTCCTGAAGATTGAGCTCAGCCATCAGAACCCTGTTATGTGCTTCTAGACATCCCTAATTTGGTATTTTTTTTGTTTTAATGTTTACTTTTCTTTGAGTTTCCATTTTGGTTTTCCCTGTGATTGTTGCCACTTTATATTGTACTGGCTGTTCTCCTCTTCTAAGGTGGGTTGAAATCTAAGTAATCAACGTCAATCTCAGCGTTAATGTTTGCAGTGCACCATGTAACGCACACATCTCTGTTAGGTGCCATTTGGTAAATGATTCATAAAAGCAGTGTTGATGTTTGTGATATAGAAACCAGACAAACACGCAGGCTGACAAACTCACAAGCCTCATCAGGCAAAGTACAAATAGTTAAATAAAGAGATGATATGGAAACTATTCAAAACATTATCTTGTGCCTGTATATTTTGGTAAAATCTAATCTTGGATTTTTTTTTTTTTTTACTGAGCTCAATAATTAAGATAATGATTCATGGGGATGTAATCCACATCTTTAAAATTCTCAAAGGCATCAATTAAAGTGATCCACCAGAATTCTTTCATTTAAGTAGTGAATCACATAATCAGGGAAAACATTGCGACTTGTGCTGCACCTGTGCAAAGGTTATCTGCAGTCACTCCAGATGTAGCTTGTAACTCCTTCAGAGCTCTCGGAGGTCTCTTGGTGGTCTCCCTCACTCTTCTTCTTCCAAGGTCACTCAGCTTTTGTGTACGGCCTGATCTACGCAGTTTCACAGCTACTCTTTCCATTTCTTCATGGACTCCAAAGGATGTTCAGTAACATGGATATTTTCTTGTGTGCATCCTGTGACTTACACTTTTCAAAATCACTTTTATGGAGTTCTTTGGAGTATTCCTTTGTCTTCATTATGTATGTTAGGCCACCATATTGGTGCAACACAAGCTGGAACATCCAGATAAGGTACATATGAGAATTAATTGAGACCCTTTAACTGCAGACAGGTGACTTCTAAAGCCAAGTGACTGCAACAGTGATAACTAAGGTGTGCCACATTAAGGGGGGTGAATTCTTATGAGATTAATTATTTTGTGTTTTATATCTGTCATTAATTTAGACCTGTTTGCAGAGTATCTATTTTCACTTAGGCATCTATTTAATCATTACTTTCTATAAACAGTAAAATATGAAAACCTGATTGGAGGGTGAATACTTTTTATAGGCACTGCAGATGGGCTATTGGACAACTCAGTCATTACTTAATCAAAAGGCCTTAAAGGATGTCACACAGGTGCACATGGGAGGCAGTTAAAGGCCTTGAATGAGGGTAATTCCAAGCCAGACCGGGATGGAGCAGAGTGCACTGACTCTTTTTGTCGCTTTTCTGTAGTCTATTCGCGGGAAATTCCACATGGCCCTGATGACGTCACTTCCGAGTCTGAGCCTATGGAAGAAGACATTTCCATGTTCGGTCCCTCTGATGTAATTTCCTATACTGGCTTTTAAAAGCTGCCACCTTTCCCCTATCCCCTCAGTTCTGTTTTGGACTCCGATTTGTGCACATCAGTGCTATCACTTTATTCTATTTTGCAGCCAGGAAACAATATATGGGTGGCTGCCCCAAACCTTGGCTACAGCTCTTTATCGAGTTTGTGTCAAGGACTAAACAATCTCGTTTCACTTGTGAAACTTCTTAAGGTTTTATGCTCGAGTAATGCTAATGCACACACATAAACACAAGCTATATACTTCAGTCACCAAAGTTATTACAATTAACATCTGGTATTACTTCAGGAAAGTCATTTCTCCATTTAAAATGTAATATGGTTAAATTTATAAGGAGAATTATAAGGAGAAGGGTGATATAGTCACTTACCTGGGAAGAACTTACATGGTGATCCTCAGGCATGACACTGGGTCTTAATATAATTAATAATTTGTTAGGGTTGTATGTATATTCACCTGTGGACTTGTTAAAGTGCTCATTGAGGAGTGCTATAAAAAATAAACTGAATTGAATTAAATGCAAACTTAAAGTAAAAGCACAAGAAACATGAAAATCTTCTGTCTGTGCATGAAGTGTGCAGCTTCATTTCCGCTGCACAGTTGTTTCCATAAAGTATCACAAGAGCAGTGATGAGAAGCCCACTAAACAAAACACGTGAGAACATCACATTTATGTACATAAATGACTGGCTTTATTATACATCAATGATATCTGCACAGGCGGCACGGTGGTGCAGTGGGTAGTGCTGCTGCCTCGCAGTTGGGAGACCTGGGGACCTGGGTTCGCTTCCCAGGTCCTCCCTGCGTGGAGTTTGCATGTTCTCCCCGTGTCTGCGTGGGTTTCCTCCGGGTGCTCCGGTTTCCTCCCACAGTCCAAAGATATGCAGGTTAGGTGGATTGGCGATTCTAAATTGGCCCTAGTGTGTGCTTGGTGTGTGGGTGTGTTTGTGTGTGTCCTGCGGTGGGTTGGCACCCTGCCCGGGATTGGTTCCTGCCTTGTGCCCTGTGTTGGCTGGGATTGGCTCCAACAGACCCCCGTGACCCTGTATTCGGATTCAGCGGGTTGGACAATGGATGGATGGATGGATATCTGCACAATCAATTGATTCCAGTGTTGTTAAGTGGCACTTTTCACAGCACATACCGTTACAATGCCGAAAGAAAATTGACTGCAGATACAGCATTTTGTTCATTTTCGACATGAATTTATAATCTTAGTTTTGTTCACTCCAAGGTGAACACCCAGTCAGCCAATAGACAATTAAAAAAAGAAACCTTCAATGTCAGCCCGCCACGCACATATGCAAAATGATCATCCCTCTCTAACCTCTCATCAACAGCAGCATTTATTAGAAATCATTGTCTTGTGAGAAAGAGCCTTGGAAATCCCATGAATAGGCTACTTCAGGGCTATAAGCACACAATAAAACATCCAATTTTTTTTTTACAAAACACAAGTAGTGTCAAGATATTGCTTTATGTTCATTGCCAGAGAAATGTCAGCTGCATAGAATTTGATTAGGTGAATCTCTTACAAATGAATCTTCCAACGTAAGTGCAATAGTAATTATCATCCCCAACATCTCACAAAACAACCAGTTTAAAATGAACACAATTAGCCATACACAGCAAATTACGGTCAGGATTTTAAGTTCATGCATCTCATAAATTTTTGGTAAGTTCCATTCTAATACCTTGTAGTTCTGATCTCACGCACTGTTACTCAGCATGTTCAACAAGGAGTGCCAAGGAGTTCTCTTTTTCATCTTCAGGCATTGGGTAAAGTAATTATTACTGGAGGGTCTGGGTAATTTTAGTCCTGTCTGAATTGCTCAACTCATGGTTTTACAGACATGTTGTTTTACACTAGACTAGGTTAAAGATAAATAGGAAGAAGACAGAATATGAGGTCTAATGATGATCACAATTTGGCAGTTAGCCTGCAGGTAGAGCTTTTGAAAAGAGAGGATATCTGGGATTAGTGGTAGCAACAAATGGAGAATTGGATGGAGAGATAACTCATAGAGTGCAGTGTGGATGGAACAATTGGAACAAGATATCAGGAGTATTGTGTGATTGAAGAATGAAGGTGAAGGTTAAAGGTGAGGTTTTTAAGAAGGTGGTAAGACCAGCAATGATGTATGGAGCTGAGACATTGGCAGTAAAGGGAGTGCAGGAGAAGTTAGATGTGACAGAAATGAGAATGTTGAGATGGACATGCGGAGTTACAAAAAAGGAAAGAATAACACATGAGACAATCAGAAGTACAACAAAAGTGGGAGAGATCACTAAGAAAGTACAGGAGAGTAGGTTGAAGTGGCATGGACATGTGATGAGGAGACACAATGCATATGTGGGCAAAAGAGTGATGGGAATGGAAGTGCAGGGGAAGAGAAAGTGAAGGAGGCCAAAGTGGAGGTGGATGGATGAGGTGAAAAAAGATCTGAAGGAAAAGTGCTTAATGGGCAAGGGGGTGTAGGACCGAGCTGATTGGAGAAGGTTGATCGAGCATATCGACCCCCCATAGAAACAGGAAAAGATGAAGAGGAAGAAGAGGCTGACACAACTCCGTAATCTTTATTGAGATGTGAACATGCAATCTGTAAAAAGTTACTGACATGAGCACTTCAGATGGGACTAAAATTACAAATGTCTTCCAGTAGTAGTTACTTTACTCCACCTCTTAGTGTAAAACTACTCCCATCCAAGTATGGCTTTATTTAATTGAATAATATGCTGCTATTTAAAATGTCAGAATTTGGTGGTACTTAGCAAACTCTAATCAATAATTTACAAAATGTCTTCTTAAATAAGAGTGGAAAAGTGCTTCATGTTTCTTGGACATGCAAATGAGTATTTCACTGTATTTCAGGCAATGATACTAATACAAATCCTTGTGCTACGACTATTTTCACCCATAATAATTTTTCTTCTATCTTGATCCTTTCAGTCGGACTGTTATTTTTCATGTATATCTCTTTCTTTCCTTTCTTGTCTGTGTTTACTGATGGACATATTGCTATCCATTCTACACCATTATTGTCATTTATCCATGATTCAGTAATTTTTATAATATCACATTACCTGTTGCCTGTAGTTCATGCGGCATTGTTACATTATGAAGTAAACATTTCAAAAGAAGAATGTTACATTTTGTATTTATGGCCAATATAGTGTACTGCTAAATCAAAGCTTTTGAATTTTGCATTCAAAATCTATTGTATTCCTGTGTTTGAGCACATTTTTGTAAAATACTTTGCAGATAGATAGATAGATATGTCACAGGTGTCTGGTCACACTTATAGGTAATCTAACTTAGACACCATTAAAATATCCAACTACGCCACCCAGTTTTATTAAGAGACTGGGAACTCCTGAAATTTACCAATAATAGCACACAGGTTTCTTTAAATTGGGCGGTGAGTAAACACACAATGAAAGACACAACAGTAATTTTAGAAAAAACAACAGTAAGTTCTATTACACAAAACAATATAAGGTACATTAAAAAGATAAACGAACATAACAAAAACTAAACATATCAGGAATCAATTTCTCTTTTTTTTAAAAGGAAAATACACAGTCCACCCTCTAAAAGTCCGTTAAAAACAAGAATTGGAGTATACAACCTTTAGTGATGCAGAGTCCAGCTTGTGCACTGTGTTACCCCAACACTTAATTGTTCAACTGTCCATGGATGCACTCTGTTCCACTCTGGGCTCCTTGTTTGTCTGGGACCTAGGCATGCCTCATTTCTCATCTGTCAGCTTCGCTTGGTCCTTTCATGCGGATTCCCTCTCTCGCTGAACCCACACCCAGCGTCTCTTTGTGCAACTGTCTCTTCCTCCCTGGAAGTGTTGTCGTCCTTGTGCCTCACGTCGTGCCAGCCAGGTACCCTTGTCTGCCTGTAAGCCCCTGTGCTCTGTCCGAGTGCCTTGGCAGCGTTTTCTGTGGACTGTCCCCCTCCGCCTTCTGCTGCCAGGAGTTTTTATCTAATTCAGTTCCTGCCATTATCAGTTCTGGACAATCAGATTAAACAATGGTACATCTACATTTCCTGGGTTTAACAATTAATGAAAACACAAGTTAAAAAAAGGAATTGCTACCAATCATGAATAAGTACAGATATGCTGATTAGAAACCAATATTTCCAAGTCAGGTAAATACAGACATCCTCCAAGGAATCAGCAGTTCTGTTATCACACGTGGTATTGTTTGTAAATCTCAACCAGCCATAAACTTCAAAGTGGTGACTCCTTTGCAGTACAGCAAATAAATACAACCTGCAGACAGCCCTTTAACTTCTCACCCCCAAGTCTCAATAATGGGTGCCTAATGGAACCACCCAGTGCACAAAAAAAATGTAAAAGTGTCCCCTCTGACAGATAGATAGATAGATAGATAGATAGATAGATAGATAGATAGATAGATAGATAGATAGATAGATAGATAGATAGATAGATAGATAGATAGATAGATAGATAGATAGTGTCACACATGTGTGATTGGGAGGCATCTAAAGGGCCTGAATAATAGTAGTACCATGACAGAACAGGTGGTGGCGAGCTACACTGACATTCTCTCTCAATCCTCTGCAGACTATCCAAGGGGAATCTCGCTTGCTTCTGGCGCCTATGATGATGTCACTTGCGGTACCGGCGCTATTGATGATGTCACTTCCCGTTTCGATGACATCACTTCCGGTTCAGGACCTGATGACACCACTTCCTGTCTCTGCCTTTAAAACTGCCATATTCTCATTCTAAAATCAGTTCGGTTTTGGACTCTGTTCTGTGAACAACTCCACCATTTACCCATTTGGTGCCGGGGTATAGTAAATGGGTGGCTGCCCCAAACTTTTTTTATGTCTCTGGCTCGTTTATATGACAATAGAAAAATAGATAGAGTCAGACACACGTGCTTGGGGAGCATCACACATCAGAATAATGGGATTGAACAGGGAAACACAGTTACTAACTCCTTCTCCCTTTCTACCTGTTGAGCCAAAGCAGAATCTCCAGAAGAACAATGATGTCACTTCTATCCAGGCCTGGAAACTCTGCCCATTGTGTCTCACACCATATTTAAGAGTTAAAGAGACAGGAAGTTGGCATTTATACCCAAAACCCATGTCTGAAGAAGGCACTGCTCCAATTTCAGGTGCGATATCTTTTTTATTTATTTGATCCTTGACCAGATTTGTCTTGAACCTACATCATTTCTTAATCTGCTAGTTTTATTTTTTCTTTGGACAATAAATATGGTACTGTGGAGGTCCACAGACGTTTAACTTGTTTCTTGTGCCTGATTTCAAGAGATTGATAGATTAAATCCTTACACTGGCTCCCAGTTAAGTTTAGGGCAGATTTCAAAATCCTTTTAACATATAAAACTTTAAATGGTCGAGGTCCGGCTTACTTGTCTGAACTTATGACTTACAAACCAGAGCACACATTAAGATCTCAAGATGCCGGTCTGCTTATATTTCCAAGGATTAATAAAATAACAATGGGAGGTCGAGCTTTTAGTTACAGGGCCCCTACTCTGTGGAATGGTCTGCCTGCTACTATAAGAGATGCCCCTTCAGTCTCAACTTTCAAATCCCGGCTGAAGACTCACTACTTCAGTTTAGCATATCCTGACTAGAGCTGCTGATTAACTGTACAGACTGCATCTCTATTGTTAGTCATTAGCACTAAAACATAAGTAATATGATAGCTATAATTGGATACTAACCCTCATCTATTCTGTTTCTCTTCTCAGTACTCAAATGTGGCACTTGGTGCCATGGCCCACCTGCCAAGTTGTTTTGCCTGCCTAAGGTCATACCATCTCTGATGGAGGACTGCAAGAATCATGGGAAAGAGGGGTCCTTTCATCGGATTGGCTGGCCCAGTGCTGTTTCAGCTGTGGAATGGCCAAATGGGTGAGGCAGCTTGATGACTGAGGTCTCCAGGACTCTGAACAAATCCAAATTGTATTATTTGATATCATCTACTCTTATATTCTGCTCTGCACTTGTAATATTTTTATTTTATTGTTATTCTGTATTGAGGATTACTTGTGTTTTGTTCTGTGTATTGTATTGTATATAATATAATATTTTTTATACTCCTCCTCTCTCTTTGTTGGGCCTGGGATCTGGGGACCCTGACACTGAAGCTGGGGGACCGTTACCGCTAATTTAAGGGCCCAGAAGACTATAGCATGATTTCTGTGACATTAGGTCCTACTTCTGTCTTTCAAATTTACATTAGTAAATTTTTGTAATCTTGTTAAAGTCTTTTTATGTGTGTTTGCATATAATGTTAGAAGCACCTACTGCAATAGCCACGTCTGTCTGCTTGTCCATCTGTCTGACCACATGAAAAATCTTAGCCCCAGCTTGGACCAATTCTTTTAAAACCTGGTGCACTTATTATTCGAAGAACTTTGAGATAATTCAGTTTTCGTTGAGATATCTCAAACAGATCACCCTGTACAACATGTCAATGTCAAAATTTCCCTTTTGAAAGAATTGGCAAATCTGCAGACTTGTCTGTTTTAGAACAAGGAAACATTCTGTGTGACTTTAACTGCGAATTAGTTAACTGTTTCAATTTTACATGACAGCAGTTACATAAACTTGTACTTTTTGTATACAGTAGAACCTCTTGGTCACGAATGTTTCCGAATACGTACAAATCGGGTTACGACCAAAAAGTTTGCCAACTATTTTGCATCTGTTCACGACCACACGCTCTGGTGGTGAACAAAAACACTGGTGGCAAGTTTTCCTATGCGCATTAGTACGCGCAAATGATTTCCCATTTTCCGTTTCTCATTTTCTCTTGTTTGCGTATACAGGGCCTAACAAAGCAGCTGCTGATGTTGCAAAAGGAGTTACAATGTTAACCAAGCAGAGGCCTCAAGTGCTGGGAGAGGTGGACAAACTGTTGCTAGTGTGGTTGAACGAGAAACAACTTGCAAGTGATGGCATAAGCGAGCCGATCATATGCGAGAAAGCCAGGAAGATTCATGGCGATTTACTGAAAAAAAATCCTTCTTCGAGTGGTGAGGGTGAGGAATTTAAAGCCAGTAGAGGATGGTTTGAAAAGTTTTGCAAGAGATGTGGCATTTAATTTTTTTTCCCTGTGCTTAAAACTTATAAAAAAAACTTTACAGTGAGTGGTTCGTAAGGGTCTAGTGTGAACTCTTACAATGTTAGTTTTCTCTGTTGTTCAAGGTTTTCTCAGTGTTATTCAATGTTTTTACATTTAGTTTACTATTACACTGTGCATTCTATGGTATAATTAACTAATTTTGTGCTTAAAAAATATATATATATTTACATACAGTTCGTACGGTCTGGAACGGATTAATTGTATTTACATACAATCTTATGGGGAAATTACGTTCGGGTCGTAACCAAATCGGGTCGCGTCCAGAGTTTTGGAGCGAATTACAGTCGTGACCAGAGGTACCACTGTACTTTCCTTTTTTCACCTTTGATATTCGTTACTGACAGCAAACAGATCCCCCAGTTAATCGAACACCAACAGGCTGCATCCATGGGTAGGAACTCATTGTCACTGGCTACTTGTGTGCACTCAGGATGGCAATCCTCTAACGGCAAGTTCAACTAGCTGTGCATGAGGAAACCTCTGTATCAGAAATTGTTTCTGCTTTGTGAAGTTTTCCCAGCTGCTTGAACACAAATGGAAGAGAACCTGTGCTTCAGCATGACATGCCTCCCAATACCATACGTCAAAACAGCTAAGTTAAAAGACCTCCCTAACTGTATAACTATAAAATGCAAGAAAGGATAACAAAATATTATCTAGATATAAATGAAGTACTCTGTGGCGTGTAAGCCCTTGTACATGGAATAAATAAGCATTTACTCTGTATTACCTTCCCACTAAACCAAACTTACAGTTTCATTATCTGCAGATTATAATGATTCACTATTTCATTGATATTGTCATTTACCATCAGAGTGCCACGTTCACCTGGTAGCCATAATGGTCAGTTGCTGTAATAAAATTTGCCTTCACTTCTGTTATTCCTTAACATTTGTCATAACTGAATCCCATTTCAAGAGGATTATTACAGCCAGACCTGCTCTAGCAAAGAAGGAATTTGTTGCAAAAGTTTTGTTATTTTTATTTAGGTTGTGTTAATTGGCAGATATCACTGTGAATGTGGTGTGTGTGTGTTTATGTGCTTGTGTGAGTGAGAGCGGTCCCTGTGATGGACTAGATTCCTGTCCAAGGCCTTTGTTTTAGCCTTTTACTTAGTCCTGGTGGGAAAGCCTCTGGCCCCCACACCCCTGAATTGGATTGAGAAGGTTTTAGAACCAAGCTTCTAATCTCAGTCTATTTAAAGATACAATGCCTGCACAGTCCTCAAATGCACACGTATACATTTTCTACTTGTCTATTAATGGTAATTGCCAGGTTTTTTAAGGCACTGACTCTGATTTTTGAATTTATTCATAGAAATTATTTTCAGTTGTTAGAAAATGTTTTGTGTAGTTTTTGTCGCCATTTAGTTTTTTTTGCTATTTTGCATCACCGTTGTCATAACTCAACAGAAGTTACATGGCTCATGTCATCAGAGTGCTGCCTTAAGAATCGGCCTATCAGATGCATCATTAACTGAGTTTATGGAAAATCCAAGAATAATCTGTCGATGTGTGTGTGTTAGTTGTGCTATTAAGATCTCCCAGTTCCTGACTTTTCCTTTCATTACTTTTTTGTTAAGATTCTTACGACTTTTTCTTACTGCGATTCCACTGGTGTGCACTTTCTGCTTGGTTTTGTTTCTTCTCCTGATCATCCCCTTTAAACTTGGTATTTTCTTCTCTTCTCTCATTTGTATTTTTGATTTTTCAAACACTGACTTTTGGACTTTAGCTTGTTTTTAAAACAACAATTTGCATTTGTGCACTCTTTTTTACTCTTTTTGCATTGGATTGTTCAGGCATTATTTTTTATCTATTTTGCTTTGATTACTGCTTTGCCTTTGATTAATTAATTTTGTAAATAAAACCTTTAACTATAAAGGAGTCTTGCTTTTGTTAATGAGGGCCAGGGGTTTTGCACAGTTCCCCTGTTCTTTCTGAGATGTTTGAATAATGAAGCTTTTCTTCATTTGAGGCTGGTGCAGGCCAAAAAGCCTGCCTCTAGATATTGGGGTAAGTCTCGGCCGATTGCTAGGTCTCACTGCACCCTTCAGGTCTGTATTTTTGAGATAAGTGTGGGTTTTGAATTTGTGGAGACCAGAAGCTTCATAAGATGAATAATTTTTAATCATCTTTATAGCTACTGTGCATTACAAGAAAGGGCAAAGGATTTTATAAGGTAACCAGGAGAAAAGATGTGGCCAAAAGACAAAAATGGGCAGAATACCAAAAGATCAAGAATATGGCAACTAAAACGAAATCATGAGATGAGAATCAGCTGAAAATATCAAAACAAAGGTATCAGCCAGCAGATCATTAAACAAAAGAAAAGCAACGATTTGTTTTTAATTACATAGAATCGGTGAACTGCTGGGAGAGGCTCTGACCACCAGCACTCATTTAAGGAGCCTTACTAAGTGAATGTGTGTGTTCAATTTGAGGTTAAAAAACAGCCGAGAAGCGCAGCACATAAATCTGTATGTGATAAATGAGGTCTGAATACCAGAATAACTAGATAAAGAACTGATGAAAAGCAGATTGATGATAGATGACAGAATATCAAGTGTGTGAAATTTACTGCCATACCAAGTGGAGGAGGAACACACTGCAACATTTATACCCAACTAACAGGAGGTGTGATCTCGTAGTCAGATGGGGGTCTTTCTCCTTGCAGTTAGTCAATCTGCTACTTTTTCCTCTCCCAAGTTCTTTTAATGTCTGTAGTACAACAAGACATAATTTAGACAATACCAAGTGCATTGGTATAGCATGGAGAGCATTCACTGGTGCTCCATCTCACCTCTCTAAATTTCTTTTGTTAAGTTTAAAGCAAATTCAGGGTGCAGTATAATTTACTGTAGCTTTGTTTTGAAAACCTCACCATGACTAATGAAGCTGTGCATCAAAGCAGTTTGTTTGCATTTTTTATTGTGTTGATGTCACTTTCAGCCAATTAAAGTGTGTTGAAATCGAATCTCACATTATAGCAGCGCACCTGCTCTTCTTTATTGTTACACTATTTTTGGATTGAGTCATTCAATCAAACTGATGCTTTTATGGAAGACAAACTAACAATTCGGTTTTTATTATGCTGCATGTCATTTGTTTGTAAACCTGGAGAAAATATCATCTCTAAACTGACTGTCAGGTAAAACTGATGATACACACATAATATAAATTTAAATATCATTTTTTATTATATCAAAACTAATACCATATATACACAGTGGATTCAGAATGAAGGGGTCTGAATACTTTCTGAATGTACTGTATATAAGAAAATATACAATGTATAAAGGATTGGAGCTCTAAAGGACCCCCATTTCGATGTCTGGTTGGAAACAAATAAAGGAATAGATGAAAAAATATCGTTTAGGTGCCTCTCACCAGGATATGCAGCTCATCTTGATCTTGGAAGTGCCATCCGAAGGTGGAGCTCTGTCCTCCTCGGAAGCAGATCCCTAACTGTTATGATGACTTTTACTGTATGTAGTGGTAATGCCAGAACCGACTGGGCTTGCACTGCTAATCTAGAGGAGATGTCAGTTGGCCTTTAAATGTTGTCCTCCATTCTAAATGAAACAGAAAGTGGGTTAATACTTGTGTTTCAACCTCAATCTTCTCCAAGCATTTCACTTCATAAAGAAATGTGAAACACACATTAATCTCGCTGATATGGCAATAAACAACAAAATATACAAGGTGGTGCAGGGAAACAGGAAATTTTGGAAGTAGGTGTTGGCAACCCTGGGGTGTCAGCAGTTGTTTGGGACCAATGTGACCTTGTTTAGTTATAATGGAGCAGTGGAGTGGCACGCAATGAGCGTTGACTGTGAAAGCCTTTTACAAGAATGGTGATTGTGTGCCTGCTGTGCAAAGGGAACTTTGGTGTCATTACCAGTTAGGATATTATGATCGTGTCTCGTCTGCTCATCAAAATGGGTGCGTAATTTCGAAGAAATGGGTTCAGCCATAAAAAAGAAGACCCCAGATGGGGCCACTTTGAATACTGCCGGACAAACGATGGCAACTTTTCAACGAATGTTTGGAAGGTGTATCATTTCATAAAACGGTGACATTCCAAGGCCTCCAAGATACCCAGATCTCACTCTTTGTGTTTTTCTGTGGGAACATCTTAAAAGCCAAGCGTACCATACATGTCCTGCAACCATTGCTGAACTAAAAAGAAGGATTAAAGAGGAAATCTGAGCCATTCCTCTTGACATGTGTGGCAGGTGGCCGGGTGTGGTCATCAGCCGCCTGCATATTTAAGGAGCCGACTCCCCTCACTCAGGGCTGGAGTCGGGTGAGGAGAAGGACGAGGTTGGAGAGGAGGCGGCAAGGAGAGGCCTGGCGAGAAGAGAAAGAGAAAGAGAGGTGGCTTAAAGAGGAGACTGGACTTTGGGAGACTGTTGGGGTTTGTGTGGCGGTGCACTTTAAAACTTTGTATATAGTGTAAATAAACGTGTGGTGATGGCTTTAAATGTGTTTGCCTGTCTGTGTCCGGGCCGCCCAATTCACAGTGGCGTAGTCGGCAGGATGCTCCCCCTGGGACAAGGTGGGGACCTGCATTGAAAAATAAGTCTGTGGATGGCCCGGCACAGCAGGGGAGCTCACCCACGTGCCACAGGGGCGGCGTGCACCCAACCCCTCAGGTACAGAGTGTGACCTGGACCATTAGTGGTCCGCCATTGGACTGTGTATTTCAGGGATGGCTCAAAGACGTGGCGGCAGCAAGGGGAGCTGCCGGGAAGGAGAAGCTGCAACTACAACAGCCGCAGCAGCCGCGGAGCTGCCCAGAGTCTCGTCTCCGTGTATGGAAGGAGGACGAGATGGCCGCCGACCGGAAGTCCCTCCTTGTGACAGGCACGGGGTTGGATAGCGTGTCCCGTGTGCCCGCCAATGATTGGATGGAGGCGGGCCCGGGGAATGTCCATCCTGTGCCAGTGGGAAACCCAAATGGGCCGGAGGAAAGGGCCCATAGAAAGCAGTAGGCGAGTGGCGCTGCTTGTCAGGTAAGCTCACCGTCGACTGACTTTCTCTCCCTGGCAGCAGTTCTGCAGCGGTTGCAGAGATGCCTCCTGCTGATCGGATTGCAGTCACCTGAGCTATGTGCCCTCCGGGCGGAGACGCTGAAGTCAGAGGGGATGGCAGTCGCGTCAGAACAAGCGCCGCTGGCGAAAGGGGAACGGCGCGGCACTGGATCTTCTGACCGGAGAGGTACAGCGGAGACGGTGAGTAGGACCGGCCCCGTAAAGCTACGGACGCCGACGGGGCAGGGTCTGTCCTTCTCCAGTAGGCAGACCCGAACCGTCGTGGCGTCCCAAAGACAGAGGAGGAATCGGAGGAAGAAAGCCGACTCCTCTGATATAAGAGGACGTGTTGCTGGGTGCTCACGTCCCAAGAGAGGCCACCCTCTGCCGAGGCAGAGAGAAAGCCTGCAGCCTGAGAGGCTAAGAGCGAGTGTGCTCCCATTGGCGGTCACGTGGCAGGGATCACGGAGGTCTCGGATGGGGAAGCCGAGAAAGAAAGTATCGGGGTGGCGGTCGGAGCGGAGAGCGTTGGCCCAGCTACGGAGGAAGCGTGCCGAGGGGCCACATCAGGGCAACGTCTCCGCCCCCTGTTTTTCTGTTTATTTTGTAGGACCAGGCCCTAGGCTAGAACATGTCGGCTTACCGCCGAGGAAAACCTGCCCTCGCGGGACGGGTCGCTGGCCCCTAGGGGCAGAAGGAGAAGGACGAGGTTGGAGAGGAGGCGGCAAGGAGAGGCCTGGCAAGAAGAGAAAGAGAAAGAGAGGTGGCTTAAAGAGGAGCCTGGACTTTGGGAGACTGTTGGGGTTTGTGTGGCGGTGCACTTTAAAACTTTGCCTATAGTGTAAATAAACATGTGGTGATGCCTTTAAATGTGTCTGCCTGTCTGTGTCCGGGCCGCCCAATTCACACGTTACGTCGAACAATGCAGAATTTCCACAACAGGCTGTCAGAATGTGTACCGAGAAATTGACAACACCTTCATGATGTTTTCTTCAAAACATAAAATAAATATTGAATGAATATTGATTAATTATCATTAATTGCATATCCTGTATACTACAATTCATCATTAAATGTATTTTGTAATGAGTTTATTTGTGCATTGAACGTCTATTGAAAATTTCCTGTTTCCCTGCGTCACCCTGTATATCTTACTTCTATATATAATTTTAATAGGGTGCTTTCGGTTGTGTTCAATAAATTCAATAATTTATTAGTATGTCATTTTACTTTAGATTTTAATTATTCCATACTTAAATTAAAACTGATATATCTAATTACTGGATAGCTAGAAGGCACTGGGAAATACAAATTGGACATAATTACATCTAGGATTCCATATTACTAGAACAGTGAACCCCCAGACCAGTAGTGGGAAGAACAATATAGATAGATAGATAGATAGATAGATAGATAGATAGATAGATAGATAGATAGATAGATAGATAGATAGATAGATAGATAGATAGATAGATAGATAGATAGATAGATCCTATCCGAAGTGGTCATGTCAGTAATTTTTTGCAGACTGCATGTTCACGTCTCAGATAAAGATTAAAGCATCTTCTTCCTCTTCATCTTTTCCTGCTTCTATGTGGTGTTAATGTGCCTGATCAACTTTCTCCAAACACCTCCGTCTTATACCTTCAAGCCCTGTTTCCTTCAAATCTTCTTTTACTCTATCCATTCACCTCCACTTTGGCCTCCACCACTTTCTCTTCCCCTGTAATTCCATTCCCATCACTGTTTTACCTGTATATTCATTGTCCGTTCATATCACATGTCCATAACACCTCAACCCACTTTCCTATACTTTCTTAGATATGTCTCCCTCTTTTGTTGTACCTCTGATTGTCTCATTTCTTATTCTGCCCTTTTTTTGTAACCGCACACATCCATCTCAACATTCTCATTTGTGCTACATCTAACTTCTTCTCCTGTACTCCCTTTACTGCCCATGTCTCAGCTCCATACTTCATTGCTAGTCTTACCACCATTTTAAAAACCTCATCTTTAACCTTTGCCTTAATTCTTTGATTGCACAGTACTGATACTTTCTTCATACTGTTCCACCCACACTTAACACTATGGGTTATCTAATATTCCATCTCAGGCTACCACTAATCCTAGATATTTAAATCTTTTCACCCTTTTTCAATAGCTCTCCCACAGCTTAACTTCTGAATCCTGATCATCAATAAACCTCATATATTCTGTCTTCTTCCTATTTATCTTTAACTCTGTCTTCCAAAGCCCTTCTCCATTCTTTGAACTTCCACTTTTCTACTCAATACAAACAGGGCCATGTTAGGCTTGAGACCATCACAGAAAGACTGGGCTTACTGAGTCAGCACTGAAAACGTCAGAAACCTGTTGTAGACCACACATAGACAAATTTGGGTTAACCAATCAACAACCTTATCGTCAGCTCTTTAGGTTGTGGACAGAAACCAGAGTACCCCAAAAAAACAACAGAGACAAAGGAAAACCCTACGAAAACTGAGATTTGAACCCAGGGTTGTGGGGCTGTGAGGCAGCAGGGTGCTATTTAACTTAGCAATAAAGTGATGAAAAAGAGTAGAGATTTCAGTGAAGAATAAAGTTCATATGAGTGCATTTTAGAGGAGTTATAAATCAAAAACAGGCTTTCTAACAGCAATAAAGAATTCAAAGCCTTTGCTTTTATGTGTAACTGTCATATGCCCTGTGACAAGCTGATAATCAGGCCAAATTATACAGTATATTGAATTTCACTTCACTTACATACTTTACTCTGCAGGTCCCAATTTTAGTGTTTCTTAACTGTGAAAAACCGATGACAAATGATTGAGTGCTATTGAATTATTTATTAATATTAAGGTATAAAGAGAGATTTATGATGTTTATCAAAGAAGGTTAGAATATTTAATGTACTTTTAATGCGTTATGAGGCAACACACACTATTCCATTTTTATTAATCCTGTGAGAGATGAGCAGGTTATCTGAAACAGCTTTTCGGACTCCAAAAATGCCAAACCTTATCAAGTCCTAGTACACCTCATTAGGCACTGAGGCCACAAGAAACCTCGATACATCCATTTCCTAAACCCACTTATACCAGGTCATGGTTGTGGAGAGCTATCCTGGCAACATGGGACACTTAGCACACACATTCATGCGTATAGTTTTGTCATCCGTCAGACTAGCAGCATGTCTTTGGGATGTGTTAGAAAAGAAACTCACGAGAACAAAGCTTCACTCCCCATCCAAACTCTGGACACTTTCCAATTATTTATATACAGTATGATGGTCATGCCAAAACTATCATTACATAACATTCTCAAACCTCCTTAATCCAACTCAGGGTCATAGGGTGCTCGCATACCAGAATTAGTGATTGGAATTACCCAGAAATGTCTGACAATATTGAGAAGACTGGTAGTTACATCATGTCACCTCACCCTTGAATGAAAAATAATGACTGCTGCCTCTGTTATGGTTTCATAAAAAAATGGCTGACAGCAACATGTGGTGATCATAATTCTTGTAGAGGAGAAAATCCCAGTGGAGATTTACACACAACTTCAGCGCACATATAGAGACGCCTGCATGGGCAGTAGCAGTGTCAGACAATGGGTAAAGAACTTTAAAGCTGGGGACATGGATTCCACCAGTCAGCCTTGTGGTGGTCACACACAAACCCACTTCTATCAAGAGGAACAATCTATGAGCTCATAAGGGAGAGTCAAAGAAAAGCTTGGGTTGCTGCTGGAAGACGTGTTGACGCCATTAGGGGGTACGTAACTTGTGGTCTGAATGTGGATCCCAATGCCTTAGTGCAGTGATGGGGACATCTGTGCTAATAAAATGGTGCCGTCTTTTGGATGAGACATAAAATCAAGGTCCTGACTTTCTGTGGTCATAAAAGATCCCTGGGCATCCTTGGTAAAGAGCAGGGTGTATCCTGATATCCAGGCTAACTTGTCTTTTATGGCCTAGTCATTCTGGCCCCTTAATCATTCCCTGTTTCTAATTGGCCATCTCTCCCACCACTTCACCACCTAATAGCTAATGTGTGGAGAGCGTACTGGCACAAAAATGGCTGCCAATGCATGATCCAGGTGGATGCTGCACATAGTGGTGGTTGAAGTGGCTCCCCACTCACTATAATAAGCACTTTGAGTGGTGACAAAAGAGCAATATAAATGTAAAGAATTATTATTAACAATTGACAGTGGGTAGTTTATTATTTATGTTTCTGTTTAATTCTAAAAATAACAAGCTACATTACACAATGAAAACAGGTAATAAAATAAATTTCAAAATATTTGATATCTCTTGTCTTACATGTACCCTCAGTGTTCATCCTACACATTTCTTTGATAGCCTTGTGTGTGATATCCTTACACTCTCTATTGAGTTCTCATAAAGCCTGCTTCTCAGACTCTGTCATTTTGATGTGCTTTGCTCACATCCTGTCCACTTTTTGACTACCAGCAATAGAGGATGGGCTCCCATTACCCACATGATGACATCACTCGTATTGTGGCTAATACTTTCAGTCTTTGAAGGCGACTCTCAGCGTTCCCCCTATGCAATTCCCTGGTATCCTTGTGTGTCAACCAATGCTTCCTGTCATGATCATGTTTGACGGAGCAACCAAAGAGAAACTGACCAATCAGAGAAAAAGCCAAACTAACCAATCAGTTTTCTCTGAGGGATCAGACAAACACACACAGACATTAGTGTTTTATTATATAGATGGATATGCTCCTTATTCTTGGTACAACTCTTTGTATGTATAAATAATGGGTGAGGTGTCAGGATATAATGATTTTTAGTAGGATAATATGAATGGGTGAATTGACACAGAGAAGAAATAAAGTGGTCCAGAAATTAGTCAATTGATGCAGTTTATTTACCTTGTCTTAGTTACTGGCCTGATGTATTTAGTGGTATCAGCCGACAGACTAAACACCAAAAGCACTGCTCTACAGCCTGTCTTTGCCTTTTGATAGTTTCTGTTGTTCTTACAGTTCTCAATGGCCCAACAAATACATCCTTAACACTAACAGTAGACTTTCATGCTTCACTCATCACTAATTATGAAGAATGCATTTTTGAACGAATATTCCATGTGCTAATTAAATTTGAACTGGTTGTTTTATTTCCATGTCATATTTGGGAATTTCCACCATTTTGTTGGACCGTTGCAATGTCTTGCCAGCCTGTCAGATTAGACATGTGTGATTTATGTATTTCTGAATATGGTTAATTTTACCATATTTAGTGTTGATACTTTGAACATTTCAGTTTTATTTCAATCATATGTTTTCTGCACAGTAGCCAGGATGCAGCCATACTCTTTGCCAGCAACAGTGCCATTGCTATTCACGTGACCGAGTTTGTGCATGCAGTGTCACCACGGATCAGCTATATAAGTTGGCGTCATGGGATGCAGTGCATCCTAGTTTGAGGGAAAACTATTAAAATAATAAATTTGAGTGTGTTTTTCTGGACTGATGTTCAGTATTTCAAATTCCTTCCTGGTATTCTGATCTACTTAGCTTTTCTACTTTTTGGCCCCTGATTAGTGAAAGTAATCTTTCTTTCTAGCAAAATTACTTAGTTATTTTCTCTGCTTTTCCCGTTCTGTTATAAGCAGTGTTTTGTTCATAATTTTTTTTGTAAGTTGTAATGAATATTTACAAAGTACACTTCTATTTAGGGATTTTGGGAATTCTGAATTTAACATTAATTTTTAGTTTCATGAAGAACTGAAACTGTAAATATCTACTGTAATTTTGTGATGTTTTGTTAAGGGTGCTGCCATTTTAGGGCAAAGACGTCAAGGTGTTTCCTAGGCTCTAGCCATAAAGGTCATCCTTGAGATCCCATTGCTATCTAAGATTGGCAGGTAGCCGCTGTGCAGTGTGTGAAGTGAATTCTTCAGCATTGTCTTTCTGGTTAATGAAAAGAGTCCCTGTTATAGGTGTCGTTAGGGGAAAAGGTGTTGTATGAATACAGTCTGTACTATTTGTATCCAGTGCATTGTCAAAGGAAGGATGAAATAATGATAATTAATATTTTTTTCTTTTATTCTCAATAAGAATTTACATATAAGAAGTTCCTACTTAGGTATAGATGTTTGGTAACATATTTTAATATGTGTAATTATTTTGGGACCTTTATATATACAAAGTATATAGGTGTGCTAAAGATTATACCATTTATCTGTATGGTGATTGGTGCAAACTAAGTTGCTTTCTTGAGTGCAAATTACCGTAATTTACTAAAGATGGTTTCTTTCTTATATTCTCCAGTCTTGTAAGGTCAACTGACCAGTGCACATGGCAGGCACCTTCAAGCTTGCTGTAATAAAGGACATCTATTTTGGAGTTATTGGTAATGGTGATCTTGACTGTTGTTAATTTACAGAGTATTTCCTTGACAGTCTTCAAAATTGGTTGGCGATTTCATTTTAACAACAGATCGGTTTGACTTTAAGTGTTGACCTCAGCTTGTTTCTAATTACAGTCTCCATCTGGTGCATATCATTCTAAAAACATATTGTCTGATCTCACATCAGTATACTTCCATCCCCAGGTCAGAGTTTGAATCCCTTTGTTTGTTCTCATGTGTGCCCATCATGACCTAAACAGGAAGGGTTTTATGCTACAGTGGTGAGCAAGTGCATTAGCTCTCCCACCTAACATTCAACGCCTATAAAAATATTCACCCCTTATTATTATTATACAACATTGAATCACAGTCAATTTAATGTGGCTGTTTTTGACACTGATCAATAACAATTATTTTGTGTGTAATATTTGTCATTAATTTAGACCACTTTGCGGAGATCGGCTTTCACTTTGATAACAGAGTCTTTTTCTGTAAAAAAAAATTCACTGTGATTTATTGTCGTATATCAATAAAATCTGAAAACATCCAAGATGCTGAATACTTTTTGTTGGTATTGTGGAGGGGTCAATGTTCTGTACAGACAAGCCCTGAGACAAACTAATCAAGCAACCTTTATTTTATATAGCATATTTATACCTTTTGCAAATACAGTTATACATGTAATTTTAGTGTTGGAGCACATGCCGATTAAGTGACTTGTTTGGAGTCACACAGAAGGTCACCCTCGTTGTTGATTATCCTCTGTCTGCTCTAGATGGGTTATCAGCTTTAGTTAAAAAAAATAAAATAAGCTATCGCAAGGCAGCATGATGGCACAGTGGTGCCTTGCAGTAAGGAGAGCAGGTTTCACATCCTGTGTCCTTTTTATGTTCTCCCTATGTCTGTGTGGGCTTCTTCTGGGTGCTCCAGGTTTCTCCTGCAGTCCAAAGACATGAATTTTAGGTGGACTGGTAGTGCTAAATTGGCCCCTAGTGTATGCAGTCCGGCCCACAACAACAACCTCATCATCAAGTTTGCTGATGACACCACAGTGGTCGGACTCATCTCAAAGGGAGACGAGGCAGCTTACAGAGAGGAGGTCCTGAAGTTGGCAGCCTGGTGTTCAAAGAACAATCTGGCTGTGAACACCAGGAAAACCAAGGAGATCATTGTCGACTTCAGGAGGCACAGCACTGACTTAGCCCCCCTTTACATCAACGGCGAGTGTGTGGAGAGGGTCCATACCTTCCGGTTTCTCGGTGTCCTTATCGCCGCTGACATCTCCTGGACAAACAACATCAAAGCAGTGATCAAGAAGGCTCAGCAGCGGTTACACTTCCTGAGGGTCCTCAGAAAGCACAACCTCGACTCCAACCTGCTACTGACCTTCTACCACTCGTCCATCGAGAGCCTGCTGACGTACTGTATCACAGTATGGTACGGCAGCTGCACCATGGCAGACAGGGAGACGCTTCAGCGAGTAGTAAAGGCGGCACAGAAGATCATCGGCTGCCCTCTCCCCTCCCTGATGGACATTTACACCTCCCACTGCCTCAGCAGAGCAAAAAATATCATCAAGGACAGCTCCCACCCCGGCTCTGATCTGTTTGACCTGTTGCCTTCAGGGAGGCGCTACAGGTGCATCACAACAAGGACAAACAGACTCAAGAACAGTTTTTTCCCAAAAGCCATAACCATTCTAAACTCACACATGCACTGACTACACAGTCTAACCCCCCAACCCCTGGACTTCCTTCTATCCATCAACTGTGCAATATCCAATATCTAAATAGTACTGATAATAACTGTGTAATATCTGTATACTGTACAATATCAATACTCTCAGAATCCAACATCCACTACTCACGGCACATGATCATCATTATTGTGCAATATTTAAATTATGTGTAATAACCCAATAGTGCAATAGTTATTTATTCTTTCCAGTATTTAAATAATGTGCAATAACCCGATTAGTTATTATTCTTTCCATATGTATATAGCGTCACAGAACTTTTTTGCAACTTTTTGCACCATTTGTTTATTTGTTTATTTACTTGTTGTGTTCTACATATATGTCTACACTGAAGGAGCTGCTTTTAATCTCATTGTACATGTGTATAGTGACAATAAAAGGCATTCTATGTGTTTGTTTGGGTGTGTGTGTACTCACGTGGTGATGGACTGGTGCCCTGTCCAGGGGGGTGTTCTTGTTTTGCACCCTATGCTTTCTAGGGATTAGGCTCTGGCTTCTTCATGGCCCTTTTTAGGATTAAGTGGATTTAGAAAATGGTATGGCATTGGCTATCGCTTTAGTGTTTTAGGGGGCAACAGATTACAGATATCAGGTCTTTACCCAGTCAAGGGACATTTTGCTTCTGCATACTGCAGAACTGAAATGTCTAACAGAAGTCCAGTTGCGAGCCGATGACAATTTACACACCTCACACTTCGTTAAGATAGCCAACAAATATGGACACGTTCTGTGAATGCCCCCTAACATCACCTACTCCACACTCTCCTAATTCCATATCAGCCTCACAAGATTCATCCCAAAAACCTGAAGTAACAGGAATGTCAAAAGAACATACAACTCAGTGTACTGTTCTCGTCTTTGGTGTTTGAACCAGAAACTAAACAACAGCCAAACTCTACTTCACAAAAGATTCACAGACTCAGGAAATAGTGGTTTGCTCCAATTTTATTTTGATTTTATGAAGTTAGAGTGAAACTGAAAAGAAGCAAATTACAAATAATTACTGATTTAAAATAAACAATATAACTTTGCTATATATTTATCCAATTAACTTAAAATAATACTTACAGGCTTTGCTTCAATAGGACTAACAAACACAGAAGCAATTAAGAAGGCTAACAGAATGTCAGGTTACATAGTGCCTTGATGTGTGGAGTACAAGTCCAAGGAGGTTCTGCTTAAGCTTTATAACACACTGGTGAGGCCTCATCTGGAGTACTGTGGGCAGTTTTAGTCTCCAGGCTACAAAAAGGACATAGCCGCACTAGAAAAGGTCCAGAGAAGAGCGACTGGGCTGATTCCTGGGCTACAGGGGGTGAATTATGAGGAAAGATTAAAAGAGCTGAGCCTATAAAGTTTAAGCAAAAGAAGATTAAGAGGTGACACGATTGAAGTGTTAAAAATTATGAAGGGAATTAGTGCAGTGGATTGAGACTGTGACTTTAAAATGAGTTCATCAAGAACACGGGGACACAGTTGGAAACTTATCAAGGGTAAATTTCACACAAACATTAGGAAGTTTTTCTTTACACAAAGAACGATAGACACTTGGAATAAGTTACAAAGTAGTGTGGTAGACAGTAAAACTTTAGGGACTTTCAAAACTCAACTTGATGTTTTTTTGGAAGAAATAAATGGACAGGACTGGCAGCTTTGTTGGGCTGAATGGCCTGTTCTCATCTAGTGTTCTAATGTTCTAATCGTGAAACATGCTGTCTATCTAATGTCTTCCTGTAATTCTATTTCCACTTCCTTACAAGTATTTACATGAATATTCATAAGGTTATATTAATATTCCTTTGAACAACAAACAGCTATTCTGTGAGGCAGAACACTCAGATTTTCTGAGGTATAGATTTCATTTTACCATGAAAAGTAGTTAGCAATTGTGCATTACCTGTGGTGTGGGAGTACCAAACAAAACCATTTGGATATGATTCATGCAGCTTGCAGAGGTAAATTGTTTAAATGAAAAAAATTAAAGTATTGAGGCTTCACAGAAAATATTCTGATGTGTTTCTACAAGAAGTCAGCGGGCACTCTGGACATTTTCTCATTGCACATTGGACTGACAAATATAAAAAAGCACACAACTACAGGACAGTTTATCTTTTCTTGTGCAACAGACATAAGTACCAAAATTCTAGAAAAGTCAGCCATTAGAAAACTAAACCAACTCCTCTCTACACTCTCTTCACAAGCTCAGGTTAGTAAAGGGAGCACAAGAGATAAGTTAGATGTGCCATAAATGAGAATGTTGACATGAGTGTGTGGAGTTACAAAAAAAGAATAAGAAACGAGACAATGAGAGGTACAACAAAAGTTGGAGAGACAACTAAGAAAGAGCCGGAAAGTAGATTGAAGTGGAAGAGAGGCCATGAATGTGTGGACAAAAAGAGTGATAGGAATCAAAATACAGGGGATGAGAAATGGAGGGAGGCCAAAGTGGAGATGAATGGATGAAGTAAAAGAAGATCTGAAGGAAAAGGGCCTGACAGGCGAGAAGGTGCAGGACCAAGCTGATTGGAGAAGGTTGATCAAACACATCGACCCCACACAGAATTGGGACAAGATGCAGAGGAAGAAGAAGATGAAGAACTCTCCTCACAAGCCCAGGTTATCCATCACAAAGACAAATGGACACTTGCTTCAATATCAAGCACACATATATCAAGATATTTGTGTTGTATTTTATCATTTTATGCACACTGTTGTGTGTATATTTATTATTATTTGTTACTGTGTGCCATTTAGGAGATCATGTTGGCTAGTTTACATTAAATTTGCTGCTAATAAGGGGTCACAGAACAGAAATAGCTAAAACAGGGTTACAAGGCTGAAAAGGTTGAGAACCACTGCCTTACACCACACTGCCAATGAGCCTGCAGGTCTGTCGTTTCGTTTTTTCTTTGTTTATCCCCTGCTTGTGTTTTCTTTAGTAAATCATTTCTTTTTGTGTATTTTAGCCTCCGTGGTGTGGTTCTGGGTAATAGTGGCCCCTCATAAGGATGCCGTGTATTAGATGAAGCAAATGCAGAGATAATGGACACACGGATCAATGAGTGGATTCTCCAAAATCTACACTACACCAACAATGTCCACAACCCCAAAGTAAGAACTGAGGAGTTGCAGGTAATTGACATCTTCTTGTGCACCAATCCTAAACATGAATAAGCGCTTCATTTCTCCATTACTTCACTCAGCAGCCAGCTGAGGCAGCTAAATTATTTACGCTCTTAATTGATGGATCTTCCGTGCCATTTAAAAACTAGCCACCTGTAGTCAAGGGATTTGTCATCTCCTAATATTTACCTGTCAATAGTTACAACAGGTGGACATATTTTAAAAGAAATGTAAAACATGATTAAGTATGTTACGGGAGGAAAGAATATCAGCTTTGGCCTTTTTTTTATTTCTTCCCTATTAGTTGCTCCTATGATCCATGATGATGGCGAGTGGTCCTGACAGTCCACCAAGTATATCATGAAAGTGAAATTAAGAACTGTGCATCTGATGTGATTTCCAGCTACAATTAGGAATGAGACCATGCATCAACAAATAAATAGGAGCCGAGAGGCTCGAAGGGAGCACTTCGACCAGGAACAAATAGCTCTCTTCAGACCTCCAGAGCGGACAACTTTAAGTGGCACATTTCTTCCCTAACGCTAGCAAATGAAGTGTAATAAGACTCGAGCGGGTCTTGTCATTTTAGGAGGTTATTATTTGGTAACCTAGTGTAGCTAACAGTCTTATTATCAACTAGCTCATATGTCAGAGGTCTAATCGATTTAAAGGTTGTAAAACCTGTGTTCCATATCATTAAATTTGCCTCCAGGTGACAGGCAAGATTTACGCCACCATTCAGTTAATCAGGAGAGTCGCCTCATGCATTCACAAAGGTGCTGTACGCTTAAGAAATGGGTCACGCAATGAGGCGGCTTAAAGCACCTCATTCCACAAGTCCTTTGTGCCTCCGACTCATCAATTGATTTTTTTTTAGGGCTTGCCAATTCGTCAGGCGTTCCCAGAGAAGCAAGCATGAGGATGTGAAATGTGGCGATTGTGCAGACTCTATTTGTAGATAACAGCGAATTAAAAAGCCAACGAGGTCAATTAAATAGAACAGAGCTGCGTTAGATCATTCAGTTTACAGAAATGCGTCAAAGATGCTCTTTTCAGTTTGACTCCTAGCATTTACTTGGCATTTCTGTTACATAGTTCAGACTGAAAGGTGCAATTTCATGCATTAGGGTAGTGGTCTTTGTCATTTTCTTCACATTAACAAAAATGTCTTTGGCAAGAGTCCGGCCTCTCTAATGCTCTATCTCAAAAACCTTAAACAGTCTCATTTTTAAGACTAATGTGACCTTTTATATAGATTTTAACAAATTGAATTTTCCAGAGCCACAGTACCTTTGTAGCCCCAGCCTGCCCTCTTGCAGTTGCTAATCAGAAGCCAAGCCAAACCTAGGTGACCAAGAATACATTTAGATGGTCTTATTTTGCATGTCCTTTGCATCTTAAGACATACAGGGTCCTGCCATGTTACAAACAGAACATATTCTGATACATGGAGTGCACTAGCACTGCCCAGTACCACAGAGTGGTGTAGTAGTGCAGGGGTCCGTGCTATTGTGGCTAGGTTATTGTCCATTTGGAGTTTGCAGGGACACCCCATTTCCCGTAAGTACTCCCTAAAGATGTACTTGTTAGATTTATTGGCAAGTCCAAATTGGCCCTGTGTGTGTGTGTGTGGGTGTGTGTGTGTGTGTGTGTAGGAGCCCTGTGAAGAAAAGGCTTGCTGTTCATGGATGTTTCCTTCCTTGTGCCTACTGCTACCAGGATAGCCTCCTACGACCCTGAAATAGAATAAAACATTTTGAGTATGTCATGTCATGTCATGTTCACAACATGGCAGCATACAAAGTCTACCCCTGCTGTCTCCTTCAATTGTTCACACATAATAAATGTCATTCAGTTACCAAAATGCACAAATATTAAACAAGAACTTGCTTGCCTGATGTAACATTCATGTGCGTCCTCAGATTTGGTTAGCTTGGTTTAACATTTTCTAGTCACTTCATCTAAGAGTTGGTTATCACAATTTTGTTTATTGCATATTGTTTAACAGTAAGTCCTATTCAAAAACAATGGTGATAATAGAATGTAATTAAGCATTGTGATTGAGTGTACTGCACTTTCCACAGATAAATGTTTTATTCAGTCCGCAAAATGACGAAAAGGGCCACTATGCATGCCAGTACACTGTTCAAAAAAATGATCAAATGATCAGCCATCTGGCTAAGTAAATTGTCAAGTTCTGGTCAGGCTGGAAGAAGCTGCATCCTGTGGTTCAGCCTGTTCCAAACTAAATGCCTCATTCCAGCTGCTGTGGGTTTTATAGCTGGGGGGACCGGAAGGGGTGGAGTCAGTTGCCCTCATTGGTGTTCTTCTCAGTACTGCGGAGGGAACAAAAGAGGAGAAGGTTAGCATGAGCGCCACCTCTCGACCTGGATTAGCATTACCTGCCTCAGATAAGCCCAGTGGGTTATCTACAGATGTGCATGTGTAACAGCATATTTGTATTCCACACAAAATAAATTTCTTAACACCATTTTAAATATTGTTTTGTCTCAAATTGCTTTAATAGACTGCAGATTCTAGACTCAGGTGATTAAAAGATTCCTGTGCTCTTGTTAGCTGTTGAATGGAGTAGGTCTCTTGCTGATTGTAGTTTAATTTTATTAAATATTAGCCACGCCTCGCTCTGCCCACTTTTTAGTGGAAAAGGACAGTGAGGATGGCCCTGCCAGGCTCCCCACTTCTGACGTCTCGCTTCCCCTTCCCCTTGGCCCACAGCTTCTGTCTCAGAGTAGCACGAATATATCACTCCTGCAAGTTCTCTATGATTCTTGGAGCAATGAGAGAAGTCGCAAAATCCACCAGAATGTTCAAGCAAATTATAGAAAAAAACCTGATCTAAATCCATTAAGTAGGTCTCTCATTCACTAGCTAAGTGGAGGAAAGGTACACACGAGGCTGGTGTGAAAGAGTGAGGAGGGCCCCGTCACCTTCCCCTCGGCCTGCTACATGTCTCTCGGGTTCACGCAAATAAATTGGTACCACAAGCGAAGTATGATACATAGCCCAATGAGAGAAGTCGTAAAACCAACCGGAATGTTCAAGCAAATTATAGAAAAAAACCCGATCTAAATCCGTTAAGTAGTTCTCTTGTGAAAAGCGGACAGACAGACAGACAGACAGACAGACAGACATTGGATTATATATATAATATATATATATATATATATATATATATATCTGCGGTGGGTTGGCACCCTGCCCAGGATTGGTTCCTGCCTTGTGCCCTGTGTTGGCTGGGATTGGCTCCAGCAGACCCCCGTGACCCTGTGTTCGGATTCAGCGGGTTGGTAAGTGGATGGATGGATGGATATATATATATATATATATATATATATATATATATATATATATTCACGGCATTCGTAGTCTGTGTCACAATCTGATTGTATGGGTGGTTACCTACCAGGTAACGCTTGTGGTTGGCCAGCAATCTGCTAACATCCGCCACAGTGCCCTCAGTTTGTGAGGAGCAGATCATAGAATGGTTGAAATAGTTTACTGTCAAATAAATGCAAAGAGTACACGACACGTGTTTCGCCCTCATTCTGGGCTCATCAGTTGTACACACTCCACTGCACTCCCTCTCGGGAATCGAACCTCGGACGTCAGCGCCAGAGGCGATGCCCCTAACGTTACGCCACGGCATGTGGTTCGTTTATTTGATGAGGTGAGGAGGTGAGATGGAGGTGTGGTTTCGTTCAGAGTCATCCACGGCCCACTTTCAATGTCACAACAAGCTGGAAAATGCTGCTTTAGATAATGCAGCTACAAAGTTGTTTTCTGAGTAACAGAAATACTGAGTGCAGGTTTAGTCACTGTAGCATAAAGTTTTTGTGAGCCATCTTTCATGCATTTTTACAAAAGTTAAGCTGCCTTCATTTTCTACTTTTATAGACATTATGTCACTTCGATATCAAGGAGCAGGAGAAGTGAGCTGCTGTGACTGAGAATCACACAGTCACAGAAGTTTATTTGAAATGGGACAAAGGCAGAAGCCATATTGTCAGCATATAATGAGATCTCCCCTACATTCTGGTACAGTAAGGGACAATACCTACCTTGTGTGGTGAGGAATAAATAAACAATATCATTGCAACTGATCGTTATCATTATTGGTGAGTTGATTAAATAAATTTCTGATGTCATACCTTCCTTATAAGGTAACACTTGGGCATTCAACTCTGCCTACATCTGACCACATTCAATCCTGTGTAATTGCTTCAGCAAACATGACTGCAGGCGTTTCACTGTTTTTGAAATAAAATATAAAAAGTTAAAGTAACCACTCTCGGGGTGTTTCTGTATTTTAAGATCACACAGTCGCAGAAATTTATTCGGGATGGAACAAAGGCAGAAACCATATTGTAAGCATATAATGAGATAGACAAGTTTGCAAATTAGCCAACCAACTTTCCATAAAGAATAAGTGTGCCAAACTTCAACAAAATCTGTATTCTTGGAGCTGAGTTGTTTCACACAGACAGAGAAATGGACAGACAGACACACAGACAGATATGGCTGTTACAGTCGGTGCTTTTCACATTATATACAGGTAAGATTGGAATATTGGAAGGTTTGAAATTTGAAAGTACATCTTATGAGAAAGGATTTAGGAGTCGTAGTGGTCTCATCACTACTAACTACCAGACAGTGTTCAGAAGACATAAAGGTTAACAAAATGTGAGGTTATATAGCACAATGTGCAGAGTAGAATCCCAAGGAGGTTATGCTTAAATCTTATAACACACTGGTGTGATAAGCCAAGTTCAGTGTCTTTAGATAATAGATATAGGTTTTATAATTGACTCACTGCTTTTTGCAGATGACTTGGACCTTTTGGCTTAATCGGGCTGTGAGCTCCATCATGCTTTGGAACAGTTTGTGACCAAGTGTGAAATGGCAGGAAAAAAATGGATTCTCCTGTCCATGTGAGAATGGAGTTACTGCCTCAAGTGGCCGGGTTTAAGTTCCTTAGGGTACTTAAGTGAGGGGAAAAGGGATGGTGAGATTGACAGGCAGATAGAGGAGATGAGCACAGTTATGTGGTCGCTATACTGAAGAAGGAACTGAACCCAAAGACATAGCTCTTGATTTACCAGCCAATCTACATTCCTACTCTCACCTATGGTCTTGAGTTTTGGGTAATCACTAAAATTATGAGATCATGAGTACATGCAAGCAAAATGAGCTTTCTCAACAGGGTGGCTGGGCTCTCCATTTGAAACAGAGTGAGAAGAACAGACCTTCAGGAGAAGTTTGGAGTAGAGTTGCTGACCCTCTGCATCAAGTGGAGCCAACTGAGGTGTTTTGGGGTATCTGGAGAGGGTGCCTTGACAGGTATGGGGAGAGATTGAACACTTTCAGATTAATTACATGCAAATTAAGAAGTGACAGGGTCAACATGTTTAAAATTATGAAAGAAATGAGTACAGCTGTCACTTTAAAATAAATTATTCAACAATCGCACTGAGATACAGCTGACAATTTGTCAAGGACAGATTTTGCACAAATGTTACAAACGTTTTCTTCACACAAAGAATCATAGAGGCATGTAGTGTGGTGATCTCAGCTTGATGTTATTTTGACCAATCTGGGTGAACAGAGTAAAAAAGCTTGTTGGGCTGAATGCTCTCATCACTGTTGTTCTAATGTTCTAATGATAAGAAAGCAAGTATTGTTGTATACAGTGCATAGCTTCATTATGAGGTCCTGTATTTCAAGTGTTGGTGACAGACCCGATAACATACCACAGTATAAATATCTCTGCACCCCAAGTCGGTTTGACATGGCAGCACTGGGCCACAAGTTAATTACAGGGCACACTCAAATACAAGCCCACGCAAGGCCAATGTAGAACCACCAATTAGCCTAACACACAGGTGTGTCTTTGTGCGCACCCAAAGAAAAATCTGCATAAACAAGGAGAGAATATGAAAACGGCAGATAGAGTCTGACCTGGGATTTTGGGGTTCGAATCCAGAACTCTTGAGCCATAAGGCACTAACGTAAAATCTGCGACAATTTACCACTCCATATAAAATACAGAGGCGCAAATATAATAGTTTGAACCTAATAGTCATTGAACACCGAATGTCTTTGTAACCAGCAAGGAACATTTATGAGATGTCTCTCACCAAACTGCCAAAAGTATACAAGCATAGGGAATCACAGAAGGGAAGGACAAAAGTAACGAACACAAAAGAAAGCCTGCAGACCCACTAGACTGAAACTAACCCCAATTCAGGTATCTGCCAATCAGGCAGAGTTCCTATCACACTTTCCTATGCAAGTAAATTATGAGTCGGCTTCCACCTGTATAGTACTTGGCCTCACTTCTTCCCAATCAGTCAGAACTTTGTCTCCCATCCACTGGACTCCAAGTCCACATGGCCCATGGCCAGAAGTGCTTTTAATTCCCAAATTCAGACCACCTCTGGGTCATGTCAAAGACTGCTTGTGGCATCAGGGCTGTCCTTTAAAGCCATAATTCCCAAATGCCCTTGCAGTGGCCTGCATAATAGGCATGGTAAGTGGTCACGCGTAGGTCAGTGTGTATCCCAGCTGCTAACTATCATCCTGGAGATCACACAGCCACTATATCAGCGTCCACCACTGTTCTTTCTTAATCTACCCGCTAATAGTTATTCATGGTGATCCTTATATTTTTTTATTACCCTGGCATCTCTACCAGGGCAAGTTAAAGTTGAATACTTGCTGAAGATGCCACAAAACACTTTGAAATGTTGTCTGAAGCCTTTATTAGGTTTTGCTTTATTAGTTGTTTATTATGGTTTGTTGTAAAACCAATTTGCCTCAATATTATGACTGCCAAGGCTTTATATCACCAAGTATAAAAATTATGAGTTCATTGAAACACTCATTTATCTCTCTGGGCTGTCTGAACCACACAGTAACTCTACGATCCCCCCGCCTCAGGAGAGCGAATAAAACCAGGGAGCTGCAGCTAATGAGGCACACATTCTCCCTCGTCTATCCTGCCATCTGAAATGCCCACTTGTAGTTTCCCAATGTTCTTCTGACGGCAGTTCAAGTACGGGATGTCCAGTGATAACCAATGACCTCCATCCTCATCATCTGCCAAAGCCATTTTCTGCTCCACAAACCTCAGACACTCCTGTCAAAACCTGCCACAAGCATTGCTCGCCTCTGTCAGAGATATGCTGCAGAAATCTTTTTTTTTTTCTTGCTTTTCTTCACTTCCATGAGCGTTGTCGGAGCTTGACCCATTTAGCGGTGACATGCAGCTCTCTGATCTTGAAATTGGAGTACACAACTCTCTATGGTGGGAGAATTGACAAAACCTGGGAGATGGCACATCCTTTATCTACAGGTGCACAGACCTCCAGCAGGGGCTAACAATGAAATCTGGTTTTAATCTAATTTCTAAAATGGATTGGATTTCTTATGTATGCATTCTTGTGTGATTGGAGGCAGTGTGAGCCACTCGGATCACATCTCTCTCTCTTGTTCAGTTATTTGTGGCCCAACAGCACGACCTACAGAGACTGCAGTCCACCAATGTGGAATCGTGAAAGGGTTTTGAGGTGACCCCATCCTAACTTTGTTATGTAGACCCACACATTTGTCCCCCACCCCTACTGTTATTCTCTTATCCTTGCACTCACCTGGCCTGGAAGGAAACACAGCCTACAACGACTATACACTTGCACTTGGGACTATTGGATCCATTCTATTGGACTATTGGATCCACTGCTAAAAAAACATTATTTTAACATGGCTTTCTTACAGCTTCATTTTAGTGTAACCCTGATATTCTGTATATGCATTTAATTATAATTTTTTCATGGTTCCACAATCCATACAACCCTTACTTTCTCTGCTGTTCTCTTTCTGGTTTTCTGTGGTGATGATCTGCACCACCACCACCTGATCAGGTACCATGCAGTCCTTACATTAATGGATTAAAGGCCAGATGTCCACGTGACCATCATTGTCTAATTCTTCCACGTGAAGCCTGAAAACCATGAGGACTAATTGAGATCATTTATGTTAGGTAGAATGCCCAGTGGGGGCCTGGTGGACTTGTAGCCTTGGAATCACTGCAGATTTTGTTTTTTTTTCTCCAGCCATCTGGAGTATTTTTGTTTTTTCTGTCCTCCCTGGCCATCGGACCTTACTTTATTCTTTGTTAATTAGGAATTCGCCAGGCTGATACAGTGGAGCATTTCAAAAAACTGCTGAAAACACATTATTTTAACATGGCCTTCTCATAACTTCACTGAAATTTAAATTCTGATACTCTGTATATCCAATTCATTATAATAACTATTCATTCAAAATCTGTACTAACCCCTACTCTCTCTTCTGTTTCCTTTTCCGGTGTCCTTTTGGTGGTGGAAGCCACCACCATCTACCGAAAGCACCATGATGTTCCAACAATGATGGATAGATTAAAAGCCAGAAGTCTGTATGACCATCAGCATCAAGTGACTCCGTGAGAACCCTAACTACAAAGAGGACTATTTCATTTATGTTAGGTAGAATGCCCAGAGGGGACTGGGTGGTCTCATGGCCTGGAACCCCTACAGATTTTATTTTTTTCTCCAGCCGTCTGGAGTTTTTTTTTTGTTTTTTCTGTCCCCCCTGGCCATCGGCCCTTACTCCTTTCTATGTTAACTAATGTTGTCTTAATTTAAAGCATGCTATATAAATAAATGTTGTTGTTGTTGTTAATTAGTGTTGTCTAATTTTATTTTTTATCATTTTTCTTTGTTCTTTCTTCATCTTGTAAAACACTTTGAGCTACATCATCTGTATGAAAGCATGCTATATAAATAAATGTTGTTGTTGTTGTTCTGTACACAGAATTGGCTGCCACTGTGCTTCACTTTCCCTATTAGAGGACCTCTTCTCTTTATTTTTAATACAGCAGCCAGAAGGATAAAGCAAATATGAAATGCAAGCAAGGGAAGCAGGCAATAAATTTGTATAGTCTTTAACATTCCTAACTATTCTTATTGTCCCAAAAAGGACAAAGCAAATGAAAAGGTAAACAGGTGTGTCAAATCACCAGTAATACTAACCTGAAACTTTCAGGGGCTGTCATAGACAATGCTGGTCAACTCAACCCAAATGTGAGTGGCATTCATCTCCTTAAGGTTACATCGCTGTGTCTTTTTGATGACCTTGGTGTTCTTCTTGGTTCTTGCTCTCTTCAATTCAATTAGAATCTAGGAACGTAAGAAATCTGACAAATAAGAGGAGGTCATTCAATCCACCAAGCTTGTTTGTTTAGTTAATAGCTTATGTGTTCCAATATCTCATCTAGATTCTGCTTACTGGTTGTCAAGGTTTCTATTTCGGCTCCATATCTCAGTAGTTTGTTCCAGAATCCCACAATTCTTTGAGTAAAGAGGTGCTTTCTGGCTCCAGTCCTAAAAGCACTTCCCCTCAATTTCCATTAATGCCCATGAGTACGTGATGCACCCTGTGATGGACGGCCGGGGATCGTGCCCTGTCGGCAAGCCTGGGAGAGCAGGGCACCAAGAAAAGGGCAAGCCATTGAACATGAAAGGACAGCCACCCTGGGTTACATCAGGGCCATGAGCATGGGGCTGTAACGCTCAAGCCTGCTGGGTTACGTGGCCACCATCAGGGGCCGCTGGGATAATTCCGGATCCGTGGTCTGCAGCACTTCCGCCTCAACTGGGACTTAATTGAGGAACACCTGGAGTACTTCCGGGTGTGGTAAAAAAGGGGCCACCTCACTCCACTTGGGGAACCGGAGTTGCATGGAAGAGGACGGAGCTTGCAGGAGAGGAGTGGAGGCAGTGAAGAAAAGAAAAGAAAAGAGAGACAAAAAGATAAGGACTGAGTTATTGGGAAGATTTGTGGTTGCATTGTGTTGTGCAGAAAAGTAAAATAAACCATTCTGAGTCCATCTGTCTGTGTCCAGGGGGCAAAACTCCACAACCCTTAAGCTGAAAGAATTCTGCTGGATTTTTAAAGACCTTGATTAGATCCTCATGAAGTCTCCTGTTCTTGAGACTAAACATGTTTAATTCTCAGAGTCTGTCAGAGTATGACGTGTCCTTAAATTCTGGGGTTGTTTTATTTGTTCTCATCTACTTCAAGTGCTGCTATGTCTTTTGTGAAACATGGTGACCACAACTGCACACAATACTCTAGATGTGGTCTCACTAGAGCATTATCAGTTTGAACATAACGTTCCTTGATTAATATTTAAGAGTTTTTATAATATAATCTATCATTTTGTTTGCTATTTTAATTCCTTCTACACATTGCTTGGATGATGAAAATGTTGTGTCAACATGAACTCCTAAACCCTTTTCAGATATTGCTTGCTGTAGGACAGTGTCTCCCATCTTCAAACTATAAGTGCTGTTGCTTTTGCCCATGTGTGACACTTTGCACTTTTTTATATTTGCTCTAGATCTGCCATGCGTTTTTATCATCACTAAGCTGCCATGCAACACCAAGTGGCAGCTCAGCTCTTTTGTTCTCACTAATGATCCACCAGTTCTGCCTCACCCCTCCAAATACCACAGTTAGCCTAATACAAATTGAGTGAACATAAAAATAAAGATTTTTTTTGACACAGAGCAAAGAGTATATTGTTTACATATATTTTTATTCCAAATGTTGGCATACATTTTAATCAGACAAAAAAAGCTCCAGGGATGCACCATCATGGGGCAGAAAACTGCTCCAATATTTGTTTTTGAAAAGCAAAACAACACATTTCATATAGTTATGTACATTATTATCAGAAGTAGAAAATGTTCATGGTGAAACTTTACATAGTTCTCTTTATATTTCGATGTGTGTACAGTGTCTATTTTAGGACAGCCTCTCATCTCTGACAAACACCATCATTCCTTATTCAAAACTCCTTCCTCCCTCCTGCCTCTTTCAAAACAGCATCCAACTTCCAACAATCTGGTATCTGAAATGGAATTAGGCTGAGAAGCGAAGAGAGGCATAATAAAAGATTCAGGGAGGAGAAGAAACCAATCATGAGAGTTGGGCAGGAAGGCACGTTCTTGAATCTGTGTCGATAGTCATGACCAGGAGAGACCAGAGCAATGGGGACACATAAACAAAGTACATTGTGCGGTTTATTCAAATTAAAAAGTGTCCAAATCAACAAATAAAATGTGATGCAGATCTCATTTAATAATAACTAATCTGATAAAAACACATCTTTCATCAGTGGTAGTTAAAATCAGTCATCAATAAATAATCCAAACCAAAAGAATGTAAAAACCAGAAATAAAATCAGAGGAATAAAATCGTGTGCTTCTCTTTCTTCTGTAAGCCTGAGTGCCTCTCTGATCCTTTTCCGTCCCTGCTCACCCATCAGGTCTGTTCAATTGAAGTCACCTGCAAGTGCAGTCAACCTTTTTTACTGGCTTGTGACCCAGCCACCTCATCTGGTCACCGCTGGGATTCCCACGCCTGGCTGTCCCACCACCTTCAGTCAGGCATCTGTAGAATAATCTCCCAAAGCTCTTTGGTTGCTCCTGCTCTTTGGATGCTCAGCAGATGTGACCCTACCTAAAGAACGCCATTTCTATCGCTCACCTTGGGGCAGACTTCCATTCGCCAAGCCTCCAGTTTATTGCACCAGCTTGCTCGTCTGATCATTCTTGCTCTTATCAACCAAAACTCTTGTCCTTGATAGATTCTCGATCCTTTCCTGATCTCCTTTCTTTTTAAATCTTTTTTCCCAGTCTTAGCTTACTCTGGCTCCTTTATACACTGCGTGTGAAGATGCCATGATTGGTGGCTCATGGAGTGTTAATAGGAAACCGATTGTACTGATCACGCATTCGGGCACAAATTCAATTAGACAATTTCCTCAAAAAGCAATCTGGGGCCAAGTGGCTACACTACAACATAATCTCACAGCCTGTTTTTATTTAAGAACTCACTCACCGCCATGTACCTCTAATTTGCTTCAGCACACACTGCCCCTAAAAATAATGACTTATCCACTGCTAGTCTATGCTGTATACAATAGGGGGAGCTCTGTTACTACCACCTAAATGAGGAAAAATGCCACTTGATCCAAATAGTGACACTGCCACATACATTTTAAGTTTTCTATTCATGTTAATTCAGACCAGGGTTTTGTTGGCTGGTGCCTATCCCAGTTAGCATAAGGTGCAAGGCAGGAACAAACTCTGGACAGGGCACCAATCCATTGCAGGGTAAACACACTCACACCAAACACACACCAGGGCCATTTTAGTGTCACCAGTTCACCCATCCATCATGTATTTGAACTGTGGGAAGAAACCTCTGCAGACATTGGAAGAACATGCAAACTCCATGCAGGGAGGACTTGGGACGCACACCTTGGTCTTCTTACTGCAAGTCAGCGCTACCACTATTCCACCATGCCGCCCCTTTTTCAATTCATTATAACTGAATTCAGTATTTTAATACCCTCTTATTTGTTAAGGTGCTGGAGATGGCGATGTGCTGCATTTTGGTCACGTATGCAAGTAAGAGTTTCACTTTGTACTTGTGACAGTACTACTGATACATTTACTAGCACAAATGTAAAATTTAAAAAGCTGTATTATATGGAAATAACTAAGTTTGGGTATAAATATTTTTAGTTTTTATGCATTGTTGAATGTTTCATTCATTTATCATCATACTTGCCCAAACCAGTTCAGTGCTGATACCAGTAACACAGGGCGCAAGTTGATCATTTTTAGATCTTGTGTAACTGACTATTCTTAATGTATTTTCTTTTAAATATTTAATTGTTGTTACCTACGGCAAAGTAATTTCTTTAAATTAATGAGTTAGCACTCTAATTTTTCTCTTTTTGTGATTGCTGTGGTTGTCGTTCCTCAATTTGAGTGCATTGTGACCTGTGGCAGTTCACTTGAATCTCATTCATTAGCAAACTCAGATTTGTTCCCCTTGAATGTTCTCCTACTATATGTTTGCCGTTCTTTCCTTATTTAAAAAGTAAGCACACTGTCACCTGTGGCAAACTTTTTAATCGAGTTCATTAATAAGTTCATTTTCTTTTCTTGCCTGTTTTTCTGTGTGTTTTTGACCTTTTATATTATTTTATTTCAAATGTTAGAAGAGCGTTACCTGTGGCAAACATTTTTGTCGAGCTCATTAATGAGTTCTGCTTCCCTCTGAGAATAAGCTTTTCTCCATTGCCTAATGTCTTTTTTTAATAATGAGCAAGAAGCAGGAATTGACGGTTAAGAGAGATCAAAGATTTTAAAAAAACAAAACAATAATATAAAGGAAATAGTGCGCAAAAAGACTGGAGAATAAGAGGGCAGTAAATGGTTTAATGAAATGACACTGTGGTCCTCCAACTGATGTCACTTTGTCACAGCACAGTGAGCCTATCTACTATACAGGGTGGGGCATAAAAGTCTCCCACATTTTGAAGGGGAATAAAAAATGAACAAAGCTATCTAAAAAAATGTATATATTTCTGAAAAGTAAATAAAAAACAGTTTTGTTTTAATGGGTTTTAAAAATCATATCAGACAAATGGTGGCCATCATTGGCAATACATTGCTGAAGACGTTCCCAGAAGTTCTCCATCACTCTCCGGGTCATCTCAGAAGGAATGGCGTAGATTTCCTGTCTAATCCTTTCCTTCAAATCCTCAACAGATCGAGGACGATATTTGAAAATCTTTTCCTTTAGGTATCCCCAAAGGAAAAAGTCACAAGGGCTTAAATCTGGTGACCGTGCTGGCCACCCCAAATCTCCCCTTAAAGAGATGAAATGCCCAGGGAACATTTTCCTCAACACTCCAAGCAAATGTCATGCTGTGTGAGCTGTGGCCCTGTCCTGTTGAAACCACACATGTTCTGTCCTAGGTTTGCCAGGTGATTTTCTTTTTAGTGTGGACCCAGTTGCCAGAAGGTTAGAAATCCATAGGAAAATCGTTTTAAGATCGGGTACAGATGTATTTCGACGGAACGCAAAGCGGGTACAGAATGCTCTCTGCATCGCTATCACAGAGCGCTTGTTCTCATGATACGCTTGAACAACTCATGATGGGTACTGAAAAACGGTAGAACCTAACCTACCGAATGAGACCTCCTCACCCTCTCTAAACCTACTACAGCCCACACAGCTGTCCCTCAAAATGTACGAGATCTTTATGCCTCACCCTGTATAATAAAACACTATTGGTCTGTGTGTCCAGTCCCTCTGAGCAATCTGATTGGTCAGTTTGGTTTTGGAGACGTGACAAAAGAGGAAGTGTGAGTGTGAGACGCATGAGGAGGAGTAAAGGCGCGTGCTCATAGAGCCGTCTTCAAAGAAGGCAAGTATTAAACTGGGCAGGAGACGATAAAGACACCTCGAAAATAATGACAGAGTCTGAGAAGCAGGCTTTATGGGAATGCGACGGTTAAGAGACGTTCATACATGCAAAGACAGTGGAAAGGCACTGAAGGTACACATAGGACAAATATTTTTAAATTATTCTATTACCTGTCTTTGACAGGTACTGTGACTTGTTCTAATATAATTCATCTGTCCCATTTATGTTTTGAAATTTGCATTTTTAAAAATTTCTAAATGACAGCCACAATATTTCAAACTGAAACAAACACAAAGCAGTAAGGTTTACACCCTTTCTGGATATTCCAGGACTTGATAAGCCTGGTTAACACAAGCTTGGCTGAAATTTTCCCTCATCATAAAACACAAGTGTGTCACAGTGATGAATTCTCATGAGACCACCATCCTGAGCTTGAATCGCTCACCTGTCCCCATCTTTATCAAGCATCTCACGGTAGGAAGATGGTCCTAACAGGCTCAAAAATCTCAGAGTGACACAAATGTAGTCCTCTTTTTAGAAGCAGGATTAAGAGTATTTTATCAATTTTCCTGTTTAGGAATCTACTCGTAGCAGTTACGTCAAATGTTGTTACCGGTATGTGTGGACTGTATAAACTTGCACACAAATTTAATAAAAATAATGTTAACATACACCAGACTTTCTAATTACAGTATTGAGCAAGACTTTATCAAAATATAACTGGAGAATATAACTTGTCAAATCCGTTTGAACAGGACACGCGGACCTCAAAAGCGGGGACCCCTTAGGCCTGGGGCCCCACTTTCCACCCCCAAATGCCACTCTTGGCTTAGGGGAGCTGCTCTAACTCGCTGGGAGCTGTCAGAAGATGGCATTCTGGCAGAGATCAGCTTGCACATTCCTTGAAAGACAGAACGTTTTGGAAATGCTGCATAACAGTGGACTAAAAAAGATTTGACAGAGATGGAATAATATTCGTAACAAATCTTGTACATTATGTGATCGATCCTTCTACATGTTGAAGCAATACGCTGTCAGCCGAAATTAAAGTGTTGATAACGTTATGCTTTTTAGTGCTGGGGAAAATGTTGCTTTGCAGTAGCAATGATTTGTGTATGTCACAACCAACCATTTCTCATATTTTGTACGAAACCCTGAACACTCATACAACGTGTGAGGTAGTACACAGATTTATACATTTTCCCACAGCTCCACATGAGGTAATGTTAAAGGAAACTGCATTCATGCAGATCACTAGTTTTCCTGGAGTTGTTGCTGCGACTTAAAGCATGGACATACAGTAAAGATCAGTGTGGATGAACATGCATATATAAATCACTAGTGATATTACAGTATCAACACACAGGTGGTAATGGATGCAAACTTCACATTACCGTGAAGATAGACAGGACTGGATGGGTGATTGACAGTGAAATGTCACACAGGTGCTTCGAGCTCTCCATTCCACATATCCATGGAACATTCACGTTACACTTTACAAACCAGGGAAGGTTTGAGAAGACAGGTGGAGACTCCTGGATAAATAAAAACTTGCAAAAGACACTGTAAGAGAGACACAGACCCCAACTCTGGAAGATAATCGGGACCACTGGAAGAGTGAACGTGACTTCATTAACAGAGCAGAGTAGTTATTGCCAGTTCCAGTAACTTATTTTAAGAGGCGTTTCCTGTGGTATAGGCAGTGGGGTGGAGATTTTTCTGGAAGTACTGCTGTGGATCATTCAATGTTAAATAAACGTGCCCATTATCTGGCTTAAGTCACATTTGGTGTGTGTCTCAGTCGTTCCTTCTCAGCGATCATTGCATTGTTATTCATAATGTTGTTTTGAAGTGCATGACTCTAGAGCAGTACATCCATTTGAATATTATTATTATTGTTATTATTGTTATTATCATCTTTATGCAGAGGTCTTAACATTAGTATTTAAAATCTACAATGCATCATTATTAATTTCCAAGGAGGTACAAATTGCCTTCCTGAGTACCATTTTGCGGCTTGGGGTGCTGTAAATTTGTGACCTCATTTGTTATCAGACGTGAGCTTCTACTCCTTGCTGGGAATTGGTGTGGGACACTTCATAACTACTTCTCATGTCCTACTCTGGTATAGGACAAATTCTTATCCTAGTCAGACTTTTAGTGCAATTCCTTAGTCTGAAATGCTTGATAAATACCAGCACTGTATAAAGACTGCATATGAATAGAGGGCCTGAATAACAGTAGTACCACGCCAGACCAGGTGGTGGTGAGCTACACTAACTCTCTCTCTCAATCCTCTGCAGACAATCCATGGGAAATCCCGTTAGGTTCTGGTGTCATTGATGACGTCACTTCCGTTTTCCGGCACCATTAATGACATCACTTCTGTTTATCCGGTGCCATTAAAGACACCACTTTCCGGTCCCAAAGATGTCACTTTCAGTCCGGTGCCATTAAAAATGTCACTTCCGGTCCTGATGACATCACTTCCGGTCTCAATCCCGATGACATCACTTCCTGTACTGGCCTTTAAAGCTGCCATTTTCTCACTATCAAATCAGTTCTGTTTTGGATGTTTTTGGACCATTCACAACTCATCAAAATTAGCCCTTTTGCAGCCAGGGATATTATATGGGTGGCTGCCCCAAACCTTTGATGTTTCCTGTGTCTTATTGTGGCAGTGTCTTTTTTCACATATTTTTCGTTCACATCTCTAAAGACTTAACTTTGTATACAAATTGACCCTGTGTGAATGAATGCAAGTGTGGTGGAGTGCAAAAGTTGGCCAAGTATTAATAGCATCTTATTCTGGGTTGATTTATGCCTTACATCCAAAGCTGCCATAAAACATAAACTGCATTAAGTGGGCTTGAGAATCTCTCTGGTAGCTGGTAAGATTGCCCCCTCTCTAGACTGTCATCCTGGCGGAAATGGGGTTAAATGGGGTGCTAGTCAACAGCAGATTATCATCGATGCATTTTACATTTTACCTTGTTCTTCTAGTATTTGACTTCAAACACAGAGAAGAGAACCAGTTTCTCATAATAAATGAAAAATTTAATTATAAGGCATTAACTGGCCTTTAAGAAATATATGTATTGTTATGGAAATAAAAGCAGCAGCCACTTTAGGATTCAGTTCACCCACTCTTCAGCATCATGTACTGCTCAACTACAAGAAATCGCCATCCCATATTGCGTCATGAGCTGACATCTGCTTCTGGCCTTCTTCAGTTCCATTTAATCAGAGTGATTCAGCACCGGCTCAACATGTCCTTTTCATCTGAGAAGCATTATGAATGTTTGCACTGGCTTCCCACAACTCAATACAGCTTTTGATAGAATGTGCCCCTTAGGTGTTACCCTGCATCTAGATGGATTATTGCTGCCTTGATCAATGCTTAGGCACGATTCTCCGGTGAAGTCATCTTTAAGAAAGAGCTGCTATCAAAAAGTTTGCCTCAGTATTAGTTCTGAGATGAAAGTACCTTCACAAGCAATATAGTACTGCGTTAAAGGACACAAGTGATACAGCAGAAAGGAGTGAAACCTGCCTGGCAGGAATAAATTAAATTAAATTTTGGGTTGGTGTTATTAAGGGGCATTCACTGCCAGTGTTGGCAGCTTTTCTTATTGATTTATAACATTAAGAAGTTATTCTTGGTATAGCTGTGGTTTTCATTTTATTTTAATCTTTTGTTATATTCTTCTGTCTTTAAATGTTAATCCATGCAGGCTTTTGGAACTATCACCTTGAAGTTCAAGTTTATTATCATGTGTACACAAGACGATTAAATTCTTGCTATCAAGTCTCACTCATATTAGCGACAGCAATGCAACATCAACACCAAATGCGAAAAATACAATATATACAGTATACTGTATATATTGTCACACACGTGCGCTTGGGAAACAGCTGAAGGGCCTAAACACTAGTAATTCCACGCCAGGCCAGGGGGCGGCGGAGTGTACTGACTTTCTCTCTCAGTCCCTTGCAGACCTTTCCCGGGAAATCCCGCCTGTTGCCAGCCCCAAGGATGACGTCACTTCCGGGCACGAGGACGCCACTCCCAGTTCCTGCACCGATGACGTCATTTCCCTTCCAGGCCTTTAAAACTGCCATCTTGCCTTGGTACAGGCAGTTCTGTTCTGGACTCCAAACTAAGCACATTGTGCTCCTAAAAAGAAGCAATTTTGCAGCCAAACATAATATACGGGTGGCTGCCCCAACTCTTTATGATGTCTCTGACTCATTCTTGTTACAATATATATTATATAAATATATATATATATATATATATATATATATATATATATATATATCTACATTGTGGACTACGAGGGCACTCCAGCCACCCAACCCTGACACAGACAAGCAGAGACATGAGTTTCAGCACAGCACACATTTTATTTCTATGGGGAAACGCTTTTGTCTCGTCTCCCCAACAGCAACACAGTACAAACACAGCACCAAAGCACAGTTCTCTTCTTCTACTTCCTCCTCTTCTCCCTCTCTCTCTCTCACACCCTTAATCCTTTCCGCCTCCACTCCTCCTGGCAAGCTTTGTGCACCACCTCCCGACCCTGGCTTCCAGAGCAGTGGGGGCTGGTCCCTTTTATAGGGCACCCAGAAGTGCTCTATGACATTCATCCTGCAGCACTCAGCACTCAGGGCTCAGCAATCATCCAGACACCACCTGGTGGTGGCCACGGGCCCCAAGGGTTGAGCTTTCATGCTCCAAACCCGTGACCCCACTGATGCCAGGGGGGCTGCCCTCTAGTAGGGGGTAAAGCCCTGAATATGCTCTCTCCCGCGGTCTGCCACAATATATATATATATATATAATTATATATACAGTAATGTATAAAGTTTTAGCAGGCACTTTAGAGAGTTCACAACAATATTTGTCTTAGATATAGTAGTTACTCCTTATGTCTTCTAAATAAATGTGTCAATAGAGAAGAGCAGACTGGCTAACTAGACTCCTGCTGCATGGCTTCTGGGCATGCCAGTTCTCCAAACTACCCCTACTGCTATGCTCTTTGGGCATATCTACTGGTTGTCTAGTTCTTGGCCCCATGCTGCTCATCTCCCCAGATATTAAGCTCACATCATACCTCCACGAATGCTTCCCCTCACTGCTGCTCCAATCCCTTTTACATTTACTTACAAGTAAGCCCGCGATTCGCTAGCGAATCGGAAATCCTAGAATGGCAATCAGTTTCTGTTCCGTCCGATATGTGGATGGATGACATATCATGCAGGGTGGGTGCGTCTGGGGAAATGTCATTTAATCCAATAAGCATAAATGTACTAAAGCTGTTTCATTTTGTGGAGACGTGAGTCTGTTGCCTTCGCTGACACCGACTGCTTGAACAGGTTGTGTTGTTTGGGGGCCACCTACTGACTCTGGGAAGCCGCTGCGTCTGACTGTGGGGCGAGCGTCACAGCGCAATATGCGCCTCAGTGGGAAGGTGCCTTCGTGAAGACATATCATGGAGGGTATATGCGGTGGTGTGGGCGGTCGCATCCGGGCGGCTGTACAACCTGGCGTGCACGCCTCAGGTGTAGTTCACAGGTCGTAGTCTCGTTTCTGTGTTTTCTTTGGTTTGAGCCGTGACTCCTTTCGCAAGCGCGTTGTAGGTGTGAACGGCAGGCACCACAGCGTTTTGGGACACCGCAGCGTTTGACTCTGGGGCGGGCGCCAAACTGAATGACCGTTATGTGATCTACATTACTGGCACAGTGGATTAGAGGAAGTGTAGTTTACAGGTGGCAGGCTCATTGCAGTGCGGCAGTACGTGTGACATCCGGTTTACAACCTTCTCGTTTCTGTGTTTTCTGTGCCCTGCACCCAGCGCCCTGCGTCCATATCCGGTTTACAACCTTCAGTTAGTAAGATGGATTTGGCTGATGCCTTTATCCAAGGAGACTTACAACATTTTTGATACAATTGGTTCCATTTCTTTTGCTTTCCCAATTGGAGCTCAGGCAGGTCAGGTGACTTGCTCATGGTGACAGTGTCAGTAGTGGGATTTGACCCAACAACCTCAAGGTTTGAAGTCCAAAGCCTTAACCACTACACCTCACTTACCTGCCTTTTAATCCCACTCTCTGTCTGTAGTCCTGTCCCCATCTTAGAACACCACCTTAGAGGTTTCTTCTTGGGTCCAAGTGTCCAATTCTCACTTTATTCTGTGCACAAATGGTAACTGCACCACTCCTTATCAGGTACAGCACTGTAAAACAAAGAAAATTGGAGAAAAGGAAAAATGTCAGTCTACAAGTATGTGAGAGTAAGTGAGTGAGACTATGAATTTGTGAGGAGGGGAATGTTGGAGATCGGCTAACTTATGGCAGTTGGCAACTCCCTTCTTAGTTGGTACATGGAGGTGGAAAGCAGTAGTTTAATATGATGATGTGCTGTAGAGTAAGCACAAAATGAAGGTTCCACAGCCCTTTGATGTCTTTTTCCAAGGCCAGGACAAGTATTTTGGTCAAACTAGAAGTGGTACCAAAGTCATTAACAGCCTTAATGATTGACACTGTTATAAAAAATAATTAACCTTGTGGCAACGTTTGACATTAATTATGGGCTGGAAATAGATTTGAACAGCACTGCATTAAATGCCTCTGCTTGAAGTAAATACATTATTTAATTTTTCCATATTTTGCTGGCAAAAGTGCTCTTTACTGATTAGCCTCAAGGATAACATCTGACGTTTGTTCTCAACAAAACTATTTTGAGCTAAAATGCAATTCCATGTAATTTTAGTTCACTCCAACCACCTACAAAGTTGTACCTACAACTTTGTACACTTCTACAAAAATAATATTTCTAAACCAAAATACGACTTGGAATGGAAAGAAAAATGTAATTCTGAATAGAGAAATATACTGTACAAATAATGCTGTTAACAGTATGGACATTCTCGGGCTAGCCTCCAAATATTACAAGTACAAAGCAGAATTCAACAGTAGATGATATCACACAATACGATTTGGATTTGTTCAGAGTCCTAGAGACCTCGGCCATCAAGCTGCTTCCCCCTATTGGACATTTCACAGCCGAGTTAGCGCTGGGCCAACCAATCCGATGAAAGGACCCCTCTATGAGATGACGTTACCTTAGACAGGCAGAACAACTTGGCAGGTGGGCAGTGGCACCATGTAAATAAAAAATTCTTTCTAGGAAGTTTTTGATGGATGATTTCTTTTGCCTTCCAAGAAGTGAATGCTTCTCTAAGAAAATAGATTCTTTTTTGAGACATGTACCCATTTCACTATTTTTGGATGTGGGACATCACAAAAGTTTGGAGCTTTGTACTTGCATTTAAATGCTTTAATTATATTTTTATCTAGTAGTAGTAGTAGTTTTGTCATGCAGAAAGTCAAACAGTACACAAGACAGAAATGTTTCAGAGAATTTGCATCCAGCCTTTGGTCCGCCAGGCTTGTGTTCGTTTTCATCTCTGTACCTAACCCATTGATTCTTTTCAGATCAGTTGTTTTTCCTTGACCTGGCTGTCTCCTCTTGATGGGTAACGCACATTTTCAGCTTTTCTCCTCATTAATTATATAGCCTCTGATATTGTGATCCTTTCAGACGAGGGCCAGAGCTGCTCTTTCCATAGACAGAGCTCCTGACATTAGTAGATGTGGATGCTACCTTCTCCCATGGGTAAGAGAGCAGTCTACACTATAAAACACTTTGAAAAATGTCGTGTCACTGCAGAGTATTACTATTATTTGACAAATGAAGGCAATCACCGTGTTCTACAAGGTAGGCTGATTGGGTAACAACCTTTGTTTGGCACTATTCATGCCTGAAATATTAAAAGAAAATCCATTTCATGCTCTGATTTGATTAATAAAGCTGATTCTTAGTCTCTGTGGGGGGAGGGCTGTCCAGGCATCGTCAGACAGCCACCATACATCAGTGCCTCACCTAACGCCGCCATGTAATGATGGGCACGGCAGGAGAGCACCTTGCATTTGCCCCATACGGTGACCACACAAGTGTGAAAGACATTTCTCCAGCCAATCGGACAGCTCAGCAAACTAAACAGTTCGAAGGGCAAGCTGTGTGGAAAGACAAACAAAACGGATTGCGCCCGGTTAAAAATAGATCCATTTATCATTTTAATCAATCACAATCAACTAATTGCATAACAGGCTTCCAGAAATCAGAGCTCTGCTGGAGGTTAATGGAAACTCTCACCTTTGTCTGATTTAACATTTATGCTGGTTTGATTTTAAACTGTCAAGATTTTTTGAAAAGAGAGGGGGAAAAAAATATATCTTTCATGGATCTTGTTTTATTTCAAATTTGTGTTACCTTTTTTCCAGGTAAAAGGGTTGAAATTGCAATTTATTTGAAATGGAGAGACGTTTTACACATATTAAGCAAGACATGGTGTGAAATGATGTCCGCCAGATACCCTTGCTAAAAAGTTGAAGAAAAATTAAACTGCTGCCCTTTGTAAGTTTTTCTCACTGCATTCTGTACAGTCAATCAATCTGCATTTTGTATAGTGCCTTCAATAGCGTGTGTCACTTTCCATAAACCTAGCTAAATAAATTTGAATTATTTGCAATTTGATTTATAATTATGTAAATTTCACCTTCACATAGCCTGGTTTATTTATTACTTTATGAAACAATACATCTGATGAGGAGCTACCCAGCTAAAGCCAAGTGGCTGCAGCAGTTGAAGTTTCAAATAACATAATAAACCATCTTAATGACACAGAAATTAAAGTAAGCCTTTAAATAAATGAAGTCACTAAGTTGTATTATCGTGATATTTCCCTCTACTTACTCTTTGCCTGTTTTCTTTAAGGGTAAGTGTACTCATCAGATTTGTTATTGGGTTGGTGTAATGTCGCACCTTAAGATTAACACATACATACACACAGACCCTAACCACAGAAGTACCGTATGAAGACGTATACACAATCACATTATTCCCTAGCACTTTAACCCACACAAGTACTGTATGAATAACGCATGCACAGTCCGCTTTCCCTAGCACTCCAACAGACTTACTTATCATAGGCACAAACAACGCGCGATATCTTAGATATATCTCAGACCTAAATGTTATGTTTGGTCTCCACGAATATATTCAAACATACAAAGACTCAACATCCCTGGCTCTAGGCCATTTATCAACCAGTGAATGTTTTACTTTAACGCACTGTTCATTACTGGACAGAGCTCTTTGTCTGCAGCTCGACAAACCTTGCAGATTGGAACATATGGCACTTCCGCACTGCTATAGGTGCTCAAAGAAATTTACCTTATTACCTCAATCACTCTAAATATAAAGACAAAGTATAGAAAGTTAAAAGCAGCATGGTATTTATTACAGGAATAATAATAGTAGAACAAAGAATAATAGAAAATAGGACTGATAGTAAAGTCTGAATATATATGGTCTTTAGAAAAAGCTTATGAAAAGTTAAAGATGACAAGGAAAATTATCGCAGGCGGCTTGTGATCTAGCACTTGTAGTTGTTCATTAGATGCTTTTCTGGCAATCAGATGGAAACGGCCGCACGTTGACATCGCACTGTTCTATTCTGACGTTGCTCTGTTCTCTTCTCCTGACATCTTCGACTGATGTTGCTCTTCAGACAAGGCCTATTTATTGTAAAATTCTATGCGGTTAGATACACCTGATTGGCTGGCTGCAAATATGATGAATGGATTCATTCAGATTCTTAATCTTGAGTAGTTTTCCCAAACAATAAAACTTTTGACGTTGCTTAGTACTACTGGCATGTCTTCCTTTCCCAGGCTGTAAACCAATTTAGCAGCTTGTTGTTCCAGGTTATAAACTAATCGATAGCCTTAAGCACCAGCATGTTTTTCTTTCTTTATTGGAACAGCGGTTTTAAAAGTGAGGTACAATCGGGAAGAGGATATGCTTTGATGTGTCCTGAATTTAGTTCATCTGTTGTTTTGTCTTGAACAAAATATAATGAAAATATAGACCAAACTGTACAGATTTTGTACCCCACAACACATGTTGGGTCAAACTGGAGGCAAACATTTAACATCAAATAATTAAAAGATGAATTTTTAGTTGACACTTTTACATCAGAGGTTTCATGGTGAGCTAGGACACAAGCACAAATGGGCTGGCGGTCCATCACAGTCAGCAAAAGGATGAACAGGAAACAAAACTGAGTGTGAACTGCGAGGAGACACTGAAGGAGTTGAAACTTCACAGTCTGAGCACACGGAGATGAAGAGATGACAGGACTCAAGTGTTTAAAATCACAAAGGGAGCTCTTCAACAAGAACACGGGGGCACAGACAGAATCTCGTTACGGGCAAATTTCACACAAACACTGCAGCAACCTTTATGTAAAATGATTTATTTTATCGTTTGTCTGTCCTAGTTTCTTTTGTTTAAATGTAAGTAAATCTGGTGAATTTGCAAACTTGTCTGTCTTAAAATAAAGAAACATTTTGTGTGACTCCACATGATGTTTCAATTTTACTTTAAGAGTGATTTCTTTAACTTGTATATTTTATATATATATATATACATTTTTTTTCTTTTAAATGAACACAAATCTGGCAACTTTGCAACCTCATCTATTCTAAAATAGAGAAACAATTTGTGTGACTTCAACTATGAATGTGTTCAATTCAATTTTATGTTATTGTTCAATTTTACCTTGAGAGCGATTGCTTTAACTTTCATATTTTTTTCTTTTAAATGCACCCAAATCTGGCAAATTTACAAACTCATTTATCTTAAATTAGAGAAATATTTGGTGTGACTTCTACTACAAATGAGTTTACTGTTTAGATTTTACCTGGAGAGCAGTTATTTTAACTTGCATATTTTTTATATATTGTTTTTCAAATGTGCACATATCTGGTCAATTTGCAAACTCATCTATTCTAAAATAGAGAAACTTTTTTTGTGACTTCAACTACGAATGAGTTTAATTTCAAATTTGTTTTGTTTCAATTTTACCTTGAGAGCAATCCCTTTAATTTGCATATTTTTTATATACAGGTGCTGGTCATAAAATTAGAATATCATGACAAAGTTGATTTATTTCAGTAATTCCATTCAAAAAGTGAAACTTATATATTAGATTCATTCATTACACACAGACTGATGTATTTCAAATGTTTATTTCTTTTAATGTTGATGATTATAACTGACAACTAATGAAAGTCCCAAATTCAGTATCTCGGAAAATTAGAATATCAATTAAGACCAATGCAAAAAAAGGATTTTTAGAAATGTTGGCCAACTGAAAGGTATGAACATGAAAAGTATGAGCATGTACAGCACTCAATATTTAGTTGGGGCTCCTTTGGCCTGGATTACTGCAGCAATGTGGCGTGGCATGGAGTCCATCAGTCTGTGGCACTGCTCAGGTGTTAATAGAGCTTATGTTGCTCTGATAGTGGCCTTCAGCTCTTCTGAATTGTTGGGTCTGGCGTATTGCATCTTCCTCTTCACAATACCCCATAGATTTTCTATGGGGTTAAGGTCAGGCGAGTTTGCTGGCCAATCAAGAACAGGGATATCATGGTCCTTAAACCAGGTACTGGTAGCTTTGGCACTGTGTGCAGGTGCCAGGTCCTGTTGGAAAATGACAACTGCATCTCCATAAAGTTCGTCAGCAGCAAGAAGCATGAAGTCCTCTAAAACTTCCTGGTAGACGGCTGAGTTGACCTTGGACCTCAGAAAACACAATGGACCAACACCAGCAGATGACATGGCACCCCAAACCATCACTGACTGTGGAAACTTTACACTGGACCTCAAGCAACGTGGATTCTGTGCCTCTCCTCTCTTCCTCCAGACTCTGGGACCTTGATTTCCAAATGAAATGCAAAATTTACTTTCATCAGAGAACATAACTTTGGACCACTCAGCAGCAGTCCAAAGGCGAGACGCTTCTGACGCTGTGTCTTGTTCAAGAGTGGCTTGACACAAGGAATGCGACAGCTGAAACCCATGTCTTGCATACGTCTGTGCGTGGTGGTTCTTGAAGCTCTGACTCCAGCTGCAGTCTACTCTTTGTGAATCTCCCCCACATTTTTGAATGGGTTTTGTTTCACAATCCTCTCCAGGGTGCGGTTATCCCTATTGCTTGTACACTTTTTTCTACCACATCTTGTCCTTCCCTTCGCCTCTCTATTAATGTGCTTGGACACAGAGCTCTGTGAACAGCCATCCTCTTTAACAATGACCTTTTGTGTCTTGCCCTCCTTGTGCAAGGTGTCAATGGTCGTCTTCTGGACAACTGTCAAGTCAGCAGTCTTCCCCATGATTGTGTAGCCTACAGAACTAGACTGAGAGACCATTTAAAGGCTTTTGCAGGTCTTTTGAGTTAATTAGCTGATTAGAGTGTGGCACCAGGTGTCTTCAATATTGAACCTTTTCACAATATTCTAATTTTCCGAGATACTGAATTTGGGACTTTCATTAGTTGTCAGTTATAATCATCAAAATTAAAAGAAATAAGCATTTGATTAAATATCAGTCTCTGTGTAATGAATGAATCTAATATACAAGTTTCACTTTTTGAATGAAATTACTGAAATAAATCAACTTTGTCATGATATTCTAATTTTATGACCAGCACCTGTATATATATTATCCATTTACTCATTCAACAGTCACTCTTCATAATAAAAATGGGAAACACCAGCAGTTGTGTGCTGAAGCTGTTACACTTTGCTACTGGACACAATAGGGTCAGATGTACGTGGGTAGGATGACTGTGTGCAACGAGTGTAAGAAATAAATTAGGAAGTATCTGCATGAAAATAATATACTAAATAAAAGCCAGTGTTGATTTATCAGAGGAAGGTCTTGCCAAGCCAGCCTTTTAGTATTTTTAACAGGTGTAACCTCTGTCTCAGGTTGCCCTCTGCATTGTGGTTTATGTAGAGGGACAGAGGTTGCAATACATAATATGTACAGGGCCTCTTCGCCTGGATGCTCTGTAATACAAAATATATTTACATTTAAGTATTAAAACAACTAAAATTAAATTAACAAATGAAACGCTATAAAAAGCCAAAAGAAAACCCCCCACTTCATAGCCGCCATTACAGAGCTGAAAGCGCACCCAGACGCATGTGCCCCTGTTCTCTTTAGGAATGTACCAATGCTTTAGGGGAGGTTAACTACTGCTCAGATCTGCAATGGCCCTGTTTCTTATTAACATCAAACTTAGCAAAGCATTCCTGGTCTTTTAGCCCTCATAATAACAAATATTTTACTATACACAATTATGTGGGGTTTGATTTTAAAAGCTTTTGCTCATTCCCTTTAGAAAGTCTGATATGCTACAAGAAGTAGCAAGAGAGAAGAGAAGGACTGGGAGAAGAGACGTGAACAGAATGAGAGATCTAAATTGAGAGAATTAGATAGATAGATAAATAGATAGATGGATACTTTATTAATTATTACTTTATTAATCCCAAGGGGAAATTCACAATTAGAGGTCTGTCATTAAAAAAAAAAGTGAAGCCAATAATCGTAGTCGAGAAAACAAAACTTAGAAAAACGATTTATTAATAAGAAAGAAGAATGAAGCAAAAATGAATTTTAGAATCTTACAATCTCAGATAAGGAGACACATCTAAAACTTGACCTTTTAACCCATGTTGTCGCAACAATAGGGTCATGAGCTCTGAGGACACGCCCCTAACAACAGAAAGGAGCCTCCTAACAATGGATGAAACAATACTGCAGTGATCATAATGAAAAATATGTAGACAAATATGGGCCAAAACAATTCGTAAAAACTTATCTGCTCATTAACTCACAATACTACTGTTAAAATTGGATTCCTTGGCCTTAAAAAACAAAATAATCAACTGTATAGACATAAACCTATAAAAAATAAATGAGCAAGTCATTTCACAAGAGAGTCAGTGTGGGTGTGTGAGTGACTGTATGCTGCGTTAGTTTGGTGCCATGTTTGCAGAAGGTTCCTGTCTTATGTATAATCCTCTCAAAGCTGGCCCTCAACTAGGTTAGCCTGGTTTGAGAATGGATGGATGAGTAATTATTTCAAATTCCTTTGAAATTCATAAAGATCATTTGAGAGATTTTCCAGGATTAGCCTTTAGAACCAGGCATATTTGCTATTCAGTCTACATAGGCACAATATTCACTCATCCCTAGACTGGTAGGCACCATGCAGAAATGTGCCTCTTGGTGGCACCCCCTGACTCTAGGGCTGGTTTTCCTTCTTCTATTCCCTATCTCGATATCTTATTCCTGCTTGGAGAGTTCATTGTACTAATCCACAACTCTTTCCCATCACTGAGATTTGCCCGAATTTATCAAGTGTGTCAGAGTAGGCAGCCTCAATTGGATCAAAAATCTCAGAATGACACAACTTCTCACCCATCTCATCCAGTGTAGCTTGTGATTCCTTCTAAGGGTTTTCTTGATGGGCTCCCTCATTAGTTGTCTTTTTACAAGGTCACTGTTTTAGTGGGTTGGCAGATTTATGACTGTGTTACTGCAAAATGCCCAGATTCAGATAGACATATTGCAAGAAAAAAAAGCACATTTACTGACAAAGGAGTGCAAGGGAAGAAAATGGAATTTTCCATCCAGAAACTGGGGATGTGGAGTCACTAATGCTCTTCTAACATTAAGAAAAGCTGCTGGAGACCATGTCTGTTATTTTCAAGATGAATTTATCTGTAATGTTTTTATAATTGCAGGCTCAGAGTATTATAGCATGGTGAATGGAAGGTGCCATCCTTTCAATTGATTATCGCTGCTTGTGACAGCCTATGCTTCTGTTGTTTTCCGCTGGAGGCCTAAGTGAATACTCATGGCTCATCACAGGTAGGCAACACACTGTGACTGAATTGGCACTCAGGAAATGTTAACCTAGCTACAAAAATTAACTATAAGAGCAGAAATAACAACACTCAAGAAACAGAAATGCCACTTTAATCACTGAAGCCCTGTCACTATAATGGTTCAGTCATAATAATCACCAACACGATCATGCCCATCTTCTGATGAAGCAAAACTTTTTCTGTTATGCTAGGAAACTAGCAAGAACATATGATAGTAGCAACCACAAGAAAAAGGCATAATCAGAAACAGATAAAATAGTAGAAACTGAAAAAGACATTGCACTGCCACCAAAACTCAAAATGCAAAATAAAAATCAAAGTCAAAAATTAGGGCACAACCTCCAAGGATACAACATAAAAACGTGGGATGAATTCCTAATGACATGCACAAAAACTTTTGGTAAACGTAAAAACAAACAAAATGGCCACAAAAACAGCTCAAATAAATTTATACAACCAAAATTAAGCCACCAATTGCAAAATGAGTGTTAAATTAAATTGAATTAAATCTCAAATTGAGTCTAAAACCTCACAAAAAGGTAAGGAGAATCACCCAAAAAATTAAATTGCAAATTCTAACATTCTCCAAATGGCTGGTATGTACAATGGCTTTTTTTTTGCTGATGTACTAATCAGTATTGTAATTCTCTGGTTCTGATTGTCCAACTCAGCCAACATGAATTTGCTTGCCAATTTTAGGACAGGACCTGTTTCCAAAGATTCACACTTGTTTATGATTGTGTGCACAAAAAATACTGAAATTGACTCAAAAAAGGTCCATAAACCAGATCAGGGGCTATCCTAGCCTGCCGTATAATTGGCCTCACCTCAGGAAGCCTGATCCATGTGTAAGCTTTGGCTTACATGGGCCTAAAATGGCTTTTGACTTTGAACGCGACTGAGAGAATAAAACTGAATAAAAAAAAAAACGTTAACCTTTACAGGTACCATACATTTACATTGGCTGTTATAGGCTCAATGTATGTTTTTATTGTATAACAGCAACAATAAGAGCAGCTAACTACTCAAAACATTTATTTTGAGACGCGAGGAGGTTTGAACCGGTGACTCTTTGAATAAAAGTCAGCAGCTCTTACCGCTGTACTTCCAAAGAAGGCGCTACAACGACCCACACTAACCCGGTTTCTTTTTCTTTCATTATAGTCTTGAATAAAAGCTCAGTTGTTCTGTTATATTTATATCTTTTGTGAAAGTGCTTATTTGATATTTGGACTTCAGTCTTCACACATTATACACTTCATGTCTACATTTTGTCGTTAGTACTAAAACATGGAAAAAGTTTGTATTTTAGGTATGTGTTCAACATTTCTTGCATTTCCTGTCATCCTACACTTACATAGACAGTAGATCTTTGTAGACACGGAACACAAGTGAAATGCATGTGTTTCAAATAACGATATATATTTTTAGCCTATACAACTCTAGGTACTACTTCACTCCCTGATAAACAAGGCTTTAGGTGGGAGAGCGATTTTTGCACTTTTTTGCTGCAGTGGGTTGATGGGATAGTAGGCTGCTTGTCTGCTTGGGCTTATCAACACATTTACAAGACAAAAGATGCTGATGGAGAGGTGCGAGCGGATTTAAGGTGGGCCGGATTTACAAGTTTTTTCGTAAGCTTTGGTAATTGTAGTGTTAAATGAACATACCCTAATTTACAAGAGGTCTACAGTAAAAGTTGTATGACATTAAAAGGAAGAAATACAAGAAGATCACTGAAGAAATCGAAACACAGAAACCTTCAAGTCTTTTTTCAATTCAATACAATTTAATTTACTTTTGTATAGCGCTGTTCATTGAGTCCACAAGCAGAGCACTATGACAACTCCTCAGGTTAAATAGCAAGTATAGATTTTGATTTTACAAATTGCTAAAGACAGAATTAGTACACATAAAGAGCACAGATTTGTTGAAACACACAGTAAACAAAATAGAAACCGATTAACGTTGTGAGATTTTTGAGACCTCAGCAATCAACCAATGGGCACTCCACAACTCCCTAACTACGCTGTGTGCTGAAACAGGCAGGAATTGTTTGTCTGCTGCCAGTTCAACTCCATGTTTGCAGGCTCACTGCGTAACATGGCTATTGTCTGATGGCTGATGCGGGGAACATTTAAAACCGGCCGCTGACCTGGCCATGTGCTCACTTTTCTGTTATCTCTCATCCCGAATGAACCTTCTTGATAAAGAAGGCTATTTGTTCCTTTAATCTGATGAAGGGTGCAAATGCAGGATGATCTGACAATATCACTGCTTGCTTGTTGTGTTTGCGTGTACTGATGTCATGGCTCCCCTTTGAATAATATGCACGAGATGGTTCCTGTCTTCACAATAACAAATTTGATTTTCTCAGAAACCCAGACTCACCTCCTTCTCTCGTGTGCAAGTCTGTGGCCCACACATCACAACATAAATGGAAACCATTTTTTGAAATATGGCCAGTTGACAATGAATTAGAGGAAAACAAAAACTCCAGTCCCTGGAGAAAATAAAACTTGACGTTGGAGTTCAACAGTCAATTGTAAGAGAAATCCAGACACAGCCACAGTCCTGAAGACTTTGGTTAATTGACCTCCCACCACCTCCTGGTCATTCCACAGTAGGGTCTGTGCTGGATTGTCCAATCTGATAACAGAATCTTTCCAGCTGATGATTCCAATGTTCCCAGTATCTAACATGACTCTTCCAAGGAAGAGCCAACAGCTTGGCAGTAGATCAGTGGCGTCAAGTGCCACATCAAGACACCGAGAAGAGAAACAGAATTGAGGTGAGTTAGTAATGGATCATAAATATTGCATTACCTACATTTTTGTACAGATGACTAAAAAACACATACTGTCCTTTCATTTGGTTAATACTTTTCAGAAAAACACTACATAACAGCATGGAAACACTTAAGTGTAGGTCCTGCAGAAGTGCACTTATTGCTCATATACTGTTATGGAAGAGAAGGTCTGTGATATGGTTTGCATATTTGCAGCTGGAGATCCACAACGGGAGAAAAATGAATCACGTATCATAAAGTAGTTTTTATTCCTGAGCTTTCAATGCAGCGATTTGAAAACGTAGCTCTATCCCAGTTCACACCCAAAATTTGGATACGTTAGGTAGACGACACATTCGTCATACTAAAAAATGACCAGCTGAATGAGTTCTATAACCACATCAACACAATATTCCCTGCAATCCAGTTCACAATGGAAAAGGAAATTAACTGACACATCAGCTTCCTGGACATCTACATCGAAAGAAATAATGACGCCTCCCTGACCACAAGTGTTTATCGTAAAGAATGCAATGCAGACAAGATATTACACTTCACCAGCAACCACCCGGTATCTCATAAACGGAGCTGTGTTAAAACTCTGTTCAGAAGAGTCCCATTGTAACACGAAGGAAACAAAAATGAATGAGAGACGCTATCTCTTCCATCTTTTCACTTCAAACGGATACTCAAAAACATTCACTAATCAGAGCTTACACAGAAGATGCCAAAAAACTCAGCAAACAATCGACTTGAATCAGAACCTCCACCCCACCTGGCACTCACTCCCTTATCACCACAAGATGTCTGAAGGTACAGCGTGCATCCCGGCCAAGTCAGGCGTCAGAATAGCACACAAACCCACGAACAATTTGCGCACGGTCCTCTTTAATGCTAAAAACAAGAAATTGACAGCAGAAACATGAAACGCAGTTTATAGCATTCCATGCAGTTCTTGCTCAGCAGTATACATAGGACAAACTTCAAAAAGAATCACAACGCCGTCAGAAGAAAGGACTCACTATCATTGATCTATATGCATACTAAATCAACAGGACGTACATTTAACTGGGACAATGTACAAGTAAAATTTAAGGCCAGTAGCTGGCCGAATCTTGGCTATCAAATGAGAACGCCATCAACAGACACGGACATATATCCAGCATATGCAAACTTAAGAAGAACATATTCATAATAAACAAGACTTTACACCCAATACCCCCCCCCCCCCCCCCCCCACACTCCTGACCACACTGACTTTGCCACCTCCCCAACCAACCACCTCCCTTCCCCCCCACGTAATTTTTTGCTATATATTGCCTCTGATTCTTGTAAGTCTAAGCATTATCCTCTGATGAAGACCCCTGGCAGGGGTTGAAAGCTCAGGAATAAACACTACTTTATGATACATGATTCATTTTTCTCCCTTTGTGGATCTCCAGCTGTAAATATATACTGTTATGTAACAAGACCATAACAAAGGCTTCTTTGGGTCTCAATTACACTTATTTATCTCTGCAATATGGCCAACTAAAATAACTTAACTTTGGAATAATCAGTGGTGAGACGTTTTCTTCTTGATTCTGCATACTTCAGTATAAGACCCTGTGAATCCTTTACATTCATTCACAAGTAAGTTTGCCAGCTCTTTAGTATGCCACACTTCACAGAGATGACTTACCAATTTACTGATGCTTCATAAGTGTTATTGAGACACAAAGAAGCTTTTGTTAAGGTCTTATTATATAACCGTAAATGAATAATAGATGCACTTTTGCAGTACATAAACTTAACTGTTACCAAAAAAAAATATTACAGTATGATTGTTGGGTGATTTTTCAGAGCCGGGCCAGTGTTTTAGCTATTATGTTATAGAGTATATGAAATAACACTTGTATTAGTCTCAGATGATTTGATGAGCTCTGTTTGAGATAAGTTATTCAGGCGATTGTAAACTGCAGCTTGACACTAATGAAAAAAGTAGGGGCTACAATGACTCCCATATTACTTTTGATATACACTTTGCACCGAGACTTATCGACAAGTGTATAAATGCTGTTAAGCAATCAGGATGTGAAATTAAAGCCATAAAATAAACCTGTACTGTATAGGCAGTGCCAGACTTAAAAGCCCAACAACAACTAGGACTACATTTTTAAAACTAGAACTTCTACAATCTTTTAGCTATAAGCCAATGTCTCTATGCACTGCATTTGTATGCGCTAGTGGCCAAAAGTTTTGGCAGTGACACAAATGTGTTTTGCAAAATTTGCGGCTTCAGTTTTTTTTGGTGGCAATTAACATTGTTTTTATATTAATGTGCAGAGTAATCAGAAGCTTATTAATTCATTACAAAGAGCTTCATTAGCATAAAAAAAAAACATTTTCATTTATTTTTGCCCAAAATGATCAGCTAAAAGTGTCTAGCAAGCACCAGGACCGTCTCCTTCCGAGGAGTCAGCTGCAGAATTGTGTTGCCACCCATGCAGAGCTTGCTCAGTATTGGCAGCAGGTGGCTGTGAGTGCATCTAAGGTGAAGACTTTTGAACAACAGCCTTGTGTCAAGAAGGGCAGCAAAGAAGTCACTTCTTTCCAAGAAAAACATCAAGGACAGACTGATATTCTGCAGGAAGTACAAGGAAAGCACAGCAGAAGACTCGTGCAGTTATTTTTTTCGATGAATCCTCCTTCCAACTGTTTGGGACATCTGGAAAATCGATTGTGCTGAGAAGGAAAAGGTGAATGCTACCATGAATCTCGTGTTACTGTGCCAACAATGAAGCATCCTGAGACAATCCATGTGTAGTGTTGCTTCTCATCTGAGGGAGTGGGTCCACTCACAATTCTGCTCAAGAACACTGCCATAAATAAAGAATGGTGTCATAACATTCTCCTAGAGCAACTTCTCCCAACAATACAGGCCCAATTTGATCTGTGTATTTTCCAGCATGATGGAGCACCATGTCACAAGGCAAAAGTGATGATGAAGTGGCTCAGAGATCACAATATTGAAAGTTTGGACCCGTGGCCAGGAAATTCCCCGCATCTTTATCCCAAAGAGGACCTGTGGTCATTTCTCAAAAAACAGGTGGACAAGCAGAAGCCCACAAATTGTGACCAACTCCAAGTACTGAAAAGGCAAAAATGAGTCACCATCAGTCAGGATCTGGCCCTGAAACTGATATCCAGCATGCCAGAGCGATTTGCAGAAGTTATGAAGAAGAAGATGTATTTGCCAATAAAAGCCTTTGAAACTTATGTTTTTAAGTGTTCTACAGTATACCATAGAAACGTAAAAAATGAATCAGAAACTTCTGAAGCAGTAAAGTTTACAAAACACAACATTTGTTTCACTGTCAAAACTTGACATACTATATATGCTAATAGACACATTAAAACAGTAGAACAATCTAGAAGGGAACAGACCATTTAGCCCAACAAAGCTCTCCAGTCCTATCCACTTAATTCTTCCAAAATAACATCAAGTTGAGTTTATAAAATCTCTAAAGTCTTACTGTCTACCACGCTACCTGGTAATATTGTAATGACCTGATAGCAAGGAAGACTGCTGAAGAGACACTAATAATTGTTAAATAATTTCTTTATTGTATGTACTACTGGATGTTAAATCGCCATCTTGAACTCCCATTGTATGCCATTGGAGATGCTACCACCTGAGATCCAAAGGTTTCAGGCATCATGAGCTGTCCGGCAGTGCAGTACCAACCGATGGTCTATGAGGATGGTCTCTACGTTGCTGTTCCAGCCACTTTTTATGTTACTCATTGGTCCCAGCTCTGCCCCCTTCCTCACTTGTGTGGTTTCTGGTTTCCTCAGAGATCCGGTGCTACACTGCTTCCCCCCATAAACCCTCATCCCTGAAGGTAACACAAAGTATTTGAATTGACCTGGCAGCCATGTGTGTCGCTTTGGCCTTTTCGGAACTTTGGCCATAGGAGTGGATTCTTCCAGTCTTCCATGCACAGAAGGGTCAGATCACTTGAGCTTGGGCTGGTAGCTGTGGGTGAGGCCAGCGGTTCTGGGTTTATTACCATGTCACGTGCTTCATCTGCTGTACCACGGTATGGTGCTAGTCAATCTTGGTGTAAAAATATTCTCTGACGTGAAGGTAGCGGCTACACCCAATAAACAACCTCCCCCACTCTGTCCAGCACATGGCAGGGGCCTATCGAGGTACTCTTTTTTCTCTTGGGGCCATATATCCAAAAAGAATCACCAGTGGAGAAAGGATGTCCTCATATGTACACCCCATAATGTCTCTTCTGTTTTTGCCCAGCTTCTTGTAGCCATGACCTGGTAGAGGTCCTACTATCCTACATCTTCTGGGCGTATTCAGGTACTGGGGTTTTCCTTGGATGGTCAGGGGGTAGTCCAAAAGTGAGAGAAGCGTGGGTCCTGGAGGCGCATCAATGTCTTAGTTGCACCAAAATGTCCTGCCCCGGGAGCTCCAGGTACATTCCACAGCACTTCTTCCTGAATATTCTGCAGCAATATGATCTGCCAAAGTTCATCTGTAGTGGTGGGGTCTCAATATGCCATCCTTAATATCTAAATTGTCCCATTGGGGCCAAAGTCCCTTAACGACATTGTTTTCTGGAGCCACCTCCTCACAGGTGGGGCAGATGTTGGTTTCTATCCAGCCCTTCACTTGGCATAGGTCAGGGTCTGTTTATTGGCATTCGCTCCATTTCCCCCTCCACTTCTGGTAAAGTCAGTGAACAGATGTGGGGTTATTCCTGTGTGATGTGCTCCTATTCCCATGTTTCTATGCAAGTGCAATGCTGACATGCTTGTGCTGCACAAGGTCTTCGTGATAGTCAATCTGCGTTGTGATGTCTAATAGTAAATTGGAGTTTTGTAGCCACGCACGCCAGCAAGCCACCTGTCCTTTGGGTTCGCGAAAGGATAGGAGCCACTGCAAGGCTACGTGGTCCGTACATATCTTGAAACTGTGGCCACAGAGGTAGTGTTTGAATTGCCAGATTGCTTCCACCACAGCTAGCAGCTCCTTTCACATCACACAGTAATTTTTCTCGGGTTTACTGAGTGAGCAACTAAAATAAGCCACCACCTGTTCACCTTGTGAATGCCTCTGAGACAGCATGGCCCTGATGCTTACACCACTAGCATCTGTATCTAGTATGAAGGGCAGGTCTGGGTCAGCTGGTGCCAATGTTGGAGCTTGGCAAAAGGCCGTTTTCCTCCACTAGAAAGCTTCCATTTCTTTGGTGTCCCATTTGATTATTCTGTTATTTTGCAGCAGTTGGTGATGTGGGGCCACCACACTGGCGAAATCTCGGACAAACCTCCTGTAATAGGATGCAAAGCCCCAGAGTTCCTGAACTTGCTTCTGTGATCGTGGGGGTGGCCAGTCTTGGATCACTGTTATTTTGTCTCCGTCGGTGTGGATGCCCTGTCCACTAAGAATGTCACTTCCTGGCACAGGAGACATTTACCCAGATGCAGTTTTAAATTTGCTTCCCTCAGCCTTCCTAGCATGTCCCATAGTATTGAACGACTGACCACATAATAATAAGTCATCCAAGCATACCAGACACTGTGCACGGGGATATCCGGCTAGGACACAATCCTATAAGTCATTTAAAGGTGGAGGGGGCATTGCATAATCTGAAGGGTACGACACAGAAATACCAGAGTCCACCTCAAAAAGCAAAAGCCATTTTCTGCCTCAGGTCATGGGCCAGTTCTACCTGCCAGTAACCACTCTGGCAGTCAAGTGATTAGAACTAACTTGACCCTGCAATAGAATCCAATAACTCGTCAATGCGTGGCAGGGGGTATGAGCCTTTACGGGTGACTGCATTTACATGCCAAGTAGTCTCCAACTGCCGCTGTTTTTCTTTACTTAGACTATTATTCATGTGGCTAACATGTCTTTCATCATAGAATTTGCAGGCGGAGTAATGGCTATGAAGCTAGGGATCTGCACTGGCAATTGGAAGGTTGCTGGTTCGAATCCCGTAAATGCCAATAGGGACTCTGCTCTGTTGGACCCTTGAGCAATGCCCTTAACCTGCAATTGCTGAGCGCTTTGAGTAGTAAGAAAAGCGCTATATAAATGTAAAGATTTATTATTATTAGGTGTATGGCGAGCCCGGAGAATCTGCCAGGGGCTAGCCTTATGGGAGGGGCTTTTTCCGTGTCGATCTCATGTCTCATTAGGTGGGTGTGCCCCAAATCTTCAGGCAAACCTGTTGTGGTATTTGAACAGAAGTTCTTTCAGCTGTTGCTTCTGTGAGGACATCAGTCCCTCACAGCTCTTTGTCCACAATGATTTGAGGGTGCTGTTCCAAGCAGGGAAACACTGTGGTTGTGGCAAAAGGGCATCTACCTGAGTGGTAGAGTGGCCAAGAGCCTCTTTCTGCCTCTTGCTACCAAACAATGAAAGGTTCTCCCCTTCTGGGAAGGTCAAAATCCACCCATTGTGCCGCAGTGTTGTTTAAAAAGTCCAGCCCCAATATACTGGGGTCATCACTCCCCAATGTGGAGATTTATCTTTGCTTCTCCTTTCATGGCATCTGCTTCCCTGGCAGCTGTGAAAACACGTGTCTGGGTGGTGGACAATCATTTGCCCTTGGAGACCATGTCGGGCCAGATTATTGATGCTGTAGCTCCTGTGTCAATTAAGGCTTTCACCACCCAGCTACCAATCCAGATGTGCAGGTGGCAGGTCAAAATTACCTTATGGCTACCAGCAGCTGTGCTTAAGTGGGTTTTTGGGGTCCTGGGATTGTTACTGGACCCGATGCTGTCCTCCCTCACGTTGGGCCTATTGCATTTTCCGCCTGCCTCACCTAGCTGAAGTTCCCATTTCTTGTGCCCAACATGCAGAATTTCTGTATGTGTCCCACGTGGCCACAGTGCCAACATATCAGAGGACAATGCAAAAAGTAAAACTTCTAGAATTATTTTCAATTTACTATTTCAGGCCAAAATGTGTTATATTGCTTGTTATATACCATTTATTTGTGTATACAATCATACCTTTATAATGTCTCCAGAGTGCTTGTGTTTATTTATATGTGTGGCCTCAGATATGCACCATTTTGTTATGATAAACTGTAACAGAGCAAGAGTTTCAATATCAAATTAAATATTTAAAAAAATTAAATATTTAATAAAATTAAATATTAACTTGAGTTTAAATATAAAACATTTTAATATCATCATTAATATGTAGGCAACAGTGGATCTATAAAAGAACTTGAAAGGTTCCTTTGAACATCAATTTTCTTTTTTTTTTTTGTTCAATAAAATATTATAATATGCAACAATATTAGGCAAAAGAAATTGTCACATTACTGCCTCTGAATAGATTCTCTGCACCCTCGCAGTCACATGACTGATGCTCTGTAAAACTTTCATTCCCGATATTGCCACTGAGGTCCCCTCTTTGGTATGAATTTTTAATTTTCAGGTCATTAAGTATTGATGTAATTAGGCTATTACGAGAGTAGAGAGAGGTATAATCTCCATAGACCTTCCAACCCTGTTGCTTCTCATTATCTCGTTCTTCCTATCCATCACACCAAGACATGACACTAATAAACGTGGATTACAATTTCCGTGAGAGCACAAGCGTGTTTCACTCCCTTATTAGACTTGACATGATGCAAGTGCCGAGGATTTTGGAATCAACTTGAACGTGTGAATGTGAAAGTGTGTGGAAAGGATTTGAAAAGGATTGTTTGAAAAGCTGACAAAATTTAATTGACAATTGGAGCCTATTCAGTACATGAGCCTTCATGTATCCCATTTGCTAAGCTGCAATATCTCTTCCAGCCAGTGTTCAAATGCTGTTAGGACATCCACTTCAAGCCAGTGCTCAGGTCGTTTTCTCCAGATTCTCATCACTTGTGAAGTCTATAGAATTTAAATTAAATATTTTTAAACATTACATGATAATTTTTACAACTTAATGCAAGCATATACTTATAAATAATGGATTATTAAAAGTATAATGAAAAGGACTGAAGGCTGCTAAAGGGTTAACTAAATGGGCCTTATAGCTTGGCCACGTGAGGATTTGCCTCATTTAGAGGAGCCACCAAGATTGTTGCTGAGGTTAAAGTAAAACAGATGAGTAACACACACCCCCGTAAAAAATAATTAACTAGTGAGAAAGCCCAAACACCCCTATTGTGAAGCAGTGATAAGATCATTGGGGAAACCCCTACTCACAAAATAACATTTAGAATAATGAATTAATCGACATGTATATAAAGTTAGTGGTGGCTGTAGTCGATTGGCAAAGATGATAGAATTCTGCATATTAAGAGTCAGATGATGTGCTGTATTAGATGAGGAAATGGTAATAGAAAAGTATAAAAGGGAATGAATTGTTGTCTTGATTGCTCATTCCATGGACTGTGACATTTGTGCATATCTACGTTCAATTAAAGAATCGTTCTGCATTTTCATCTGGTCTTCATGAATGACTTCTTTGAAAACACAGGAAACTTTTTTCGACAAGTCCTATCTGTTTCGGGATTTGGTAAATTCACTATTGAGTTTGAAGAAGTCCTCCAGATGTCTGCTATCAAAACCCTTGTGAATTCTGACCACCTGAGCCTCCTCAATTATATCTGCAGAGAGTTGCCTCTCCTCACAACTCAAGACATCCAGTAGTATAAGCTGCTGTTTGAAGTTTCTATTCCTGTTATGTCTTATTTTTGTATCATGATAAGATTTGCAAATAATATTCCAAATATAACCCCAGTTCCATAAATATCGGGACAGTATGGAAAATGCTAACAAAAACAAAAAGGAGTGATTTGTAAGTTTACTTTGACTTGTGAAACAAACAGAATAAAGGCAAGGTAATTCAGGTTTTATATAATCAACCCAGCCACAGAGGATGCACAAACCAGTGTGTTTCTTTGTGACGGTCAACAGCCCGGATAAATGGTGGAGGGTTACGTCAGGAAGAGTATCTGGTGTAAAATTCTGACAAATCCAGATGATCCGCTGTGGCAACCCGTAACGGGAGCAGCCGAAAGAAGAAGAAGAACTGCAATGTTTTTTGAATTTATATCTGAAATTTATGCCTGCAACACATTCCAAAAAAGATGGGATGAGGTTGTTGGACCAATAGTGATGTGACAAGTTGAAATAACACAATGATGTGAAACAGGTGAGGCAATCATATTACAGCATATAAGGAGCTTCCAAAAATGCCTAGTCCTTCAAAAGCAAGGCTGGGTCAAAGTTCGCCAACTGGCCAGTAGATGTGTCATCTGATAATCCCACACTTTGAGAATAATATTCCCCAAAGACAAATTGGCAAGATTTGGGTTGTTTCATCATCTATGGTGCACAATAACATTAAAAGATTCAAGAAGTCTGGTCAAATCGTTGTGCGTAAAGGGCAAGGCCAAGAACTGCTTCTGAATGTGCGTGATCTCTAGTCCTTTAGGCCTCACTGTCATAAAAACCAGCATGGATATCATAACATGGACTCGAAAATAATTTGGTAAACCTTTATCAGTGAACACCATTCACCGCTGGATCCACAGATTAAGGTTTTACTATCGTGGTTATGAGAGATATGACTCAAGTCCAGAAAATGTTTGGTGTGCCAACCGAGTTGTCCCTTTTATTAACAAAACAAAAATGAACAGGCTCACTATTACTCTAGGGTCCTTTTTTACCTCATTGAGCATTCTATGTTGTGTGCTTTTCAAGTTATCTTGCCCAAGCATCCACTTCAAGGGAGAGCAGTCACTGAACTATATTATATCCATTTATACAGAGTGTGACATGTGAGTGCCTGTCTGCACCCCAAAACACGAGGCTGAGTCTCAGTACTTTAGCTAAACCAGCTTTATTCAGCTTGAAACAGGAACAGCACAGTTATTTATTGTAGCGGGATCTACCACTCTCCTATACACAGACACAGCAACCAGGCAGGGTCGTGGCCAAATCATACTATTCCCTGGCATTTATAATGTTCCTTGCATCACCCATCATTGGCAGGCACTTATAGCGCAAACACAATCTTTTCGGATTGGCTATCGCGGCGAGATGCTGCAGCGCTGGGAGCCTGCAGTTGCCCTAGCAACTGATATGCTGTCTTCCACAGACGCAGCGATCGCGCTTCGGGATGCTCTTTGGCATGTCGTCGCACTGGTTTGGAGTCCCAAAAGAGTTTAGAAACCTTACAACAGTTCATCAAATTATGGATTTAAACATATCTAAACTCTTAGAAATGACTTTGTAACGCATACTAGCTTTATGCAAATCAGCTATTTTTGATTGTAGATCTCCCAAGATCTCTTTTTCTCAAGGCATTCTCCACATCAGTGATGTTTCTTTGTCAATAGCCAACTCTGAATGCCTGATTCTTTTTTAACAGGCCACACCTCCAATCTCGTTTCTTTGGTTAGACTCCAAGTGTGTCAACTCCTGACTCCGGTGAGCTTTTGTTGAAGTTATCAGCCCAGGGGTTCACATCATTTTTTCCAACCTGCCTTGTGAATGTTTGAATGATGTCTTTAATATTATCACACACTTGGGAGACAGCTTGAGGGCTCATCGAATGGTAATTCCACCCTGCGTTGAGGACTGGCACTGTTGCCTGATGCTTCTCCTCCTCTCCCCCTTACACATCTGATGACCAGCGACATCACTTCCAGCTCATGATTCCATGAACCCGCCTCTTCCCATCTGGCTTTCTCTTAAGGGGTTCCGCCGCCATCTTGAGCCAGTCTAATCTGTTGACTCACATCCGAAAAGACGTCTCGCTTGTTTTGTGATTTTCCTTTTTTTTCTTTTTCAAAATATATGGGGTTCACCTTCAAAGTGCCACAATAGTTTATCCTTCTCGTGTGTTTTATGTTGCAATATACACAAGAACAATACAATAAATTGTGCATCCATATTACTAACCGAAGGTTGTAAACCGGATATAGACACAGGGCGCTGGGCGCAGGGCGCAGGGCGCATCGAGGCGCACACGCACTGCCGCACTGCACAGAAAACACAGAAACGAGAAGGTTGTAAACCGGATGTCACACGCACTGCCGCACTGTAACGAGCCCGCCACCAGTAAACTAGACTTGCTCTAATCCACTGTGCCAGTAATGTAGATCACATAACGGTCATTCAGTTTGGCGCCCGCCCCAGAGTCCAGAGTCAAACGCAGCGGCGTCCCAAAACACTGTGGCACCTGCCCCAGAGTCAAACGCAGCGACTTCCCAGACCGCGGCACCTTCCCGGAGTCAGTAGGTGGCACCCAAATAACACAACGTAATGCGCCGTGGCGCCCGCCCCAAAGTCAAACGTGGCGGCTTCCCAAAACGCAGCGGCTTCCCAGAGTCAGTACGTGGCGCCCACACAACACAACCTGTGAGCTACACTTGCTCTAATCCACTGTGCCAATAATATAGATCACATAACGGTCACAGACTCTAACCCAGTGGCTTCCCACACTCATTGGCTGGCACACGAACACCACAACCTGTAAACTGAACTTGCTGTGCAAAACTCTGCCCGCAGTCGGCGTCAGCACAGGCAACGGAATCACGTCTCCACAAAACAAGACCACTTTACTACAGATATGCTTATGTAGTTAAATGACATTTCCCCAGACGCACCCACCCTCCATGATATGTCATCCATCCAGATATCGGACGGAACAGAAACTGATTGCCATTCTTGTATTTCCGATTCGCTGGCGAATCGCAGGCTTACTAGTTATTAGTTAAAACAGACCCTGTGAAGAGCAGACCATATTTTTAAGCAATAGTTTTGTTATTTCTTAAGTATTCACATACTTTTTATTTGCTACTGTATGCCCCCATGTTCAAATTTTAAACTCTTTACCGTGTCTCCTTTTAAACCCCTTTTTCATTCTGTGTTATGTGTTATGGGGTTTATCTGTTTGGATCTTTCTATTTGCAGCTTTAAGTTGATTCAAAATGCTGCTGTAGCAATCAAAACTAGAACATGGAAGAAGAACTCCATTAATCCCGCTCTTTAGTCTTTGCACTTGCTACCAGTTAAAGATTACGACTGATTTCAAAATAATGTAGTGTATAAAGCTTTAAAATCCCTTGACTTATTTACTTAAAAGAACTCATCAGTAATGTGGACAAAATTACTGTTGAAAGGTGAGTCTTTAGCTACCAGGCCTAAAGCAATGGAACAATCTGCCTGCTCTTGTAAGGAATAAAACACCAGCCGCAATATTTAAATCCTCACTATTTTAGTCTAGCATACGCCAATTAGTGCTGCTGATTAGCTGTTCATATTGCAATTCTGTTAGTCATTTACTACAAAATAAAAGCTTGGCAATCATCATGAACTGTTAATGATCCGCCTCTTTTCTGCTTCTCTTCTCTTCTCAGTATCCTGCTGTGGTGGAGAACTGAGAAATCATCAATGTAAAATTAACACTTACAGTGTATATAAGGAGGAGCTGTTTTTATACAGTACATTACATACAACATTAGAGGTTTGTCGCTAGCAATTTTAATGCATAGCTGCACGGCTTCTATGTGTGCCTGTCCAGAGGGAGAAACAACAGATTGAGTGGAAACCTTAGGATTCAACAGTACCAAACAACATCAGTTCATGCGTATTTTACCTCTGTTATGGATTTCAGCATTAGCTTATGATATTGTAGAGTGCCAAGAACAGGTTGGACAGGCATTTGGACAACTGTTAAAGGGATGTGAACCCCCTCTTGGAAGTGTGTTTTCCCTACAAGATGTCAGCTGAAGTTTTCACTTTCCTCTCCTCCTCATCCAGAGTACCAGTGCTGGCTATAACTTTTCTGCTGCCCTGGGAAAAAGTGAAAATGTGTCCAAACCACTGGGGTCTTGAAGGCAACTTCTACGCATAATATTTTAGAAAGAGGAGAAACGGAGAGGGTGGAACAAATTGTAATTGGTTTTCGTGGGTCATTCATAGAATGAACACTGGGCGAATGGTCTCTTTGGTGTCACAAGAATAGTCCAAAGATATCGACAAAGGTTGTGCCCTGGCTGCAAATGGGTAATTTTTATTGAGTTCTTTACAGGTTTGAATCCAAAACAGAACTGACTTAAAGGTTATAAATATGACGGCTTTAAAGGCCATGACAGGAAGTGACGGGGCCGGAACCGGAAGTGACATCGTCCATTAGCCCGGAAACGGAAGTGGCGCCATCCATGGGATTTTCAATCGGGATTTCCCATGGATGGTCTGCAAAGGATTGAGGGAGAATGTCAGTGCAGCTCACCACCCCCGGTCCGACATGGAACTACTATTATTCAGGCCCTTTAGCTGCCTCCCACTCGCACGTGTGTGACAATGGGTGCTAAGTCGAAGCCAGGGAGAGATTTCACACTGGGGTTTTATGGATGTGAGATCAAAGATCTGAAGCCAATCAGAGCCGATATCCTGATGCAGTGCTCATTATCACAGGGGACTTTAATCACATGGATTTAAAAGCAGTGCTTCACAAACTCCACCAGCACATAAAATGTGCTACAAGAGAAGCCAACACACTAGACAAGATCTACTCAAACATCAAGCTGGGCTACAGAGCTAAACAGCTTCCATACCTGACCCAGTCTGACCACATGTCACTGCTGATGATTCCTGCATACACTCCTCTCTCTCCGCAAATCTGCTGTTACCACCACAAGATCCATCACAACCTGGCCTGACTGCTGTAGGACTGCTTCGACAGGGCTAACTGGGACATTTTTGAACATCCAGACCTGGAAATCTACACCGACAGTGTATTGTGGTACATCAAGACCTGCATTGACACTGTCACAGTGGAGAAACATGTCTATCTATCCAAACCAGAAGCCCTGAATGACAAGAGAGGTTCAACTGCTGCTGAAGGAAAGGAACACTGGCTTTAGGTGTGGTGACAAGTCTCTCTACAGCATGATATGGTCCAACCTGAAGAGAGATATCAGAAAGGCTAAGAGGGACTACAGGAGAAGGATTGAGGAGCACCTGGACAGTAATAACAGCAGGCAGGTTTGGCAGGGAGTCCAGAACTTCACCAACTACAGGACCAGTTATGGAGCTACTGAAGGTGACGCCTCAATGGCAGAGGAGCTGAACCACTTCTTAGCTTGCTTTGAGGTGGAACTAGCAGAGGCAGCTGTTACACACGCAGCAGCAACCCACAACAATATCACCCCCTCCCTTAGGGTGGAGGAACACGAGGTGAGACGCTCGTTCCAGGCTGTCAATCCTAGGAAGGTAGCAGGTCCCGATGGTGTCCCTGGAAGTGTGTTGAGGAGCTGTGCAGAGCAGCTGGCTGGAGTCTTTACAAAGATCTTTAACCTGTCACTGACCCAGGCCTCAGTTCCTCCCTGTCTGAAATCCTCTATCTTACTCCCTTTACCAAAAAATCACCCATAATCTGCCTGAATGACTATCGGCCAGTAGCGCTCACCCTGGTGTTGATGAAGTGTTTTGAGAGATTGGTCTGGAGTCATATCATGTCCTTCATCCCTCCCCCCTTTGATGCACACCAATTTGCTTACAGGGTTAACAGGTCTACTGTGGATGCTGTGGCTGCTGCTCTCCATGCTACCCTGTCCCATCTGGAGCACCAGGGGAGTTACGCACATCTCCTCTTTATTGATTTTAGCTCTGCTTTTAACACCATGCTTCCTCACAGATTGGTGTGCAAGCTGCTATCCCTCGGACTCCCGTATTCCACCTGTATATGGATTAAACACTTCCTGACAGACCTCACACAAAGAGTTAGGGTGGGCCCTCACATCTCCTCAGCCATCAGCATCAGCACTGGCTCTCCTCAGGGCTGTGTGCTGAGCCTGCTGCTCTTCACGCTGTACACACATGACTGCGCCCCCGCCCACCACAGCAACACCATCATCAAATTTGCAGACAACACCACTGTGGTTGGGCTCATATCTGGGGAGGATGAGTCCGCCTTCAGGAATGAAGTGGAGCGGCTGACAGTATGGTGCACTGACAACAACCTGCTCCTGAACACAATTAAAACCAAGGAGCTTGTTGTGGACTTCAGGAACAAGAAAACAGACATCAAATCGTTATATTTTCATGTGGGATGCTCCTTTTAAAATATTTTTTTTTAACAATTGAGACTGCAATTAACATGAACAACTGTCCTTATAACTGTTATTTTTAAGATCCATAACACACAGACAGACAGAGAACTGTGTTATAGAGAGACAGACAGGCAGAGAAGTCACTAGATATATAAATAAACAGGGAAGGCACATGTACTGAAAGAAAAAGAAGATCAACATGTGCGTTGTTCCTGCTGCACTGAATAAGCTCACGCGCTCTAACATCACCCCTCCCCACGATCTGACTAAGTAACAGCGCAAGTACAGATGCAAACCAAGTTTAATCAAGAGTCCCCGGTTCGATCCGTCTGTCTGTGTGTTATGGATCTTAAAAATAACAGTTATAAGGACAGTTGTTCATGTTAATTGCAGTCCCAATTGTTAAAAAAATATTTTAAAAGGAGCATCCCACATGAAAATATAACGATCTCATTAACTGACAGTGCATACCAATTTATAAATTTTATGTCCGTTTGCGGTTAAAAAGAAAAAAAAGTAACACTTTATCCCCAGCGTTGAATCGAACTCAGGTCTGTGAGGCACGGCAAAATTGCTGCACTCTGAGAAGCAAATCTTAGCACGCTACCCCGTGGAAACTGTTGTATTATCCTTGAACCTTTTGTGAAAGTGTTTATTTGATCTTTGAAACTCAGGCTTTACACATTCTATAGCTTATGCCTACATTTTGTAGCATTTATTACTAAAATATGAAAAAGTTTCTCTTTTAACAATGTGTTTACACAGATTACTGTAGAAACGGAACACACATGAAATGCGTGTGTTCCAAATAACGATCTATTATTTCCACTCTAAAACTCCACTTTACTCCCAGATAATCAATCAAGGCATGAGCTGGGAGAAGTTCGCGCACGTTCTAAGTCGGTGGGGAGATGGAATAGCCGGTTGCTGGCAGCTTGTCTTTATCTGCACATTTAGAGGACAAAAGACGCTGGCGGAGAGGTGAGAACAGATTTAAGAAGCGATTTAAGGTGGGCCGGATCTACAAGTTTTTTCGTAGTGTGGAGGATTGCTGGCTTTTTACTCCGGCCCTCACCCCCAGGCTGCCAGGAGGAGCTCTCCCGACAGCATGATCGTGCTCTGAGTTCCAGCAGGGCCTCATGGACTATGTAGTGTTTATACACAGCCCTGCTGGATACCTTGGGGGCCACGGGGAGTTGCTGTAGGAGGGCTCGCTGACTTTTATGTGCCCTATAACCCGGGAGTACGTCACGGTTACGTGACAGGAAGGAACGACGTGCTCCCGGGTTGAAGAAAAGGACTGTTTACCCTGACCCGGAAGGGATAAGGAACTGTGGACTGATTGGACAGGAACACCTGCGGGTCAGGGTGTATAAAAGGATTGTGGTAAAGCCCAGACATGGAGCTGAGCTGGGAGGTAAGGTGGCAAGTGTCTTGTCGAGAAGGAGTGATTATTGTGTTGTAATTATGATTTATATGAGTGTGGAGTGGAGGGTGCTTTGTGCACGTCAAGACAAAATAAAGAAGTCTTGTACTTTTATCCAGTGTCTGGAGTGGTACCTGAGGGTGTTAGAGGTGGCTCCACACCTCTACTGCTACAGTAGGCTCTGGTAGTTCTAGTGTTAAGGTCTTATGTTGAATGTTTGTGTTCTACCTCATTTCTTCTTATCCTTTCCAATCCCTTTGTAATTATATTTATTTATATTTTGAAACCACAGGGACTGCACCTAATTTCGTTGTATTTGTTACAATGACAATAAAGATATTCTGATTCTGAAGTGGAAGGTCCCCCTTGAAGTTTCCAGTGAGTTGTAGGTGTATATCAAGTCATGTGTATGTTGGAGAGGTGCAGCCAGGAAAATCACATTCTGGGTGCCAAAGATCACACAAAGCTGCCACCTCTCAGTGCCACGGGCTACGTCTATAGTTGACCACAATCTTGGCCACGACCACCTAGTTCACCGATACCGTAGAGTGGGCTCTACTGACTAAAAATAGTGTGTCCAGTTGTCATGAGTAGTACCCAAAACAGGAAGGTCAAAACCACAAAGAAGTCTTTCAAAAGCCAAAAATCACAACTAACTACTTTCAATTAGATGTATTTAACAACATTTTAGCTAATAAAAAAAGACTTTACGTGGAAGGGAAGAAAGGATAAACAAAGCCGACAGAACATAAATCAAAGGAAGTCTCTTAATAAATCAAAATCCTAAGGTCAAATCTCATAAACCATAAACCACCTTGTGTTTGGATGTAATCTGGCCGAATGGAAGTATGTAGATTGAAAAAAAAGCAGCAGAACCAGATCAGATCCTTGTGGTTCACCCTATACAAAATCATGGCTTCCTGAACTACAATCACTGCAACTAACAAAGAATTTTCTGCCTGTTAAATAAGACCAATTTAAGACACTGACAGAGAAGCCCACCCATTGTCTAAGGCGATTTATAAGAATACTGTGCTCTGTGGTGTCAAATGTTGCACTCAGGTCTAAGAGAACAAGAACAAGATATAGTATGTGACCTTTGTCTGCATTAACCTGAAAGGCAACATCACAGGAGTTAAGGAAAAATAAAAAGCATATAGTAAAATAAAAAGAGGGGCTGGGCTCCTCGGCACTCTTAATGGTTGGTGATGCACAATCTGTTTATCCAACCCCATGTCTAGATTAGACTAGATAAACTTTATTAATCCCAAGGTGAAATTCAAATGTTTGCAGCAGCAGAAACATAAACAATAAGAATACAAACTCACAGGAAAGATAATACATCTAATCAATATAAATAAATAAATACTTAACAAGTAATTTGGCAGAAGCCTTGAATTGCCTGACAGTAGTGGGCAGAAAGGATCCCCAGAAATGCTTTTTAGCACACCATGGTGGAATGAGCCTGTGGCTAAAAGTGCTCCAATACAGCACCTCCTGGAGGGGATTTTTCAATGGTATCCGATTTTCCCATCACCCTCTTTTCCACAACAGCTTCCTGTGTGTCCAGGGCTGGACCTGTGATTCAAAGGCTTTCCTGATAAGTTTGTTCAGGCATTGTGCTTCTTTTGAACTTGGGTTGCTTCCCCAGGAGACCATAGTGTACCACACCACACTGGTGATTACGGACTGGTAGAGCATTTGCATCAGCTTGCTGCTCACATCAAAACACCAGAGTCTCCTTAGTAAGTCCCGTCTACTCTGGTCCTTCTTATGCAGTGCCACTGTGTTGACAGACCAGTCCAGTTTGTTCTTCATGTGAACCCCCAGGTACTTGTAGCTCTGCACCACTGCCATGTCCTCCCCGTGAATGGTGACTGGTCTTAGAGGCAACTTGTCCACAACCAGTTCTTTTGTCTTGCTGGTGTTGAGTGGCAGGTTGTTGTCCCTGCACCACAAGACGAAGTCCCCCACAACCTTCCTGTACTCTGACATGTCTCCATTATCATTTATCATTATCATTATCACAGACTCTATTATTTGCAAGTCTATGTGGGTCCCCTCCAAACAGACCCCCAAAGATGAATGTGTTACATTAATCGATGCTTCCAAAATAGCTGTTTGTGAATTTGAGTGTGTGTGTGGCCCTTGCAAAGGGCTGGCACACAGTCTAGGCCTATTTCCTGCCTTGCATCAAGTGGGATGAGGTGGGATATCCTCTGGCTGCCATGACCCTAAATTATACTTTGAGAAAGTTATGTCCTGATTTTTTATGACTATACATTTAGAGTCCATTTCTGTTTGTTTATGATCAACTTTGTGGTCGTGTCGTCGGACTTGCGGCCACATGTCTTGGACACTCGGGTGAAGAGAGGGGCGGAGCTGTCAACTGATCACCACCAGGTGGTGAGTTGGCTTCGATGGTGGGGGAGGATGTCGTTCAGGCCTGGTAGGCCCAAACGTGTTGTGAGGGTCTGCTGGGAACGTCTGGCAGAGCCCCCTGTCAGAATAGCTTCAACTCCCACCTCCGGCAGAACTTCAACCACGTCCCAAGGGAGGTGAGGGACATTGAGTCCGAATGAGCCATGTTCCATGCCTCTATTGTTGAGGCGGCTGACCGGAGCTGTGGCCGTAAGGTGGTCGGTGCCTGTCGTGGCGGCAATCCCCGAACCCGTTGGTGGACATCGGCGGTGAGGGATGCTCTCAAGCTGAAGAAGGAGTCCTACCAGTCCCTTTTGTCCTGTGGGACTCTGGAGGCAGCTAATAGGTACCGGCAGGCCAAGCGGAATGCGGCTTCGGTGGTTGCTGAGGCAAAAACTCGGGCATGGGAGGAGTTTGGGGAGGCCATGGAGAACGACTTTCGGACGGCTTCGAGGAGATTCTGGTCCACCGTCCAGTGTCTCAGGAGGGGGAAGCAGTGCAGTGTCAACACTGTGTATGGTGGGGATGGTGCGCTGCTGACCTCAACTCGGGACGTTGTGGGTCGGTGGGGGGAGTACTTCGAAGACCTCCTTAATCCCACTAACATGCCTTCCAATGAGGAAGCAGAGCCTGGGGACTCGGAGGTGGGCTCCCCTATCTCTGGGACTGAGGTCACCGAGGTGATCAAAAAACTCCTTGGTGGCAGGGCCCCGGAGTTCCTCAAGACTCTGGATGCTGTAGGGTTGTCTTGGTTGACACGTCTCTGCAACATCGCATGGACATCAGGGATAGTGCCTCTGGATTGGCAGACCGGGGTGGTGGTCCACCTCTTTAAGAAGGGGGACCGGAGGGTGTGTTCCAACTACAGAGGGATCACACTCCTCAGCCTCCCTGGAAAAGTCTATTCGGGTGTTCTGGAGAGGAGGGTCCGTCAGACAGTCGAACCTCGGATTCAGGAGGAACAGTGTAGTTTTCGTCCTGGTCACGGAACAGTGGACCAGCTCTACACCCTTAGCAGAGTCCTGGAAGGTGCATGGGAGTTCGCACAACCAGTCTACATGTGTTTTGTGGACTTGGAAAAGGTGTTCGACCGTGTCCCTCGGGGAATCCTGTGGGGGGTGCTCCAGGAGTATGGGGTACTGGATCCTCCTGATAAGGGCTGTTCGGTCCCTGTACGACCGGTGTCAGAGCTTGGTCCGCATTGCCGGCAGTAAGTCGTACCTGTTTCCAGTGAGAGTTGGACTCCACCAGGACTGCCCTTTGTCACCAATTCTGTTCATAACTTTTATGGACAGAATTTCTAGGTGCAGCCAGGGTGTTGAGGGGGTCCAGTTTGGTGGGCTCAGGATTGGGTCACTGCTTTTTGCAGATGATGTTGTCCCGTTTGCTTCATCAGGCCGTGATCTTCAGCTCTCTCTGGATCGGTTCGCAGCTGAGTGTGAAGCGGCTGGGATGGGAATCAGCACCTCTAAATCCGAGGCCATGGTCCTCAGCCGGAAAAGGGTGGAGTGCCCTCTCAGGGTTGGTAGCGAGATCCTGCCTCAAGTGGAGGAGTTTAAATATCTCAGGGTCTTGTTCACGAGTGAGGGAAGAATGGAGCGTGAGATTGACAGGCGGATCGGTGCGGCTTCCGCAGTAATGCGGGCTCTGCATCGGTCTGTCGTGGTGAAAAAGGAGCTGAGCTGTAAGGCAAAGCTCTCAATTTACCAGTCGATCTATGTTCCTACCCTCACCTATGGTCATGAGCTATGGGTAGTGACCGAAAGAACGAGATCGCGAATACAAGCGGCTGAAATGAGTTTCCTCCGCAGGGTGTCTGGGCTCTCCCTTAAAGATAGGGTGAGAAGCTCAGTCATCCAGGAGGGGCTCAGAGTAGAGCCGCTGCTCCTTCGCATCAAGAGGAGTCAGATGAGGTGGCTCGGGCATCTGATCAGGATGCCTCCTGAATGCCTCCCTGGTGAGGTGTTCCGGGCATGTCTAACTGGGAGGAGGACCCAGGGAAGACCCAGGACACGCTGGAGAGACTATGTCTCCCGGCTGGCCTGGGAACGCCTCAGGATTCTTCCAGAAGAGCTAGAAGAAGTGGCCGGGGACAGGGAAGTCTGGGCATCTCTGCTCAAGCTGCTGCCCCTGCGACCCGACCTCGGATAAGTGGAAGAGGATGGATGGATGGATGGATTCTGTTTTACTATCTGTTTATCCTGAATTTTGTATCTATGCATGTAAATGTTGATAGGTTTAGCTCATTACTGTTTTCACTCTTTATTTCTAAATATGTGCAAGTGTTCTGCACCTGTACTCAGTACACTGAAATGTATTTCTTTTCTCTACTCTCTTCTGTTTTCCTGCATTTGAACTGAATGATTACCTATGAGGATACAGCACCCTTCAAGAAAAATGGTCTTATAGCACACCATACCATCACATGACTCTGCACATGGAGGGCTGAGAAAACCACTCAGTGATAAATAAAATGAACACACTTTCCTGATTGGCATTATCTGATTTATAAGGCAAATTGTGGTAATTTAGGTCCTGTAAATATATAAATCTCTTGCAAGACTTAAAAACATGTGACCTGCTAATCTACTAGTTTAACATTCTGTCTTATATGAAACTTGACTCTAGGAGATCTTCAATTAGTTGATATAATGTGAGTATTTTATGCCTTTATTACATAGTACAGAGTAATGGGGATTGTGGAAGAGAGGTGAAAAAGAGAGAGCAGGCAAGGTGGAGTGGGTGGAGAAGAGTGCCAGGAGTAATTTGTGACAGACGGGTATCAGCAAGAGTGAAAGGGAAGGTCTACAGGATGGTAGTGAGACCAGCTATGTTATATGAGTTATATGAGACGGTGGCACTGACCAGAAAGCAGGAGATAGAGCTTGAGGTAGCAGATTTAAAGATGCTAAGATTTACATTGGGTGTGACGAGGATGGACAAGATTAGAAATGAGGACATTAGAGGGTCAGGTCAGGTTGGATGGCTGGGAGACAAAGTCAGAGAGGAGAGATTGCGTTGGTTTGGACATGTGCAGAGGAGAAATGCTGAGTATACTGGGAAAAGGATGTTAAGGATAGAGCTGCCAGGCAAGAGGAAGAGAGGAAGGCCTAAGAGAAGGTTTATGGATGTGGCGAGAGAGGACATGCAGGTGGTGGGTGTAACAAAGCAAGATGTAGAGAATAAAAAGATGTTCTTCTGTGGCAACCCCTGACGGGAGCTGCCGAAAGAAGAAGAAGAAGAATTACATGTTAAGACACATGTTTCTGTTGAGCGTTGTGCACAGCATACTGAGAGCCTTTCTCTTCTGTAGTTATGGATAAGACGACTTTAGTCATTCTTCAATGTTAACAATTGTATTATATAAAAAATGGATTTTAATTAACTTTTCAAACTCTAATATAATAAACAGATACTCGAAAAGTTTAGATCAGTCAGTGGCTTTTAGTGATTGTCTCAGCTCTGTCAAAGATTAGCTCCAGTCACTGGCAGGATTACGGTGTTATATCAAGGGGTGTGTGGTCAGGGCTGTAATCCAAGGCAGAAGAAACACCATAGATTTGTGAGGTCCTAATAGGAAGAATCAGGTAGGCTCTACATTTGTTCCACCTTGGACTCTATGTAATACCCTATTGAGGATCACCAATTTAGTGGTTGAGACGCTAAGATCAATAGAAGAATCAACAAAACACACCTATCAGATGAACGGGAGAATAAACATGAGTTAGAAATTACCTGTGGCTTTATTTGGTTGCATAATGTGATAAAGTTCTGCATATTAAGAGTCAGATGATGTGATGTATCAGATGAGGTAACGGTAATAGAAAAGTATAAAAGAGGATGAATTGTGTAGTTGATTGCTCACTCAATGGACCGAGACATTTGTGTGTAACTTTGTACAAATAAAGAAATGTTCTGCATTGTCATCTGGGCTCTGTCTCTGCCTTCTTTAAAGATAGAGAGAAGTGTTTTCCACGATACTGCCTGAATTTTCCATGAAAATGTGTACAACACCAGTCTCAGCCAGGTCGCCTTCCACACTTCATTTAGTTTCTATCACTACCTTAGAATGGATGCAGTTTTGATGTCACTGCTGAAGATAAGGTTCAGTTCCAATTGCACAAAGCACTGAGCTCACTTCTTGTAGTGAAAAGGAGAAGGTACATTTCAGAATAGGATTCTGTTTAATTTTCTCTTTTCCCAGACTTGATGTGTTTGTAACTAGACCCATGCATGAATGTACATTTAATTATATCAAATGCAGGAAGCAGCTCAGTCCCTGGAGCTCTTCAGGATGTAGCTTCTGCATCACTGCTCAGGGCTGAATGAACTTATGCACTCTTCATTCACAATTAGATTCTGCATTTAAACTCATATCTGACATGCCTTGGAAATAGCCCACAATTCAGCAATTATTATATTTGCAATGCTTTGAACAGAAGTAAACCTGTAGCTGGAACTTTCAAAGACACTATTAGGCAGCAATGAAAAGATAAGCCCACAGCATGGCACACCAAGCATTCCCTGTATATTCTGAACTGCTGCTGCTGCCTTACACAAAGCTGCCTTGAACATTCTGACATTGCCTCTAAACTGCCCATCCTGCACTCTGACAAACTGATTAAGCCCTGAAAGCGACAGCTCCTTGTGCTGAGTTAGCCACTGTGAGGCCTGTCAGATGCAACAGCATTCTAATTTTGACTGAGGCAAACTAAAAGGAGCTGCCACCCTAAGCATACAAACTCAAGTGCCTTTTCTGCAAAAGCCAGCTACTTGATCATCACAGCATCATTATGCTGACAAAGTGCCCAAAGATGCTAAGCGATCCTGGCACCTTGAAGGACCCGAACCCTGATAGCTGTATGTCCTTATTTTATTTACTAATAGAACATATTACTATATGTAACACATACATGTATATTAAAAGTTTAAGACTATGGAAATCTCCTAAAGCCAAGCTCAGTACAGCATACTGGTAACCACAACAGAACTGTTCATTAATCTGGCCAAATGCCTAGAATCAGCATTATGCAATAAAAGGCATATTAGTTTTAGACTTCATGTCACTGCATGTTTGTACTCTTTCGGCAGTAAGGGCTAAACTAAAAGGGAAACCGGTGTCACGAACAGGAGTCAGAACCATGCCAAAAAGGGTCTGAACCCCCAAAGCAAGCCACAAAACCTGGACCATTACTGACCTGTCCAGAAGAGGCTTTCCTCAAGGCAGCCTGGCCTCCCAAATCCACAAGCAGGCTTTGGGCCTGCCTAGTGTTATGATTGGAGAGGTTTATTAGATTTTTTTAATGGCTTTCCTGTGGACTTAAAAAATATCCTGGTGTTATTTTTGGGCTTTTGAAATTCAAAGAATTGATTCCTGTCATTAATTTTGTGATAGGAAATTCAGTTTAAAAGTGGAAATTTCTTTTTCCACTCTATTTTTGTTTTGACTATCCCACCACTGTTTTGGGGGAGGGGGATTTGCGTCACCCGTTTCCAACACAATGCATCCTATGATGTACTGAAACCACATAGCAGTGAAGTCATTGGCACTACTGTTCAAAGAAAACCCTAGCAGACCTAATATCCAAGATTGGATAAACGTAACGTCTTGCTATTCTTACCATTTTTGATGACTGGTTCTTGACTTTAGTGCTGCTCATTAACTTTGATTTCTGATTATTGGTTTAGTTTTGACAATTCTCTCATTTTAACCCTGTTCTTTCTCCTGATCCTGTTTTGTTAGTCAGAACAGTTCAGGACCAAAAATCAGGCCAAAAAGGTTTTTATAGTTAAAATTACTTAGATGTGTTAAAGTGTATCACAATGATTTTCAAGGGAAAGCAAAACCATAAAAGAACATTTAAAAAAAAAAAGTCCACAAATAAACTTTATGAAAGAAGAATTGATTTATATAAACATAAATAACCAAATAAATAAGGCAAAGAGGTTAGTCAATAAGGAAATGCGAGATGAACAAGTCCAAATATATAAAAACAAGAGCAAAATCTATGAACAGACACAATAAACCAAGAAGTTGGAAAAGTGAGTACTCACAAGAACAACAGCACATTCCAAACATCAATGAACCACTGAAGGACCCACTGACCAGCCTCACAATATATAGGCTGAGGGCGGTCCTCTAGCAGTGACACCAGGATGGCTCCGCCTCTTGAGGGTTCACCCACAAAACACAAGGCACACAAGAGAACTTAGAAGCAGAATACATACTGTAATTACTAAATAATAATTAATAAAAAAAATACATAATTACTAAGTAATACTAATTGCTAAAGAATACATAATCAACCTAAATATATAAAAAAATAATACTTTAAATACACAAAGAAGACAAAGAAAAGGAAAATAAACAGAAGCCAATCTTGCATCAGTTTCTCAGATGCATCAAATTTTGTTGCAGCAGTGCAGTTACCAATTTATTTCGCTTACTACGCTATGATGTTTAATTTAAAACCAACTTCATATTTTCTTCTGATCGAACGCTCCATCGTAGATCATAAGGGATGCTCTTATGATAAAGGTGTATGAAGGTGTGGGATACAAAAAACACAAATCAGTGGAAACGTTGCTTCGGAATAGTTTGGTCACGTAGGCACAATAAAGAGAGAAAAAGGTTAGGATCACCCGCTGATACAGCGCATTGCTGCACCCACTTAGAAAAAAAAGGCAGTGGTTACTCTCTCAGGTGGGCGTTAACATTTCATAATCTCTTGGACCAATAGCATGAGTTTTCTGCATTTGACTTATACGACCAACATTATAAAATACCAGAAATTATACTGTAAAATCAAGTCCTGACTTATCCGTGGGAGAACTTATCCGTGAGTATATACAGTAATTAAAACAAGTTCTTAATCACATTAAACATTCTAATTCCTCTGTGCAATATATTCTAATTATCCAGTGTGATTGTATATTAAAATATCCAGTAAATATTCATGCAGATATATTTCTATACCATATTTGTACTGTTGTCAGAATGGGTGACACTTTCAATAAAACACAAATACAAAATAGCACTGTGATGACATCAAAAACCATAACCATAAGTGGTAGCCCTGCTGGAGTCTATCCATTTCTTCATGTTGTCAAGTTTGGGTCAAAAAGTTGCACAGGAGAGTACCGAAGGTTTTCCAAGGAGTAGAAACTTTATTGTTGTCCAGGCAGTTATAAATAGAAGTCTGTTTCAGAGGCAATCCGGCCTCACAAGAAACAGCTGTGAAACTTGATGCCTCGGCCCTGACTCCCTTTTCATCAAGGTGGGTACAGCAGTTCGGTAGCAGCAGCCGGAGCAGAGGGAGTCTGGGGGAAGAGAGAGACAGGAGAGTGAGATGTCAAGATAGCTGCGGCTTGGTCTTTTTAATGTTCGAAGCCCCACACGGAAGCCAGCAACTGATCCCACAAAGAGGAGCTGTAAGAGTGTGTTTGTTTCCCATTGAAACATTGTTTAAGAGGGGGTTTCTGAAGGGCAGCCGCATCCCCTTGCCACAGCGGTCACAATGTTTATATATTTGAGGTCCTGCTCCTCTTTTTAGGCAGTCCCTTTGCCCTGATATCTTCACCTTGACTTGGCACCAACATTCTTAATCCATCCATCCTTTCATCTTCCTTTATCCTGAGCAGTATCTCATATTGCACAGTGACACAATGTTGTACAAAAATATGCAAAAAGTCAAAACAGACACTGTACGCACATTGAAATTCATACTGTACACACAAAGTGTCCACATATGGATGCTTTTTCATTTTTATTCTTTATTCAAAATGGCAACTTTCAAAGTGCCCTCCTTACCTGTACATTGCAGAATCATCTGCATAAATTTCTGGAGAATTTCTTTTATTTGTATGAACATTCTCAATTGTTTCTTTATAGCACTTCACATGGTATCCCAACTTTCCACCACAAAGTGCTTTGGAAGACTATCAAAACAGAAAATGTGAACACTGCCCTTTTATTTTGTGCTCAGACAGCTCACCCAGCCGGAAAGAGGCAGTCACAAGAATAGAAACTGCGTTGGTTTCAAGGTCAGTTTCATAGCCACGCTAACTTGAAAGACACTTAAGTACATTTATGCATAAATAAACATCCACTGTAGCCCAACAACAACAGCAAAGTCATAAATATTTTGGATAAAAAGTCATCTGTGAAGTGTGGCCAGTGAATGCTTGCTTGAACAAAGACTAACTTCAGTATCAATATCATTTCCCTAGGTCACCGTTCATTCGTCCTCAAAGCTGCTTAATAATACATTGCCTTGTAATGATTTTTACCTTTGGAACAGACATTGATGAATTTCAATTCTATTCTGAAGCGGCTTCGTCAAGACTTAGTTATTGGGTGACATTTACGTTTGTTTTGACTTTCGTTCTATTCAAGACTGCATTAAGGTTGGAGCAAAAAAATAGGCATTACAGCACTTAAGAACAAATAAGCTGTAAATGCCACTGAGGAAAAAACAAATATTAATAAACTTTGCATGGTCTTCTGTCCAAAATGGAATTGATATTATACTTTAATATTGTTCCACACTTTAACACCATGCTTACTAAATGTATTAATTAAAATATTTCTTTGAAAGACACATTCTCACTGGCAGTTTTCTTCAAACATTTACATCCTTGCTAAAACAATTTGATTACCAAATTATGAAATTTTTTAACTTAACTAAGTCCCTGCTGGTGTCATAGTGACGGAGTGCTTAGCCGATCTAGGACTTGGTGTTCAGGTCGCCCCACTCGGTCAGTGAATATGTGGAGTCTGCCTGTTCTACCTTTGTCCAAGTCCACCACCTTTGTCATTTTAGCTCTTCTCTGAGTACCCTGGTTGACCTCACACATCCTACAGACATATGTTTTAATTTAATTGACCCTTCATCTGTCAGAGGACTGTATGACAAATTACTTTCCCTTTTCTGGGTGCGTTTGTGCCCGATGCAAACCAGGATATGTTTTGACTCATAACATTAGAGTGCATAGGGCAGGTTTTACAACATTATGCGCTGTCATGTTAAATCTATGCCATATTTGGCATCTCAGGCATATCCTCAAGCGTTTTCTCATGCAGAATCTTAAGTACTCAATATTTTGTTTTCTAATCACATTATGTGTGCTTCACTTCTCTGTACTAAAACAGCAACAGCTTGTCATTGAACTCATTTGAACTTTCAATAATGCAATTAATCCCCTTAACGGTCTCTTTCTTTTATATTAATCCTAGGATTAGCCTTTCCTTCTATTCTTTAAACCTTTTTAAGTAAAAATGTCTTATTTGACATAAGGATAGAGAGAAACAGCCAAGTGCATTGCTTATGCAGATTGTGCAGCCAACATTGTTTTTTTTTGTTTGTTAAGTTGTTATAACTAATAATTAGTGCTTCTCTGTACTGACTGCATAAATATTAATACTGTCATTAAAAGTCTTCCTCGCTGTGGGGAGGGGATGGTGTTAATGCAAATCAGTAAATTTGGCAACTTCACTCTCAAGCATGAATCCCGCCAACTATACCAACATTTTTAACTGATGACTTAAACTTCAACTTCAGGTTCTAAGGTGATGCAATGTTATGCTGTTTTCAAGACCCATGAAACATCTTGCTCTTACATTGTGTGTCATTGTGTGTCTTTTTATCAAGATGTTGGAACTAATATTTAGCTCTTCACTATGTCGGCAATTGTTCTGTTCATACTATCTTTAACAGTCTTCCTCACTGTAAGGATGGGATGGTGTTCCACACAACTCTCTAAACTCAGCATCTTCACCCTTAAACATGAATCCCTTCCAACTACAACAAAATTACCACTAGTGAGTATAATACTGACTTGTCAAGGCCCATGAAACAGCTCTCTATTACATTATAGTGTGTGTGTGTGCTTTAATTCACTCTCATGTGTTTTGCATGCTGTGAGCAGTGCCGATCAGCAAAACTCTCCAAAATGTTTTTTGCAAAGAATATGCTGTGTTCTCAGGTGAACTTGTTCAACAAATATTTTCCTAGGAATTTCTCCCGGCAGCTAGCTTAGACAAATATTTGTTTCCCTGTGCCTCGTGATGCTTTGCAAGGCCAGTGTGACATCACAGAGCTGTAGTAGCCATGCACAGAACTTTCATGCATGCTACTGTAAGATCATTGCCTATCTGCTTCGGCCATTTGTGATGTCATGACCTGATCAGTACTCCAGCATTCCACCCTGCATGTGTTTAAAAAAAGAACCTGCAGTATTTTCATTTGAGGAGAACTTTTGTTAACCACAATAAGAATATTATGAGTACTGCCACCGGATATAACACTGACCCCTGTGTGCTGGCAGCGCAGCACCGCATGGCTAACTTGCATGCATAATTAGCATTGTGCTGGAGCGACAATCAAAAAACAAACCTTAAGGTAACTCTTCCCCTCTCCTTCCCTGAGAAAGAAAACACATGCAACCCTGTGAAATAATAATAATAATGAGAAAAGTGTTACTATTTACAAGACGTTTCTATCGTCTTTACAGAAGAAAAAAGTACAAGGCATCTGCACAAACATCGGAAACAAAAAAATACAAAAGATTGGTACTTATTGCTAGTATGTGGCCATTTGTTGTATTTTGTTTATGGTTATCTTCCCATCTGTGTCTTTTGTTGTTTGAGGCCCGGCGGTGCACTGCTTAGCACTGCTGCCTCACAGCTCAGGTCTTATTTTTGTCCACTGCAGTTGGTCCAGCATAGTTTACAGATACTTCCCTAGTCTCTGGGATAACTAAAACTCCATTGCACCATTATAATCTACTCAGACTAGTTCAGTTCCTCCTTCTTCAAATAAATTCAATGCATTTTGGAAAGCGCCAACATTTCCATGATTTGGACATACTAAATCTGCAGGGTTCGCTCATCACTTGTTGTGAGCAAACAAATGGATAACTCACTTATGGATTATGCAACATGAATAATGTGAGATTTTTCTGTTTCTCCATAGATGTTTTCACATTGTTTCCCATTGTTCAGCATTGGTCACCATTGGCTTGTATTATATTATCAACTTCATTTTCTTCATTCTCCCTGAGATTAAAAATTTTTCTCAGCTATCGCTATAAAACAAAATGGGCAAGTAACATATACAAAAATATTCCTTTAAGCACCTATTTAACCATCAGCCTTTGATTTCTCCAGGATATAAAACATTCATTAATTACCTAATTAAAAGAGTGCTAATAAAGTCATTAAGAGGTATTGTTCTGCACATTTGCCCACATTTGTGATATGTGAGAGAAACCGCGTCTTCACTGCTCTCGTGTGAAGGGAAAGCTCTCCTCTATGGTGGACTTGTCCCACTGAAAAATGTAGATCTGAAACTCTGAGCTGTTATAACAAAGAAGATGGATAAAGAGAGATCAGTATACGGTGATTTGCGACTTGCTAATGATTTACACTATTCCATTCATGACTTTCATTCTTTTGTACTGCTGTTATTATCTTTTTTTTAGCAGAAATTAATTAGTCATTGCAGCTGCGTTTTTTCCAAAATTACCAAAGTTCAGCAGCACTATCATAAAAATGGAATTCAACAAAGCCTGATGCACTGAAATGATTCCACAGACAAAATATCTTCATTTTTGAAAGTTTTAGTTAAAATTCAAAGTAAAATAGTTCACACAAAAAAGAAAAATTCTTGTTAAGAAAAGTTCTGTTCAAAGCTTAAATCTTGTTACATTTCTTTAAGTTTGCTTATTCAGTTAAATCATTTCCAAACATTTCTGAACCATTTCAAAACGGTCAGAAAACTGTATGCCTATCCCATCTCTAAGCTGAAAATTGGTCTTTTAAGTCCCTGTGTACTAGGACCTGTTCTAAACAACAACTGACACAATTAACACACTCTATCTCAGTTACAGCAAGAAAGTTCTATCTCACACTATCTTACAGGGGGAAAAGGTTATACCATTGTCTATGACTATGAAAGAAATTTATATTCAATTCAAATTAAGCAAACACTAATTAACTCAAAGCTTTAATTTTCTATGATTGGCTCTTACAGTCATAAAAAGTCATTTTTATCATACTGTTTACATTTTGATCTTTGGATGTGCATCAATGATGTAACCGATGTCCGTTGCAGTGGTTACTGAAGATTGATGGGCACACAGGTGTATGGGTCTCTGTGTGACGTTTGTCTGGATTTGGTCTGCACTTCACCCATGGCTGCTCCTTTCAGACTCTTGCAGAAGCCACGCACCAGCAGAAATGGGGGACAATTAACACTTGCATTCTGTCACAGTTCGCTGGTTCCATACCACCTAACTTAACTAATTAAGTAATTGCATTACAATCAGGATAATTAAAGCAGTGAAGTGCGGTGAGGTTCATGGCTGGTGAGGCTCTGACTCCTACAGAGTCAGATTTAGAAATATATGAACCCAAAAGAGTCGTTCGTTCACTATTCAACTGGCAGCCTGCACATTGACTACTGGTTATGTTTCATATCTCATCAGCATTCTTTACACACACATCGGTGAGGTACTTATTTAGCTAAGAAAGAACGTTACATTTACTGTGCACCCTCCATGTGTTCTAAATTTGCTGTTGCAATTCCACAATTCATACTCATACAATACAAATGAAACAATAGAGTGATGTATAAAAAATCGGATTTCAGTTTTGACCTTAATTGAAATATTTAGTTGTTTTTAAAAGCTTTTAATTCTGATGCTTTAATCAATTTTAATACAGACTGTTCAACAAAATGATAACAAGTAAAACAAAGGAATATTTTATTTAAGGTCAAAATTAAGTTTTTAAATATTGGATTGTTTTTTTCTTAGTCTGATCCCATTTTTTATAAAATTGAAAACCGTTTATGGTCTTACCTTTATTTGTAAATGAAGTCCATGCGCCTATCCTTCTCCACGAAAATCTCCTTCACGTTCTTGTAAAAGTCTTCCTTATTTTCCTTTAGTTTTAAAAGTCTCTCCACCTCAATGGAGATTATCACCAAGAAAAACAGCAGCAGCAAGCAGCTGTTGGGCTCACAATCACCCTCCCTTCAGTGTGGCACTGTACTGTCTGCCTCACCTTGTGTTTTTTCACTGCGGTTTTATATCCGATAAGCAAGACTAAATATGTTTTAGGCAGACTGTGGAAAGTCAGGGTGTATAATAAAAGTGTCTGCAAACATTATATTGGCGACATATAGAGAGATAGCAACAGGCCTTTGCCAATTGCATGCATCAGCTCAGCGTGTGAGGGAGAGCGCAGTCTGCGGTGAGGTGAGGCTCGTTGCTGCCACACCTTGCGTTTCTCCCCTGTATTTGAACAGGAAATGCGCAAATTCAGCGATTTTGATGATAAAAATTATCAAAATTATTGGAATCATATAGTACTAAGGTGTTGTACCGTGTTAGCCATTATGAATGTAGAGAAAAGCCAAGCAAAATGACACCTTTTATTGGCTAACTAGAAAGATTACAATATGCAAGCTTTCGAGGCAACTCAGGCCCCTTCTTCAGGCAAGACATCTTGCCTGAAGAAGGGGCCTGAGTTGCCTCGAAAGCTTGCATATTGTAATCTTTCTAGTTAGCCAATAAAAGGTGTCATTTTGCTTGGCTTTTCTCTGGAATCATATAGAAAACAAATTTATGGCACAGACCAGTAGAAAAATTTATTTTATGTTATCATTATTAGTTTTTTGTTTTTGTACTTTTCATGAGCCTCACCTGCCTCCCCTGACTTCATGTCCCTGAATTAAAGAACACCTGAAGATGTGAAAGGCCAAAATAATTCAATAGCTCCAGGTGGAAGGAGTTGCCATAGGCAGAGCCCAAACCAAAACAGTGTGAGCTCTACTTAAGGAATTTGTCAGAACTTTCTTAAAAGGAAAGGGTAAAATTCAAATTACAGATTAAAAACATGAAACTCAAATAAAAAAAGAAAAGATAAAATTCAGGACAGAATGTGATTGATCTTTTTTTTCTGAAGCAACAGCCACACAGCCAAATCACACGTGTTCATGTGTTATGCATATGTTTTTTTTTAATCTTCTCATTGATTATATTATTATGTATGAAGCTAAGGCCTTTATCCAAGGTAATTTACAATTGTCAAGGTCCACTGAAGTCATTTACATATACACAAGGGTAAATCGCTAATTATCCACACTTTTGTGATGATTTTGTTTGGGTAGGCTGGACAGCTTTCCCTACTCAAATGTGCAAACATGGTGTGTCTGTGGTCACAATGGTAAACTTTCAAGCTTGATCATTACTGTATACACGTTTGGATAAATTTTCCTGTGGATAAGTCAGGATTTGATTTTACCGTATAATTTCAGGTATTATATAATGTCGGTCGTATAAGTTGAATGCAGAAAACTCACGCTATTGGTCCAAGAGATTATGATATGCTAATGCCCACCTGAGAGAGTAACCACGGAGTGCACTGCCTTTTTTTTCTACATATTGTGCCTACGTGACCACACGGTAATACCGTTTGCACGGTTTTGTTTTTTGTTTTATATCTTACACCCTCATACACCTTTATCATAAGAACATCCTTTATCTACGATGGAGCGTTCGATCAGAAGAAAATATGAAGCTGGTTTTAAATTAAACATCATTGAAGTAGCGAAAGAAATTGGTAACTGCACTGCTGCAACAAAATTCGATGTGTCTCAGAAACTGATGCGAGATTGGAGGAGGTAAGAAGATGTAAAAAAAAATGTAAGTGTCGCATTTTTGAACGGGAGTTTAAGTCTGGGTCTGATTTTATGATCGATTTTTCGGGTTTCAAGACTCGACTTATAAAAAAGTGTGATTTTATACAGTATTTTTTCTTGTTGTTTTGTAGCAGTAAAAATGGCTGCTATGTACTACTCTTGCACCAAAGAAGAGTAGGGAGTAGTGATCAGCTTTATAGGGGCTGAAGATTTACAAGAACCAAACCTTGATTCATCATGTCGACTTGCTCAATGCTTCCATCAGTAATGGTCGTGGATGGGCATTCTGCTACTTTTTTGTGCATAACACTTGTCTGATCATTTTTGAACTTCTTAATCCATTCATAAACACTCTACCATGGTAAAATATTATCTCCATATTGTTCAAAAAGCCTTTTATGAATTTCAGTCCATAAAAAGCAGATCACAGCTTGTGGCTCTTCTGTTTTTTTGTCAACAGAGGAGAGAGTGGCTATGATTAGTGCTAAAAAATAACAAGAGAAACTGGCTAATCAGTTTTGAAACTTAATCACTGTGGCCATAGACACACAGAGTTTTCCCATTTGTGTATGGAAAGCTTTACATCCAATCTAATGATCGTAAAAGTGTGGGATATTATTGATTTACTACCTTCATACATTTTACAGCCAGAGCGCACGCATGCTAGTTGTCGAGGGTCATGCATTTTGTGCTGATGAGAGGAATACAGAGAGGTACTTTTTGCTGCAAGTTGTTAAGACAAGCTTCAGTGTACTGCTAATTAAATGTAAACTGATGTGTCATACATAGAATAACAGCAGTGGGACTCTGCTTTATAGTTTGGTTTATAATTCTTTGTATATTTTTCTATACATATTTTTTTTCATTATAGTGTATAACACATGATAGTGTTGGGTAGAATTTCTGGTTAGTTTGTAAACCAGAGGCCTGTTGAGATGTAACAATCCCTAGAAAAATTGAATACAGTCCATGACTGAAGCTTTTTCGTGGCTATTTATTTGTTCTCTATACAGGCAAGGACTGCTCACTCAGCCGTCAGTACTGGACTGAACACAAGACCGCTGGGCAGATGCTTCCTTTTATAAGGGGCATCTTCTCTGGATTTTGATGATATTTACTTAACAGTCACCTGATTAACGCTATGTTTTTTCCTGTTGTTGCTGTTACTGCCACAGTTGCCGGTGTCTCCGCTATAATACTTTCATGATACAAGCTTCTGAGGACAGCTAACAGTAATTACAACGTTTGGCCAATTACCATTAAGTAACATTATGGGATCCAAAGTGAGATGTGGGAAATTATTGGCATAAAGGGTGGACCACTTCAGGGTGACAGAGAGAGACTCCATTCCATCAGAGATACTTCATTCATCTGGGTCCAGAAGACTCCATCCATAAATCAAGGCAAGCTGTCCTCAGACTCATATTCTCCAAGTTGTATCTCTGAGAGACAAGAAGGGGCTTTATGAAAAGGATGTGTTTAAAATAACCAAACGTTCTAATAATCTATCGTCAATCTTGAACACAAACCAAAAATCAAAGTTCAAAAACACAAAGCAGGGGTTCAAAAAGCCAGAAAGTACAGAAAAAAGAGTTAATAACAATCTCAGATAAAGTACGTTCATACGTGACACATTATGACGTCAGATGTCACTCTCTGCCAGATGCTCATAACAACAGGAACTCCGAATATGGCAGCACCTATGAATAAATAATTTGGCACTGGAAAAAAATAAATAAATAAAGGGATATAAAAATAAAACAACCTTAGACATGGTAAAAAAAACACCTGGAAAACATATAAACAAGGTCTCTAAAGACTCCAGGAAAGAAATAATAAATTATAAATAATGACAGTCCCTTACAGAGGTGCATCTTTGAACACTGCAGTTCTGCTTTCACAAGCATATACAGTATGTTCTGTATATATATATATATATATATATATATATATATATATATATATATATATATATATATATATATATATATATAATATATATATATTATCTAACTGGTGTGAAGGTTTTTGACTTTGAAATAAGGGAGTATTTTTATTAGAGCTTCGTAGCCAGACTTTGCTATTATGTATTTTTGCTGCTGTTACACATTTTTGTGATTAAATATTGCTTTGCTTTCAACTTCTATCCTTTATCTGCACATCTTGAGTGACTGAGGTAATAAAGCAATACGAGGCGCCTAGTGTGGGCAGAATGCCATTTCTCTCCCACAGGCTTCATTTTATGATCAAGTGCCCAACAAATAGCTACAAGTTAGACAATGTATGCGTGGCATAACCTGCAGGTGCAACTAAGTTCACAGATATGAAAGTTGGAGAATTTCACATTTTTCATTTACTTCATCCAGGAGTTAGTTATTACATTTTTGTTTATTAAATGTTTTGATATCAATGAGTCAATTCAAAAGAAACAGCAAAAATAGAATGCAATTACATGCGTTAGTAGACTCCATTAAATGTGTGCTATTTTATGGTACTTTACAATAGAGTTAAAAACGGAGCACAAATAAGCTTGTGGTGGCTCAATAGCTTTCATGCACGGCAGATAGCAATTCAAATGATGTGAAAATGTCATCAACTGAAGTGTGTTACTGGTGGAGGGTCTGTGACTAATTGTTTTTCAATTTCTTAAACATAACATTTTGAAAGTATTGCCAGTAGAGTGGTACCCAATAATTACCAAAAGAAAAATAAGTTTCCTATCTAGCTTTTAATATCAGTTAAAACCTAATAATTTATTAAAATGATATAAGTAACCAAATACTTGGAAATAATTGATTTATTGTATACTTGCAATACCAAAGGTGACAATTATCTTAAAAATCTTAATTCCAGTCCAAAGATACACAGAAGGAAAAGGGGCTGTTCCAGCACTGATAAACCATAACACCTGCTTAGTCTGTTGTATGTTATATCACTAAGCAACTGTCTCAGTGTGTCAAAAATAAAATGTATTATTATTATTATTACTGTTTGTAGCACAATCACACACAGTGCAGTTCTTGTTTGATGTCCAGCCACTTCGATCTTCTGCCCACATATCAACTGCAGCTACCTTTCTAAACCCATGCTGTTTATTTTACTTAGGAGAATGGCACCTTTTCTGCATGATTAATTAGTTCAGTCATTGTTTAACTGCCGATTCTTTAGAATAATAATCTGCAGATAATATTAGTTCTGTGAATTCAGTCTTATATATGTTTACATAAAAGCTTTCTTCTTCCATTCATTTCCAGAGAAGTGACATTCTTTTATGGTTTACTAGGGGGGCTTTGCCCCCTGCTCACTTTGCTCACCAACCCCCAGGCCTGCACTACGCACTAACCTCTTTGCAGTTTTGCTGCTCGCGTATGGGGATGCAGATGTACAATTCAAAGCGATTGTTATTTTCATGGGAATTGTTACAAATGCATAATAGAATTAACTATTTTACATAACAATAAGAGCAGCTCACTACTCAAAACGTTTATTTTGGGACATAGGAAGCATTGAACAAGGGACCTTTTGATTATGAGTCAGTAGTTCTTACCACTGTACTACCAAAACAGTTGTAGTAACAACAACATTCACTGACCCAATTTCTTTTTCTCTGGTTATAGTCTTGAATAAAAGGGCACTTGTTCTGTTATATTTGTACCTTTTGAGAAGGTGCTTATTTGATATTTGGACTTCAGTCTTCACACATTATATACTTCATGTCAAAATTTTGTCGTTAGTACTAAAACATGAAAAAAGTTTGTTTTTTAGGTATGTGTTCAACATTTCTTACATTTCCTGTCATGCTACACTTACATAGATCTTTGTAGACATGGAACACACATGAAATGCATGTGTTCCAAATAACAATATATTTTTTAGCCTATTCAGCTCTACCTCACTCCCTGATAAACAAGGCTTGAGCTGGGTGATTTTTTTGCCATTTCTGCATTGGTGGGAGGATGGGATAGCAGGCTGTTTGCTGATTTTGTGTATCAACACATTTACAAGACAAAAGACGCTAAATGTATAGGTGCGAACTGATTTAAGGTTATCCGGGTTTACAAGCTTTTTTGTAGGCTTTGGTAATTCTAGTGTTAAAGAACTGTCAAAATAGTGAGAAGATCGAAAATCTAGAAATACAATAAATCAAAGAACCACAAGTAAACTCGCCATTCCTTAGTGCATTTGGAATGACCCACCAGGAGATTAGGTAAACCCTCTGGATATATAGTGTGTAAAGCAGTTCCTGACAGTGATCAGCAGGTGGCCCTTTCTCTTGGAGGAACATCCACAAAACACATGGAACATAATACAGAGTAAGAAAATACAGCAGGTAGTTAGCAAAAAAACAGAAAGGATATCACACATGGGTTTGAACCCCAGTCGTTGTGGAACCCTGGCTTAGACATGACACAGAGCAGCTGTAAATGAGAAAAATATACAAAATATACAAAGTGGTGTAACCAGTGACACAGTAATATTGAAATAGCTAACTGAGTCATTTCATGTGGACATACAGATTAGCAGAAAGACTTGACTATCACAATAGGTGCTTCACACATTATATGTGAACACACCTAAATAGGGTGATGGCCTTCCAAATGACCTACAAACCAGGCAAGAATTTCCAATGTCCTGTCTACAGAAAGGCCTCACCACAGGCAGCCTACCCCAAACTCCACAGTCAAGGATGTCAGACATGACCTGTTAAAGTCCATTTGGACATTCCTTGTGTGATTTTGGGCTATACAAGAAATAAATAGTTGTTGTTGCAGTCTTAGTTCTAAATAGATCCAAAAGGGTAGTACTTCAGATGTTCCCAAAATATGCAAAAGTATCCCTCAAGAAAGAAGGAACCGTCCAACCTCTGGGTACAGAGACAAGTCAAACAAAGAATTTTTATAAATGAAGAAATTTATTTCAATATACAAAAGGTCAAAAGGCAAACTAGTACAACTCGTAATCCAGTATTGGGTTAATCAGAATCCAAGACTGCAAGCAAAAATCCAATAAACCATAAGAAGCCAAACAAAACGTACAATTGAAATCAGCACAACACTCACAACAACATTCAATGATGCTCTAAGGAACTTTGTCTTCTTCACTAGAAAATGTCCCATGATGTCTCTCAAAGTGACACCATCATAGCTACACCTCTAAGGGTTATACCCATGTAATACAAGGAATATAGCCAGATGTCAAATATACAAGCTGCAAAATGACTAAATAATATTTAAATAAAACAAAATTAACAAACGTAGTGCAATCACAAAGGAAATAATAATTCCAAAACAACAACAAAAAAGGAAGATTCACATAAGCCAGGTACCAAACCCTGGCTGCTACCTAACAGTTGGCAGCTGAGGAGAGACACCTCCAACAGTGTGTAGCATGGAAAGGAGTAATACTCATCGGTAAGTGGCAATAAATAAGGTGTATCAGGGTTTAGGATCTGGGGGACATTCATTTGGTCTGCTTAGGCCAAAGCCACTGAGCCCTGAGTACTGAGGAGGCATCACTCATAATCATCCTTAAGTGTGTATGTGCTGGGGTGCTGTAAAAATAATAATAATAATAATACATTTTATGCAATTTAATGTAATACACTTGTATCAGGGGTGGAGACTGAACTAGCAGCCTTGTGGTTTAAAGTTCAGAGCCCTAGCCTCCACACCATCAACACTGTACTGCATTGATCTGTAATGCATTTTATTATGGTGATGGCAGTGAAAGACATGCTAAAGGTTTGATTGATGTCCATGTAAGCTAAACAATATTTGCATCTCTACTCTACTGTACTATAGTAAGTCATAGATTGTCTTAAAATTCTTAAAAGTTTCTTCACTGGGAGGATCAACACACACATTTCTATTAAAACAGCCAGTATTGAAGCCATAATTCTGCAGAACTAATTTCTCTGTATGGGCCACTGTATCAGACAGCTCAACTCCTGTCTCCTTAGACATGTTCTGTACCCTCAACTGAGCCAAGATCTGAGACTTTGGAGTGGCCAGAGGAAGCCATTCAATGACATCTGTGAGGCCTTGTTTACAAGATTCTGAATTAATATCACTAGCTAGAAGGCAGCAGTTAAAGAACATCCCACTGGCGCTCCATAATTCATGAAGTGGTAGTTTACTTTGAGGCCAAATGTCTCTCTGATGAGGCAGAAACAGAGAGTTTGTGGAAGGTGCTCCCAAATGGAACTTCCTGCTCTCAGTGTCTCAAGATCTGCGGCTTGAGGATTAGACTCCTTATTGTTGTTTTGAATGATCCCTCATGGTGATGAGGATCAGAGAGCTATAGCGGCGAGGAATTTGCTTAGATCTGCTACAGGCTTGTTTGGTTAATCAGAGAATAAATTACTTGACTTTTGTTGTTTGCCTTAGAATAGTTAGGAAGCTGTGTGTTGGGATTTGTGTTTAAAAATATGCAAATAGTATAGCAGGACAAATGATGAGACAGGGCAAATTTCAAATAATTGGGGTGCCAACTGGGCAAAATACCGTTTAATTCCAACAAAAAAAAAGAAAATGTTAAATGAAGCACGCACTCGATGGCACTCTCACCGGGATAATTCCCCTGAAGTAGTCATCTGTACAACAGAAAACCCTCTTCCTCTCTCTCTCACTCCATTGCAGTCAGGTCCAAAATGAGATACCATCTTCTCCTTTTATATTGAGCAGACTGGAATGGGCAGAGCTTTTTGGCTTCATTACCCTCAAAGGACAGTTTTTCAAAGGCTGTAATGGGTGAAGGAGACATGACTGTTAGTGACAGCACCCCCTGTCGTCCTGGGGTGGTACAGCATACCATAGGTGAGCCCAAAAGGCAATCCTCTTCTGTACAAGCATGACAATAGGTAGGGTCTTTCAAAATTTGTTTTGCAGCAGTTTATTTGCTTCTGATATGAAAAACCAATGTACTGAGAATTATAGAAAAGGATTGGTAATTAAATCTTGTCAATTGCATGGGCATGTCACAGGCCTTATGGCAGGCCCGGTCTTAGGTATTATGGGGCCCTAGGCGAAAGGGGGGTCCAGGGGCCCCCTGAGGGGGGCGGAGCCCCCCTGGAAGCTCTGTGAAATGCATGAAAATTAGACCAAGGAGTCAATCCGGGGCCCCCCAGACGCCGGGGCCCTAGGCGGTCGCCTACTTCGCCTATGCCTAAGGCCAGGCCTGATTGGGACAAATAATGCTGTAGTATATTTAAGTATATATGACAATTGCTCACTCGGACAATTTGTTTTGGGGGCCCCAAAGAAGGCGGGGGCCCTAAGCTATAGCTTGTGTAGCTTATACGTAAATCCTGCACTGCCTTATGGAGACCTATTTGAAGGGAACACCAAGAACGGTACCAAGTAGACAAGTGTCTCCCTTCATCCTCATCAGCCATGATTAATGAGGAGGGAAACAATTTGCTTGAAATTGATTTTGGAGCAAAACTCAGCATTTTGCTGTGCAAAAAAAAAAATTGCCAAAGAATTATGTTTTGTGTCCAGTCAAATTTGTCCCATTTACACAACAAGAAAGGCATTTAATTCTTGTCTGGAAGTGCCTTCATTGATTAACTTTGCAAGTGTCTGCCTGTCAATTGCTATTTAAAAAAAGGTTTCTAGTGAGTTTGGTAGCAGCATCTTTAAAGTGCACAATAGTCCTTTTTAGTGTGTCTTTATAACATTTTTTAAAAAATGTACTGCACTCCTTGGAGGTGATGTAAATGAGAGGAATACAGTGGATACAGAAAATACTCTGACCCTTTCATATTTCCACAATCTGTTATGTAGCAGCCTTATGCTAAAATGATTTCAATTTATTTTTCCCTATTAAAACAGCACTCAATAACTCCAGAATGACAGGATTTTAGAAATATTTTAAAATTTATTACAAATAAAAAACTATATTATCACATTGATTCAAGTATTCAGGCCACTTTGCTGACACTTCAAATCTGACTTATAGGCCTACCCTTCTATTGATCCTCGTTGAGATGTTTCTACACCATGGTGGGAGTCCACCTGTGGTCAGTTCAATTGATTGGACATGATTAGGAAAGGCACACAACTGCAACCAGCAGGTCCCACAATTGAGCAAAAAGTAAGGCATGAGGTTGAAGGAATTGCTGAATTGCAGAACTTAGAGACAGGATTGTGTCAATGTACACATCTGGGGAAGACTAGAAAAACTTCCTACAGCAATGAATGTTCCCAAGAGCACAGTGGTCTCCATCTCTATATATATATATTTATATTTATGTAAAATTCAACATCTGTCTGTTTGTATGTCTGTCCGCTTTTCACGAGAGAACTACTTAAACGGATTTAGATCAGTTTTTTTCTATCATTTGCCTGAACATTCTGGATGATTTTGCGACTTCTCACATTGCGCTAAGTATCATAGTTGGCTTGCGGTAGTGATTTATTTGTGCGAATCCAAGAGACACGCAGCGGGCCAAGGGGAGGAGGGCGTGTACCTTACCTCTGCTTAGCTAGCAAACAAGATAACTACTTAACGGATTTAGATCAGTTTTTTTACTATCATTTGCCTGAACATTCTGGATGATTTTGCAACTTCTCTCATTGCGCTAAGAATCATAGTCCACTTGCAGGAATGACAATTCGCGCTAATCCGAGACAGAGGCTGTGGGCAGAGGGGAGGGGGAAGCGTGATGTCAGGAGTGGGGAGCTGGGCAGGGCCTCCTCACTGTCCTTTTTCACTACTACATGGGAGGAGCTGCAGGTGTTGGCCAGTAATTCATAAATGGAAGAAGTTTGGAACTACCACAACTCTTCCTAAAGATGAACACCCAGCAAACTGAGCAATCAGTGGAGAAGGCCATTGGAAGAGATGGTCACTGTGTTCCAGAAAACCTGTGGAGAAATGGGGGAAGCCTCTGCAAGAACAACCATCATTGCAACTCTCCACTGGTTTGCGCTTTATGAAGAGTGGCCGGATGGACGCCTCTCTTCTTTTAATTATGCAAGATAGCTTACTTGGAGTTTGCAAAAAAGGCAGCAGACAATGCAAAAACAGATTTTTCGGTCTGATGAAATCAAAATTAGAATCATATCTGGAGGATACCAGGCTGAACTCATCACCTTTGCAATTCCATATGAATGGTGGTGGCAGCATTATGGGGTTGTTTTTCAGCAGCAGAGACCAGAAGACTAGACTGAGCCAGGGAAAAGCTGAAAAGAACAAATTACAGAGATATCCTTAGTGATAACCTAATCTAGTGCACCCTGGACATCACTTCCAACATAACAATGATCTAAACACAAAACAAAGACACCACAAAAGTGACTTAGGGACATCTCTAGCAATATTCTTTAGTTGCCCAGCCAAATCCAAGACTTGAATCCAGTCGAACAAAAATATCTGTTTACCATCAGTCTCCATCAAACCTGAGAGGATCTCCAGAGAAGAATGATCTGAGAAATCCCCAAATCCAGGTTTGCAAAGCTTATCTCATCATGCCTAAGGATGATGGCTCCATACTGGAATTGCAGCCAAAGGTGTTTCAACAAAGTACTGAGTAAAGGGTCCAAATACAGTAAAACCTCAATTATTCGTTAGTCTCCATTAACCGTCAGGGCAAAAAAAAAAAAATCTCTACCATTTACTACTGCTGCAGGACACGCTGCAAGCTCTGAATCTTGAAACAACTCTCCCTTGTGCTAGCATGTAGTGTTCTTCCCCAGCACCACGTCACATGCTACATTTTGAAATCACAGTGTCAGTTACATTACTTCAGCATAATATAGTATTTCATAGTTTTCCTCTTTAGTTATAATTGAAATACTATACATTGTTATGGCCGATAAACATAGGCGTGTGGTATTTGAATTGTCACATTTACGTAACAGCAAAGCACTTCAAGTATTGCTTCAATTTATGAAGTAGGAAGAACAACAGTGAACGATATAAAGCATGATGCCAACAAAATTGAAAAACATGTTGAAAATGGAAACCACTGGCGGTAATGTTATTCTGTATTGTAATTTTCTTTTTAAATTCTGTTATATTATGTTTTGCTAATATATTGTGATGTGCAGGCAGCTTGTGATGTGCTGTGCGAGAGCAGAAAGGGCTGAATGCTGTTTAAGTGAAAGGACTGGGTGAAGGGCTTCTGTTCTGTGAGGGGTGGACACGCTTCTTAGGAGATGAGTGACAGGAGAAGTTAGGAGAAAAAGAAAGGTGCGGTGGAAGGAAGTTTTGAGTAGTGAGTCAGGAGACAATAAGCAGGATTGTTTGTGATATAGAGAAAGACAGAACGTGAGTGGCAGGAGATAAACAATGTGTACAGAAAGCTTTCTTTTATTGTTTTGGAGATGTGTTCTGTAACCCAGAGAACAGAGTATAAGACAGGGCACCATTTGTTAAGGAACAAAGATTCCAAGTAAAATGTTGAAAACTCCAGTACCTCTGAGTTGTATTTGCTTATTACACTGGTCATTACAATGTAAATGAAATAATTTTGTTAATACTATTTTATATTTTGATGGAATAGTTTTTTTTGCAAATGAATACGACTATCCAATAAACTAATCTACTCTACATCATTTTTAAAGTAGCTGTTCTGTTATCTGTCTTTTCTCTTATCCCTCACAGCCTCCGTCCCAACCCCTAATGGATAATCGAGGTTTTACTGTACTTGTGTCAATGGGACATTTCCATTTTTATTTTTTAATAAAGTTGCAAAAATTACTAAAATCCTGTTTTCACTTTGTTATTCTGGGATATTGACTGTCACCTGATGTAGGAAAAAATTAATTTTAATGATTTTAGCACAAGACTACAACGTAACAAATTGTGAAATTGTGATGGGGTCGGACTGCTTTCTGAATCCACTGCAGGTAGAATTAATCTGGCAGATGTGTGACAGATTATATGCTTTACACAGCTGCACAAAAGAACACAGGAAACCATGGACATGTGGATGGGGCTTTAGTAAAGTAGTCCCTGTTTTCCAACTAAAAAAAATGTATTCAAAAAACCCCAAAAACTCTTTAGTGAGTTTCACATCTTGCAACTGCAAAATCATCTGCAAAACACATTAGTTAGTTAGCGTTAGTTTCTCTACTCTGCTTATCGCGAAGATGTGGTGATACATAATACAACGTGATACAACCCTGCATTTCTGTCAGTTCGTCTCCCATACTCTGGTAGCTCTGCCTTCTCTGACCCCCAGAGAATATAGCCTGGAAGAAACATTTCGACAACATCTGATCTGACCAGCAAGTACAGAGTCACATTGGTATGACTGAAGCGCAGTCTTTTTTCTTTGCCTGACAACACCTAACCGGTTTTCTCATTGTGGGTCCCCAGATCTTTTCATGTCTGTGTCTCAGAATTTTTTAAAATTTATTCTGGAACAATCAAAGTAACGTTTTCATATTATACATTGTATTATTCATTCATTGAAACCAATTTCAAGTTCATCTTCACACGTACCAGCCAACAAACCACCCTGCACATTGTCAGTCCGCGTCAGGGCTGATTTAGAGTACAGCAAAGTAATACTTGTAGTTCCAACCAACATGAAACACTTCTAGTGTCTGTGAAGGTGCAGGTCGGCTCCATGCCACAGGGTCCTTCTGGGGATTCTCTTGAATCCGCTACTGCTGATAACATACCCAGCGTAAGAGGACACAACACACAAACATAGGAAGGATTAGGAACAAGAGTCATTAGTGCTTTTATTAAAATAATCCATCAAGAAAAACAAATCAAATGTCCAAATAAATTGTGCAGTGCAGGGCCATCAGTTGCACTGGGCTGGATGATGTGTGGAGCCTTCCTATGCAACTGGAGGCTTAAGGGGGGAGGTATGTGGAATAGCAGCTACACACCTTAACAATAAGGAGCCCATTTTAAATAAATAGGTAATTGGCCAGCTTAATCTCCTTGGGTGTGTGTCTTCGCACAGATATGGGAGGTTGGTGAGCTTTCTGCAGTGCACGATTAAGGCATTGCTCTCATGGAGGCTTATAAGGAAGAGCCGGCAAAGGAAAAGTGAGGGACAAAAGGAGAAAGCAGACTGGCCAGTGAGAGAGAAGGAAGGAGAGAGATGAAGGAGGTTAAAGTAGGAAGAGGAAGAAAAGAGAGAAGCAGAGACAGAGATAGAGAGAGTGCCTGTGCTGAACTGAGTGAGGCTGGTGGTGTCGAGCATGAGTCTCGGGGCTGTTGGAACCGGAGGCTGTGGAAGAGGAGCTCCTACTTTACCTATGAGTAGGAGAGACCCGATATGCAGTGCTCCCATGGACACTGAAGGACTGGCGGTGGGAGATGTATGCAACTCAGTGTGGTGCCTCAGGATTGCTGAAAGACAGACAATGGGGACCTGAGCTGGGATTTGAAGGTTAACTGCACCTGTTGGTGGGCATCTCCTCCTTCTATGAGGTCCGGACAGGATAATAAGAAGAGACACTGGATTTGAGAAGGAAGCACTGGGGTTCATTTTTTTCATGGACTGTCTCTGGTTTTAACCTCAGATTTTAACGGATTTATTTATTAGAACTTTTAACCTTCACCTTCACCCTGTTTGTATGGACTATTTATTTATTGATTTTTGGAGCACTGCACTGTTTTGGACACTGTTGTTTTGTTGAATTGTTCTAATAGAAGCACTTTGGAATCTTTATGCACCTACCCCTTTCTATGTATGTATGTTTATCCTCATCCGCTGGCTCATCCCTCAGGTATGTTATCGGTGGTAGCGGGTTCAAGTGGCTTCCCGGAAGGACCCACATCATAGCATTGCCATAATTGTCAAGTATTATCAGTTAAATGCCGAACTCACCTTGAAATCTCTAGATTGTCTTACAGCTCAAGAGCACAGAGCATCTACTTCAGCAACAGGCACAAGAATAGGAAACTGTCAGTGACACGCTGCGTACCACACAAACCGCTTGTTTTTGAAAAGAGTAAGTGCTAACGGAGTATGCACGCCACTAAATCTGAAAGCTGAAAGGTAATTGAGTTACCACCCAATGTAGCATTAGTCCTTTATCAATGAATAGTAAATGAACTACAGTATTAATGATTAAATAGCATCATTAACCGTAGCTCAGAGCTCCCACTCACAGCCACAATATTCTTTCTCCTGTTTATCTGTTATTCATTCTTCATAATAGATCATTCATACATTCTGGGTAGTATAGGGATGCACCTTCACTTGACTATCACTCTGCCAATTTCTAGTGCCCTCTAATTCATTCAGGTAGCCTTTAGTTTATTCTTAGTATGGAATGCTGGCACAGTGGCTAGCATTGCTGTCTCACTAATCCAGTGTCCTTCTTGAAAATTAATGTCCAGTCATGTCTATATGGAGTTTGCACGTTCTCCCCATGTCTGTATAAAGTGGATTCAGAAAAGATTCAGACTCCTTCACTTTCTGCACACTTTATTGTGTTGTAGATTTAATTCTGAATTGATAAATTTGCAATTTTTTGCCCATTAATATTACGCTGTAATTGACAAAGTGAAAACATGTCTTTGGAAAGTTCTACAATTTATTATAAAATCAAAAATGAAAACCTCACATTCATATGAGTATCCAGACACTTACAATGTGGAAGCCCTTTTGGCAGCAATTCAAGTGTTGAATCTTCTTGAGTAAGGCTCTACAACCTTTGTGCGTCCGGATTTGGGCAGTTTTTTTTCCCTACAAGGGTATTTTTTGGGGAGTTTTCTTTTCTTGTTTTCTTAGGGATACAAGCCTGAGGGGCTATCAAAACAGAGAATGTTAAAGCCCCTTAAGGCATTCCCTGTGTGATTTTGACTATAGGATAGGATAGGTAATTACAGCTCATTGCCACAGCCACCACATGAAGAACCATGCAGATTGGAATCTGAGTGCAGCGGGTGACACCTCAGTACCACACTGGTTTTGGCTGTACAAGATTTAAATTGTTGTTGTTGCTTATCCCATTCTTCCCGGTAGATCCTTCCAAGCACTGTTAGACTGGATTCGAAGCATCTACAAACTGCTACCTTCAGGTCTCTCTACAAATGTTCTATCAGGATTAAGTCTGGGCTTTGGCTGGGCCAGTCAAGGACCCTCTGACTTGTCCTGAAGATTCTCCCAAATTGGCTGTTCTTGGATGTTTGCTCTGAGTTAACTGTCAGGGAGACAAGGAGGTTAACCATTGACCCGGTCTGAGTTTGCCTTCATTTTGGAGCAGGTCTGTATTTGGATGCATTCACCCTTCCATCAATTCTGACCAGTCTGTCCCTACCAATGAGAAGCACCCCTATAGTGTGATGCCACCACCACCAGTGTGCTTCACTGTAGGGATGATATTAGGTAGGTGATGAATAGTGTGTGGTCTTTGCAAGATGTAGTGCTTACGGCTCGGCCCAAAGAGTTCAATGTATGTCTTGTCAAACCAGGGGGTCTTTTTCTCCCATGTACTTTAAATGCCATGGGGCAAGAGTGGCGTCTGTTTAGCTAATCAACCATAAACGCCTGATTAATGGACTGCTGCTGCGATGGTCATCTTCTGACAGGTTCTTCCATCTCATATCAAGGCTCTGTTAGAATGGCCATTGAGTTCTTGGACACTTAACTAACTAAGCCCTTTCTTGACTGCTTACTCAGTATAGCCAACTCTAGGAAGAGTATTTAATGGTGCCAAAATTCTTCCATTTCACAATCTTTGAGGCCACTGTGCTACTGGGTACACACAAAGCTTTACAAATGGTTTTATCCCCTTGCCCTGATTTGTGCCACATCACAATTTGATCATGGAGGCCTACAGAATGTTTCATGGACTTCTCAGCGGTCTGAATTGTGGACCACATATACACAGGTTTGTGCTTTTCTAAATGAAGTCCAATGAATTCAGTTTGCCACAGGCAGACTCCATTTAATGTTCTAGACACATCTCGTGGAGAATTAAAGCAATCAGGATACACCTGATCACAATTTGGAGCTCCGCAGCGAAGGCTCTGAATGCTTATAGAAATGAGAGATTTGAGAGATGAGATGAGAACATTTGTACACTTTATGGGTTACTGAGTGTAAATTGAAGGTCAAACATGGCAAATTTATCCATTTAAAACTAAACCTACAACATAATAAAATATGCAGAAAGTGAAGGGGTTTGAATTCTTTATTAATGAACTATAGGTTCCCCTTTGGGTGAGCTATTTTTTCCTCCCATAACCTCAAAGACATGCCTTGTAATGGTAAGGACTGCAAGAAAACTTTCCCAGGTGCTGCCAGGATGAGTCCTGTTGATCTTGGGAGTCCCAAAAGCACAGGAACCGAAATCCACACACGCGCAAAGTCCAATGTCCAAGACTAAGAAACAGATGGAAGAAAGCAAAATCCCAAATGATGAAATGACAGCAGAACCACAGTTTATTTTGAAATGTGAACCAAAATAATCATACTGTTGAGTCCAGATAGAAGTCTTTGGATGGTTGTGTCCGAAAAGCTTTACTGCCATGTGCACCTAGATGACAAGTAACGTTGAATTGTTCCTTTTGTTGAAATGACAGCAGCATTTGTTATGTTAAATGGCAGTCCTTTCTGATGCCTCTTTTCTCTCTCCTTTCTGAAATATGCGGTCCTTTCTTTTAACATAGGCAACCGGGAAGCTAACAACAGGAAATCTTCCATCACCAAAGAAGGCTGAGTGTTAAAACTGTTGATGTGTTGGTGGTTTGCAGAAACAAATTCTCCTTCACTTATTTTTTTTTAATATATGAGAAAAAGGTCAGAGAAACACAACACATAAAAACATTGAACAAACAGAGTTCACGTTTTATATAACCCCACTACTATGTCTCAGCAAAGGTTACTTCTGTGGCTAGGGTTCAAATTCATGTTTTTTGTCTATGTGCATTTTTGATTCTTTTATTTATTAGAACATTAGAACATTCTAAATGAGTGTATGCTATTCAGCCCAACATAGCTCGCCATTCCTCTACATGTAATTCTTCTAAGTTGAGTTTTGAAGGTCCCTAAAGTCTTTCTGTCTACCACAGTATTTGATAACGTATTCCATGTGTCTATGGTTCTTTGATTAAAGAAAAATTTCCTAATGTGTGTGTGTAGTACTAGAGTGTTGTACCGTGTTATCCATTATGAATGTAGTGAGACCAAAATTTACCCTTAACATGTTTCCAACTGTGCCCCTGTGTTCTTGATGAACTCATTTTAAAGTCACAGTCTCGGTCTACTGCACTAATTCATTTAATTATTTTTAACACTTTAATCATGTCTTCTCTTAATCTTCTTTTGCTTAAACTGAAAAGGCTCTGCTCTTTTAGTCTTTCCTCATAACTCATCCACTGTGGCCCTGGAATCAGCCTAGACACTCTTTTCTGAACTTTTTGTAGTCAGAAGACAAAAACTATACTCAGTACTCCAGATGAGGCCTCACCAGTGTATTATAAAGCTTGAGCAGAACCTTCTGTTACTTGTACTCCACACATCATGGCGCTATATAACCTAACATTCTGTTTGCCTTCTTAATGGCTGCTGAACACTGTCGGGAAGTTGATAGCTTAGAATCCACTACGACTCCTAAATCCTTCTTGCCTGAAGAATGGGTCTGAGTTGCCACAAAAGTTTGCATATTGTAATCTTTTTAGCCCATCCATCCATCCATCCATCCATTCTCTTCCGCTTATCCGAGGTCGGGTCGCGGGGGCAGCAGCTTGAGCAGAGATGCCCAGACTTCCCTCTCCCCGGCCACTTCTTCTAGCTCTTCCGGGAGAATCCCGAGGCATTCCCAGGCCAGCCGGGAGACATAGTCCCTCCAGCGTGTCCTGGGTCTTCCCCGGGGCCTCCTCCCGGTTGGACGTGCCCAGAACACCTCACCAGGGAGGCGTCCAGGAGGCATCCTGATCAGATGCCCGAGCCACCTCATCTGACTCCTCTCGATGCGGAGGAGCAGCGGCTCTACTCTGAGCCCCTCCCTGATGACTGAGCTTCTCACCCTATCTTTAAGGGAGAGCCCAGACACCCTGCGGAGGAAACTCATTTCAGCCGCTTGTATTCGCGATCTCGTTCTTTCGGTCACTACCCATAGCTCATGACAATAGGTGAGGGTAGGAACATAGATGGACCGGTAAATTGAGAGCTTTGCCTTATGGCTCAGCTCCTTTTTCACCACGACAGACCGATGCAGAGCCCGCATCACTGCGGACGCCGCACCGATCCGCCTGTCGATCTCACGCTCCATTCTTCCCTCACTCGTGAACAAGACCCCAAGATACTTGAACTCCTCCACTTGAGGCAGGATCTCGCTCCCAACCCTGAGAGGGCACTCCACCCTTTTCCGGCTGAGGACCATGGTCTCGGATTTGGAGGTGCTGATTCCCATCCCTGCCGCTTCACACTCAGCTGCGAACCGATCCAGAGAGAGCTGAAGATCACGGCCTGATGAAGCAAACAGGACAACATCATCTGCAAAAAGCAGTGACCCAATCCTGAGTCCACCAAACCCGACCCCCTCAACACCCTGGCTGCGCCTAAAAATTCTGTCCATAAAAGTTATGAACAGAATCGGTGACAATGGGCAGCCCTGGCGGAGTCCAACTCTCACTGGAAACGGGTTCGACTTACTGCCGGCAATGCGGACCAAGCTCTGACACTGGTTGTACAGGGACCGAACCGCCCTTATCAGGGGGTCCGGTACTCCATAGTCCCGGAGCACCCCCCACAGGATTCCCCGAGGGACACGGTCGAATGATTTTTCCAAGTCCACAAAACACATGTAGACTGGTTGGGCAAACTCCCATGCACACTCCAGGACCCTGCTAAGGGTGTAGAGCTGGTCCACTGTTCCGCGACCAGGACGAAAACCACACTGTTCCTCCTGAATCCGAGGTTCGACTATCCGACGGACCCTCCTCTCCAGAACCCCCGAGTAGACTTTTCCAGGGAGGCTGAGGAGTGTGATCCCTCTGTAGTTGGAACACACCCTCCGGTCCCCCTTCTTAAAGAGGGGGACCACCATCTTTTTAGTTAGCCAAAAAAAGGTGTCATTTTGTATGACTTCTCACTACATCCATAATGGCTAACACTGTACAACACCCAAGTGCTAAGTTGATAAGAGCCAAATGTCATAACGCATTTAACAGAGTACACAAATATGTCCAGGGGTGGGAAGCAAAAACAAAAGAAATTAGTAATGGCTTCTGAATGCTGTCTAGCAGTTGATAGTGATGAGTCCACTATAACTCCTAAGTCCTTCTCAAAAGGTGTACTTTCTATTTTCAGATCTCCCATTGTGTATTCAAACCTAATATTTTTACTTCCTATAAATTTACTGACATTAAATTTCATCTGCTGCAAATCTGCCCAGCCTGAATGCTGTCCAAGTCTCTCTGCAATGATTCAACACATTCTAGATTATCTACCAATCCACAACGCTTGGCATCATCCAAAAACCAGCTTGCTACTTATATTCTTATCCAAATCTCTCTCTACATATATAAAATCCAACGTTTGTCTGTCTGTATGTCTATCTGCTTTTCACGAGAGAACTATTTAACAGATTTAGATCGGGTTTTTTTTATAATTTTATTTATTTTTGCAAATCCGAGAGACATGCAGTGGGCCGAAGGGAGGGGAGTGGGGACCTCCTCACTCATGCACCAGGCGTGTACCTTACCTCCGCTTAGCTAGCAAACGAGAGAACTACATAACAGATTTAGATTGGGTTTTTTTATTATTATTTGCTTTAACATTCTGGTTGATTTTGCGATTTCTTTCATCACGCTAAGAATCATAGTTCACTTGCAGGAGCAATATATTCGTGCTAATGTGAGACAGAAGCCGCGGGCCGAGGGGAAGGGGAAGGGGAAGCATGACATCAGGAGTAGGGAGCCAGGTGGGGCCCTCCTCACTGTCCTGTTTCACTACTATGTGGGCGGAGCCATGGGGGATGGCTAGTCATTTATATATTGTATATTAAAAATCCATCCCAGCCATCCCCGAAATAACCTCTGTTGGACATCATTTTTAACATCAGCCAATTTTGATAAGGTTCCTCACACCATAACCCTCTGCTTCCTGTGCCTGAAGCAGTTCTGCACCCATCCACATACTATTATACAGTATGTTGTGCTTTTATTCTATTAAAGAGTCTCAGAATAAAAGGTTGGTTTGATGCATGTTCCATTTACTTCCTTTTCCAAACCATAATATATGTACCATCCCATAATCTATGGTTAACCACATCAACCTTGCATTTAAAGAAACAGACATCCCCACAGATGCTATACACACAACACCCTGAAGTCCATCATCAGCTAGTTTGATGTCCATACTCTCATGTGGAGAAGGAGGAGGAGGTTAGAAGCAGGCACTGATACAGCACATTGCCACACCCATCACATGACAAACCAACTCAGGATCCCAGATTAGGACCCAAGTTCAGCCAAGCAATGGGTGACACCTCAGCACCACACTAGCTCAGATGGAGTGGAACAGTGTGAGGTTTTTTATGGTGGGATCTTATTAAATGCTTTCTGAAAGTCAAGATAAATACTATCATATGCTCCACTTTGATCATATTCTTTTGTTGCTTCCCCATGTACTAAAACACAACCTCCCTTTTCTGAACCCATGCTGACTGTTCCGTAAAACTCCTCTTCCCATCTTTTCCTTAATAGTACCTTCCATTTAGGTTAATTTTTTAATAATTTGATCCATTTATGTTAATATTGTGCATCATTTTTTCTTTTTGATTTTTTTCTATCTGCTGCGTTTGCTAACCTCCGTCTGTTTTATGGATGGTCCTCCAAGAGGCGGGGTCACCTGCCAATCACCGCCAAGCCCTGCCCTCCTCCTGTAAATGTGGAGTGTCTTCCACAACTCCTGGCGGTTCATTTCGAACGTGGCCGAGAGCGGTGAGATTAGTTGTGCTTTGTGCTGTGTGTCTCCCTTTAAAGTTTTGACCTGTATGCTCTTTGTTTGACTGCCTTTCTGGATTACTATACTGGGATTTTGCTTGTATTGAATTGCTTTGGTGTTTTGGGGTAATTCTTTTGCTTTTTCTGTTATGTGCGGAGTTTCATTATTATTGAAGAAGCACTTAGTGAAATTTTTTATTTAAAAAAGATTTGGTGCTTGCCCTTATTATTACCCTGCAAAGAAACATATGAAAAAGCCAGATTAAAAAAACTTTAAATGGGAGTTGTTTTGCTTATATTTAGAAAAAAAAGAATCTGTCAAAGGGGTATGCAACATTTACTTGATAAGATTTCTTAAAGTAAGCTAAATAATCATAAACACAAATTTTGGGATAAGTCAATAATTCTTACAATAAGGAAAACTAGATTTACTGTCATGATTTGAATACTTTCCACTTGGCTTAGATGTAATTTTTTTTTTTTGCAGTTCAGCCAGGGTTTGACGTATGATTTCCCCTGCTACTGGGCATTTTTAGGATGTTCTTTTGGAACTTATTGAAATTTATGTGCTTTGGATCTCTTCATCCACGACAAAAGTTACATTGCATTGCCTTCTTTTTAATGGTTGCACTTCACTTAACCAGCATTTTGAGCTCAAACGCAGTTCATACTGTGATACTCTTTTATATTCCAAGCACCCAGAGGTGAGCGCTGAGACAGATTGTGACAGGCTTCAAGATTTTTATTGTTCTACTTCATTTGAAAAAGTTCAGTTTTAGCTTATTTCAAGTTATACAGTAAGTTCCTTACTTGAAACCGACAGGTGTAAGAAAGAAAGAAATAGGTTTTCCTTTTATTTCACAATTTTCCTGACCAATTCCTCCTATTCTACCTTTCCACTGGTGTTTTTTTTTCCATTCATTTCCATCAAATTTCACATCATGTGGACAAGAGGCTCTAGTGTCTGTTAATTTCTTAGTAACGAATTACTGCTTTTCCCTTCCAATGCCATCACATATTTCTCTACAAAGTAATCAACAAGACTGAAATACTGGGATGGGTTAGATGTTACTCATATATTCTTACTGTCAGTTTATCTGCTGACCTTTTACTCAGTTGGGAACTAAACATAAAAAGATGAACTTCTCATTGCCCACAACTGACAAAACAGTGTCCTTTTAGTTCTGTATATTAAGATGATGCTATCTTGGCAACAAATCCTAAAAGAGATTCAGTTTAGTCTTTCAAAATCTGATTGTTTATACTGACTCATTAGTCATGCATCTCACCACAATTAAGAGAAAAAACTGATAGTCTGCACTCTGTTATTATTATGTATTTGTCTGATGTCTTTATCCAACACAGCAGTGATAGTAGTAGTTGTAGTACTGGCTTGTCTGGAGCACAGAGTACACTGAAATTCATCCTTACAACATCACTTCAAGTGAGGCCCACCAAATCAACAAGCTAATTAAGAGCACAGGCTCAATTATGGTACCCACTCTGGACCCCCTGGAGGTCATAGCAAAGGAAAGAATTAAAACAAAACTGAGTGCCATTATGAACAATGCTGCACATCCTCTCTCTGACACACTAACACTGAGGACTTTCTGCCAACAAATTATTCAGCAGAAGTTTGTTAGGAAACGCAACTGGGGGTCCTGTATAACATCATCAACATGCCTGTATAATAATAATAATAATTCGTTACATTTATATAGCTCTTTTCTCATGCCTCACTGTGACTGGTACTACCAAGTCAGAAGTTTTCTTTCTTTTTAATTTTTTTCCTTTCTAGTCACCATGGTATGTGTGTACTGTATATATATTTGTGTATCAGTCTATTTATGTATTTATTTATTATATTATAAAGAGATTCTGTAAAAATATGACAAAGAGTAGTAGAAGCTAGGTTAAGAAGTGAGGTGATGATTAGTGAGTAGCAGTATGGTTTCATGCCAAGAAAGATCACCACAGATGAGATGTTTTCTCTGAGGATGTTGATGGAGAAGTTTAGAGAAGGCCAGAAGGAGTTGCATTGCGTCTTTGTGGACATAGAGAAAACATATGACAGGGTGCATCGAGAGGAGTTGTGGTATTGTATGAGGAAGCTGGGAGTGGCAGAGAAGTACATAAGAGTTGTACAGGATATGTATGAGGGAAGCGTGACAGTGGTGAGGTCTGCGGTAGGAGTGATGGATGCATTCAAGGTTAGAGGTGGGATTACATCAGGGATCGGCTCTGAGCCCTTTCTTATTTGCAGTGGTGATGGACAGGTTGACAGACGAGATTAGACAGGAGTCTCTGTGGACTATGATGTTTGCTGATGACATTGTGATCTGTAGCCATAGTAGGGAGCAGGTTGAGGAGACCCTGGAGAGATGGAGATATGCTCTAGAGAGGAGAGGAATGAAGGTCAGTAGGAACAAGACAGAATACATGTGTGTAAATGAGAGGGAGGTCAGTGGAATGGTGAGGATGACAAGAGTAGAGTTGACAAAGGTGTATGAGTTTAAATACTTAGGATCAACAGTATAGAGTAATGGGGATTGTGGAAGAGAGGTGAAAAAGAGAGTGCAGGCAGGGTGGAATGGGTGGAGAAGAGTGTCAGGAGTAATTTGTGACAGACGGATATCAGCAAGAGTGAAAGGGAAGGTCTACAGGACGGTAGTGAGACCAGCTATGTTATATGGGTTGGAGACGGTGGCACTGACCAGAAAGCAGGAGACAGAGCTGGAGGTGTCAGAGTTAAAGATGCTAAGATTTGCACTGGGTGTGACAAGGATGGATAGGATTAGAAATGAGGACATTAGAGGGTCAGCTCAAGTTGGAAAGTTGGGAGACAAAGTCAGAGAGGTGAGATTGTGTTGGTTTGGACATGTGCAGAGGAGAGATGCTGGGTATATTGGGAGAAGGATGCTAAGGATAGAGCTGCCAGGCAAGAGGAAAAGAGGAAGGTCTAAGCAAAGGTTTATGGATGTGTTAAGAGAGGACATGCAGGTGATGGGTGTAACAGAACAAGATGGAGAGGACAGAAAGATATGGAAGAAGATGATCCACTGTGGCAACCCCTAATGGGAGCAGCCGAAAGATGAAGAAGATATAGTACCTTTCATATCTATCTATCTATCTATCTATCTATCTATCTATCTATCTATCTATCTATCTATCTATCTATCTATCTATCTATCTATCTATCTATCTATCTATCTATCTATCTATCTATCTATCTATCTATCTATCCTCTTCCGCTTATCCGAGGTCGGGTCGCGGGGGCAGCAGCTTGAGCAGAGATGCCCAGGCTTCCCTCTCCCCGGCCACTTCTTCTAGCTCTTTCAGGAAAATCCCAAGGCGTTCCCAGGCTAGCCAAGAGACATAGTCCCTCCAGTGTGTCTTGGGTCTTCCCGGGGCCTCCTCCCAGTTAGACGTGCCCGGAACGCCTCACCAGGGAGGCGTCCAGGAGGCATCCTGATCAGATGCCCAAGCCACCTCATCTGACTCCTCTCGATGCGGAGGAGCAGCGGCTCTACTCTGAGACCCTCCCGGATGACTGAGCTTCTCACCCTATCTTTAAGGGAAAGCCCAGACACCCTGCGGAGGAAACTCATTTCAGCCGCTTGTATTCGCGATCTCGTTCTTTCGGTCACTACCCATAGCTCATGACCATAGGTGAGGGTACGAACATAGATCAACTGGTAAATTGAGAGCTTCACCTTGCGGCTCAGCTCCTTTTTCACCACGACAGACCAATGCAGAGCCCGCATTACTGTGGATGCTGCACCGATCCGCCTGTCGATCTCACGCTCCATTCTTCCCTCACTCGTGAACAAGATACTTGAACTCCTCCACTTGGAGCAGGATCTCTCTACCAACCCTGAGAGGGCACTCCACCCTTTTCCGGCTGAGGACCATGGTCTCGGATTTGGAGGTGCTGATTCCCATCCCAGCCGCTTCACACTCGGCTGCGAACCGATCCAGAGAGAGCTGAAGATCACGGCCTGATGAAGCAAACAGGAGAACATCATCTGCAAAAAGCAGTGACCCAATCCTGAGTCCACCAAACCAGACCCCCTCAACGACCTGGCTGCGCCTAGAAATTCTGTCCATAAAAGTTATGAACAGAATCGGTGACAGAGGGCAGCCCTGGTGGAGTCCAACTCTCTCTGGAAATGGGTTCGACTTACTGCGGACCAAGCTCTGGCACCGATCGTACAGGGACCGAATAGCCCTTATCAGGGGGTCCGGTACCCCATACTCTCGTACCCCCCACAGGATTCCCAGAGGGATCTATCTATCTATCTATCTATCTATCTATCTATCTATCTATCTATCTATCTATCTATCTATCTATCTATCTATCTATCTATCTATCTATCTTAAACCAACATGCCACATGCTGCTACTCTCCAGTGCCATGACAAACAAGAAAGAATTCAAATGCAGAACTGTATTTTATTTAAAAGAAAAAAATTAGTGGCTTACTTGATGCAGTCCTTACCCCTGTTTCCCTAGCACTTCTTTAACAGAAATTTAGAAACACCTGATGTACAGTGAAGAAGCATGGTCACAATGAAACAAAAGAGGAGAAACTTTAGAGGTTTTCAAGAGAGGTTACTTGAGTAACCTCTGATTTGGGATGTGGTTGCCTTGCTGCAGCAAAGAATGAGGGATGTGTAGCTGAGGTGATGGGCAGAAGTGGCAAATACTAGTAAGAAAATTAGAGGAACTAGATTGAGATGGCACGCACATGCGTCTAGAAGAAACAAGGCAGAGACAAAGGACAGATTCTGGAGAAGACCTGTCACGGGGAGACTGACTGAGGGTTCGAGAGAGGCTATATGGGGTGGGACATGATGGATCAAGATGTCGTCTCTTTCAATATCAGGATAAGGAATAAATGGTAACAAATTTCTGGATGAGATATTGGGGCAGCTTAGCTCTTAGCTAAACAAATGAGTTTCATGGATGGAATGGTCTCATTTCATGTCAAATTTCTTATATTCTTGTATGTATTTAAAAATTACTTGTGTATGTTCAAAAATGAGTCACAGGCAGATTCAAAGTTTAAAGTCTTAGCCACTACAGCCCACCACCTGCCACACTGGAACTTCCAGACCATTGTAACAGCAGAGGCTAAGGTAAAGCCAAGTTTAATGGAGGTTTGGCCTAAAATTCAGTTTTGGTCAGCTCATGGCAATAGCAGAAAACAGAGCTTATTGCTGTTTTACACTTAATTTTGCCCTGGTTATTATTATTAATAATAATAATAATAGAAATCGAGTTATTATTATTATTATTATTATCTCTGCTTTCTCCAATTCAGGGTCTTAAGGCAAAGCGGCCAGTCCATCACAGGGCACACTTACACACACATCCCAACATTGTGTCAGCTTAACAGTCACTGCCATTCTGCACTGTTCTTTTCCGCCCTCCTCTTTTAAGGACCACTGGCATTCACACTGCTAGATTCAGGGACAGTCTTTATCATCAGGTCACGATGCTACTCAACAGCTAGTCATGCTGACAACCGCATTAGTGTTTCTTGTATATATCCTCCAACACATGGAATAAGTTAGTAGTGTGGTAGACAGTAGAACTTTAGGGAAATTCAAAACTCAATTTGATATTATTTTTGAAGAATTAAGTGGACTGGAATGGCAAGCTTGGTAGAGCTGAATGACCTGTTCTCATCCAAATTGTTCTAATCTGGTATTTGATGTAAGGTGTTGTATTTATTAACAGTTGTTGGTCTTTTTCATTTTTTCTTTTTTGCTTTTCCTCAGAAAATAAAAGGGATGACCCGGTTGCCGCCATTCCTGGCCACAATAGATAGATAGATAGATAGATAGATAGATAGATAGATAGATAGATAGATAGATAGATAGATAGATAGATAGATAGATAGAGAGAGAGAGAGAGAGAGAGAGAGATAGATAGATAGATAGATAGATAGATAGATAGATAGATAGATAGATAGATAGATAGATAGATAGATAGATAGATAGATAGATAGATAGATAGATAGATAGATAGATAGATAGATAGATAGATAGATAGATAGATAAAGTAAGAATAAAAATGACACCAAGATTCATAGAAAATTAGTTTACTCAGTTAAGCCGATAACAACTGGTTGCAGTTTAAGACACTTGGCTACAGGTAGTGAGCCAGGAGACATCTGAAAAAGTAAGGTAAAGACCAATGCTCCTCCAACACTGTACACACAAGGCAGCTGTTCTCCATTCTTCTTTGGTGGCTTCTTACTATAAATCATGTTTTATTTAGGCAAAAGACCAGCCCTTGACAGAGTGCCCTTATCCACATTGCGCAAATGAATTCATTTCGAGTAAAAGCAACCAGCTTTTACAGTTTGGGTACAACACCCTAGTTTTACACAGACAGATCCAGGAACCAATCCTATGTTCCTGTAGTTACAAAGCACCACACTAACTATTGCCTCACTTTACCTCTGAAGCTTTATGAATGTAGACAATCATACTTAAAAATAGACATATTTGCGTTCTTTCCCGGATCAAACATCACAATTTCCCTTTCAAGAATAATTCTGCATGGGAACAACTGAAAAATCAATTTGCTGGCCTTGAACACTGATGCAGTCAGCTATCCAAATGTTTATTCATTTATTTTAGCGGAGAACCAGCACAGAATAATTGAATTCTCCAACCAAGAAAGTGAAAAATATACACCTTTTTAATAAATAATGTCATTCTCCAAATGTAAAATGTTCTTCTCAGTTACTAGAGTTCATATCAGCAGCAGACAGTGGGCTTCATTTACAAAAGGATGGTTTAGACATTCATAATCCACATATTGTATTCCCATATTTCACTGAGTGATCGGCTGTTTCGTTTCAGTGTTTAGTTTTGCAGTCTGTATTTTTAGGCCAGAGGGAATGTTTCATTAGTGAGTTTATGTATTCTGAGCTTGAACCCTTTCCTGTGGCTGCTGGCTTACAGACTAATATTACCACAGATTTGATGGAAAAGATCGGCACTATATTGACTGCCCAGTAACTCTTCCAGCCTAGGGAGACAAGAGGAGACATTGAGACAATTGATTTATTTGCAATATGTAGTCTACCAAAATGTCATTGTTAAAGTAATTAGAACTGTTTGACATCTTGGCGGAGGTTTAGAGCGCTGCACAGGCAGCTCGCATCTTTGGTTAGCAAACTAATTTATGGTACAACAGATGTCAGTTTGTGTCATTTTTATAGCAAATCAAGAAGTTCTGCCCTGGAGGACATACTATTAAAATTATTGAAATTCTAGCAAGGGTGTGCCAGCAAGTCATGAAGACTATTGTCTACTCTTAAAAATAGGCTGTGGACTCTAGGAGCCATCAGAGAGCCCCAACCTCCAGACACAACTGCCACTGCCATTGTTATAAGGTTAAAATCAATTTGTTTTGTTTTATACCAATACCTTCACAGGTTTTCTTGTCAACCCATGCTGCAAAAAAATCCTACATAAATATTAGACATAAAAAAAACTTTAAATGGGAGTTGTTTCGCTTTTACTTGGAGTAAGCAAAATTTACTTGAGAAGATTTCTTAAACTAAGCTAAAAAGTCATAAATACAATTTTTTTGATAAGTCAATGATTCTTACAATAAGGGAGAAGAAGATTTAATGTCATGATATAAATACGTTTCACTTGCTTAGATTTTATTTTTTTGCAGTGCAGATAATGGATTACAATACAAAGCTGTCTCATCAAAACCTCAGTGAGCGTCGTCCCCTGCCTCCCAACTCCGATTCCCTGATGCTGGAGAAATGGCTTCTTTAATACCGGACTACTTCTGGTGCCACAACATTGCACGTTGGAGGTACTTCCAGGTCAGTTGGATGCCCATCAAAGAAGGTACAATGCTCCTCCTGAGAGCACCCAAGTACCCAAAAAGGGCTGCTCAACAACACTACAATTTTCAATATACCCTGTAGCGTCACATATGGGAGTTCCATCAACAGGGTGCTGCCATCGTATGAATACAAGACTCTGAGAAACAGAAAACATCTGTCCTCTTAACAAAGACTCCATTACGGGAAAGTTACTAACAACCTACCAAGACGGGATGCCAGTCCTTCCATATCCTTTCATTAAGGCCCCCTTCCCTAGCAAGGAACCCACTCCATCCTGGTCTTGATGCCATATCATCCAGTATGTGTACGGCACTTATAGGGCCAATATCCTACCAAGCCTGCTCAGAACAGTCTCACTTCCCTGCAGACCAAATGACTACTCAAAAAGCTTGCTTTGACCTACACTTGGCCAAATAGTATTTTGGCTTCAAAATGTTTAAATACACTAAAATATCCCAATAATTCAAAGCATCTCTAAAAGGAAAGGGTAAAAGCCATTGAAAAACCTTTGGGATGAGCAGGGAATAGTTGTCCAAGAATCTTTATAAATTAAAGAATTTATTAACAACAATAAAGAACAAGAATCAAAAAACAGGTAAGTCAAGGGGAGCATGCACTGGTACAACGCATTGTCACATCCACCACACGACGAAACAGCTTGGGATCCCAGTTGGCAACCCCCCCAGGCAGACATGCAGTCCAGTCCCATCCTTCAGAAATGACCCTCTATCTGCCATAGCCAGGTGTTATGTGGGCGACCCCTTGGTCTGGTCCAGCCACTCGGGTCCCCAACAATGAGGATCTTACGAGCTGGATCACCTTCGGGGAAACGCGCCACATGGCCGCAGTGCCGTAACTGACGCTCCCTCACAATGCAGGTAATGTGCCTCATTTCGGGACTCCATGAGTAACTGCTCATTCGACACAAAGGCAAACCAACGGTACTCAAGGATTTTCCGAAGAGACACAGTACCAAAGGAGTCCAGTCTTCATCTCAGGTCACTGGATAGTGTCTATGTCTCGTAACCATATAGCAAGACAGGAAGCACCAGGACTCTAGAGACTTGGACCTTCGTCCTTTTGCATTGATATCAGGAGTGCCACACACCCCTTTCCAACAACCTCAAAGAAAAACGGAGTACCTAGAGATTAACACAAACTAACACAGGAAGTACATATAAATGCCCGGTGGTAACTGGACAGGATGCAAACCCAGGACTGTGTTGCTTATAGTTAGAATTTCTAAAAATGCACCATCAAGCCACACCTTTCTTTTATTTTACATTTATATTTCAAAGAAAATGAGGAAGTAAAGCTTAACATGGCTAGACAAAAACATAACACAACTTGCAAATCAGTCAGGGATGACGAGCACCTATAATATTGTTTTTCACATCAGTTTTATTTTCAGTTTCCGTGACTTTTCTTTATCATCTAGACATGACCACAGACGTTGTTCTCATTCCGGCAGTGATCAGCAGCTGCTAACTTAATCAGATAAATGTCTTGTCTCCAGTGGAAGAATTTAAATGGCATAATTTCTGTTGAATTAGAGAATAATGGCTTGTGCTTAACTGATTGCCTGTTTGAGCCATTTGTATAATTTAATTATTGTTTAGTGGTTTATTTAATATAATTGACGGCAAATCAGGACAATTGCATAAATGGCCAGTAGAGACTCAAGAGTGAAGTTCCACAAAACTGCCAATGCCACTGAATCAATGCCTCCCTTTGTTTAGTTCATATTCAAGGGGAGTCAGGGGTTTACTTTCTAATTTTGTAAGGTTTGTCAATAACGCGTACTAGAAAAGACAATAAAGACACAAATAAGGAAAACAATAGAAGTGGCCTGAGTGCTCTGTTCAGCTCCCTGACAGCTGCCTGCTTTGTTGGCACTGAGCAGTATGTATGATGCTACAAAGTTGTTTGTTTTCTCATGTCTAATGAATGACTTTCGTCTTGGTGGTCTCCATCCTCTGAAGCTCTATGATGATTGAAGACCATGAAAGAAATCATTTGAATGAGGTGGCTGACCAGAAAGGACTGAAGTTATTAATGCATGTAATAGGACTGTGGATTCTGAAAGTATTCAGCCAGGCTCACTTTCTGCACACTTTATGGTGTTGAAGATTTCATTTTACATATTTGCTAATGTCGCTCATCAATCTACTCTCAGTAATCCATAGTAACAAAGTGAAAATATTTTTTCTGAAAGTTGTGCACATTCATTAAAAATCAAAAAGTAAGATCTCTTATGCATATAAGTATTCAAATCTATTGCTGTGGCACTCTAAATTGTGGTCGAGTTCATCCATTTTGCTTTAATCCTCTTTGAGATGTCTGTCTGTAGAAAATTGCATTGATTGGCCATCATGTACTGTATCTAAGGTAAATAATAATAAATAATAATAATTAGTTCCTTACATTTATGCAGCTTTTCTTACTACTCAAAGGGCTACCACACAGGGAGGACCCAGGATGTGAACCCATGATCTCTATACTGCAAGGAGGCAGTAGCGCAAAGTTCAAGTTTCTCACTGCACATCAGGACAAAACCAAACCACGAAACCCAAGGAACTCTCTTTAGAGTAAACTGAGTAACCAGGCAAGAAGATCTATCTATCTATCTATCTATCTATCTATCTATCTATCTATCTATCTATCTATCTATCTATCTATCTATCTATCTATCTATCTATCTATCTATCTATCTATCTATCTATCTATCTATCTATCTATGCATCATATATAGTGCCATTCCTATCTATCTATCTATCTATCTATCTATCTATCTATCTATCTATCTATCTATCTATCTATCTATCTATCTATCTATCTATCTATGCATCATATATAGTGCCATTCCTATCTATCTATCTATCTATCTATCTATCTATCTATCTATCTATCTATCTATCTATCTATCTATCTATCTATCTATCTATCTATCTATCATAGTGTTTTTCTTATCTATCTATCTATCTATCTATCTATCTATCTATCTATCTATCTATCTATCTATCTATCTATCTATCATATAGTGTTTTTCTTATCTATCTATCTATCTATCTATCTATCTATCTATCTATCTATCTATCTATCTATCTATCTATCTATCTATCTATCTATCTATCTATCTATCTATGCATCATATATAGTGCCATTCCTATCTATCTATCTATCTATCTATCTATCTATCTATCTATCTATCTATCTATCTATCTATCTATCTATCTATCTATCTATCTATCTATCTATCTATCTATCTATCTATCTATCTGTTTTATAGTGCCTTTTCTTCCTAACTGGCCCGTTACTGTCTTTATTGTGAATGTGGCTGCTGCACCTAGCAGAGAGCAGGCCGCCCGCGTTGCTGCTGTGACTAAAGCTAGAATCCAAAGTGGACTCCTGTCAGTATTTGAGCAGCCTTGTTTAGTGCTTGGAGGTTTCCTTGCAGGCATGTTAGACGCTGTTTCTATTTTTTCTTCTCTTCGTGTGAATGATATCAAAGTTGTTTTCTAGGTTTTACATTACAATAATATGTTTAGGAATGAATTAACTTATTACATTCAGGGCCGAGGAGCCTCTATAGCAATGTTTTTTGTGCTCTTTGATTTGCAGGTTCCCTAGGGCGAAAAGAAATGATCTCGCAGACCCCTGTTAATTCGCTTCCTTTTTTGTTTAATTGAAGCCATTCAGTTTGTCAGCGACATGTTTTGGTGCACATTCATTAACTTATTGGGATGTCCTTGAAAAGTAGGACAAGTAACTTCAGTCATCCATCTTCTTGCTCAGTCCCATCTCAAAATGAAGGGATGAATTCCAATATTTTCCAATGCCTTTGCTTTCTGGAGCGTAATGATGAGATTACAATATCTGTGCATCCAGTTTAATAAAATGTAGTGAATACTTAATTATTTATGCTTTAATTACATATGGTATAAAAAGTGCACCAACATACTGTCCTTTTAGATGATAAATGAGCTTACATTGTGAAAGCTCATTAAGTACAATATGAAACCACTACTTGCATGATAACACTAATTATTAAGAAAATACCATTTCATGTAAAATTATATTTTAATGTATATTTAATTAGCCAAATCCAGTTGTGCATGTGATGTGCAGTCCCAGAACGACATCATGTCCACTCTCTTTTATATCTAACCTACAATATAAGGACACGGTATAGTTTATATCTGCAAAGATCTTGACTTGTAATGAGTGCCCACCTTGAGGGGTTACCTTTTAGTAGCTTAAGACCCAGAGGTTTGCAGCTTCAAATCACATATTCCAGCAGTCGAGCCGACTCCTCCTTGGACATTAGAGAAATAACAAAACATGCTTATCTTTCTGTCCTCCATGACTCAAATCTACAGAAAGTAATTGCTGCTCTGCCGTGTTATGAAAAACACAAAAAATTCCAGCAGACTGCTGAGTTCCTCAAAGCACCGGGCCTCATTTCCAGGTATGAGGTGGAGTTGTGGGCAGACCCCACGGGGGATAACCTTTTACAGAATGATGGATTACATTAAATGTTTACCTCACAAATGTCAGGTACCTGCTTTAGTATAAGAGCACCCCGTGGGCAGTAAACACCAGTGGCCATGCTTACACAGACAAGTCCTAGACTGATTTCTGGGTGGAGGAAATGTAGCTATAAATTGACCTCAAAACTGATTTAGAAATAGTGCAAATATCCAGAGCACCATTGCCTTAAAATTAGTCAGAGGCTTTTGGTACGTTTTTAACTCTGTCCACAGGCGAGCGTCCATGCAGCAGCGGTTGTTTCAGTTTCTCATTTACAGATAGTAGTCTTTACTGCACCAGACTTAATATTTTGATTACTCAGCCTCAATTCTAGCTTACTGTTTTTGTTCTTAGTGTACTGAATTTGATCCTGTGAACCAATCTTGATGTAAGTTGTTCTCCTATATTAATACAAGAACATATTGGACTGAGTAAATCATTGAAATTCTTCCTGAATTTACGGTGAATCCAAGTAGAGACCTCCACTCAATTTTTAGTTTATTTTTGTTGGTAACAGAACATTAGATGACATATTAGCATTCACCAAGTGGGAGTTCAGGGTGATGTTTTTAGATGGGTGCAGAATTGGCTCAGACACAGGAAGCAGAGGGTGATGGTGTGGGGAACCTCATCAGAACTGGGCGATGTTAAGAGTGGTGTCAAACAGGGGTCAGTGCTAGGGCCGCTGCTATTTTTAATATATATAAATGATTTAGATAGGAATATAAGTAACAAGCTGGTTAAGTTTGCAGATGATACCAAGATAGATGGATTAGCAGATACTTTAGAATCCGTTATTTCATCATAGAAGGACTTGGAGAGCATACAGGCTTGGGCAGATTTGTGGCAGATGAAATTTAATGTCAGTAAATGTAAAGTATTACACATAGGAAATAAAAATGTTAGGTTTGAATACACAATGGGTGGTCGAAGTCGTAGTGGACTTTAAGCTATCGAATTCCCGACAGTGTTCAGAACCCATTAAGAAGGCTAACAGAATGTTAGGTTATATAGCGCCTTCATGTGTGTAGTACAAATCGCAGGAGGTTCTGATGAAGCTTTATAACACACTAGTGAGGCCTCATCTGGAGTACTGTGCGCAGTTTTGGTCTCCGGGCTACAAAAAGGACATAACAGCACTAGAGAAGGTCCAGAGAAGAGCAACTAGGCTGATTTCAGGGCTCCAGAGGATGAGTTATGAGGAAAGATTAAAAGAGTTGAGCCTTTACAGTTTAAGGTAAAGAAGATTAAGAAGTGATACGATTGAAGTGTTTAAAATTTTGAAGGGAATTAGTCCAGTGGATTGAGACTGTAATTTTAAAATGAGTTCACCAAGAACACGGGGACACAGTTGAAAACTTGTTAAGGGTAAATTTCTCACAAACATTAGGAAGTTTTTCTTTACACAAAGAATGATAGACACTTGGAACAAGCTACCAAGTAGTGTGGTAGACAGTAAGACTTTAGGGACTTTCTCAAAACTCGACTTAAGTGGACAGGATTGGCAAGCTTTGTTGGGCTGAATGGCCTGTTTTCGTCTTGATTGTGCTAATGTTCTAATGTTCTAACTTGGAACCTCACTTGCCCATTAGCAAATCTGTTTCTAGACAGAGCATCAAATTGTGTGTAACAATAATGTTTGGGTGAGAACCATTTCAGTCTAGCATAGTGTCCTATGAAGGATAACATCTGTGTTGAAGGTGCAGAAGTTTTTTTGGTTTTGAATATACTTAGAAGTAGTGATGAGCGAAACAAGGAACTTGTTATACTGGCATTTTTGCCATATTGAAATGTGAAACTCACTGAAAAAAGAGCTTTTAAGTTTTTTTAGAGGGTGGAAAATAAGGAACATTGATCCCTAAAGGCTTATTTTTTTAAATTCTGCTATGCCTCTCATTCACATATCCACAGAGGTGCAGTGCATTTTTCAAGAACGTGGCATGCTGCATATTTTCCACATGAAGACACCCCAAAATGAAACATTGTACACACTTTTGTGTTTTCTCCACAGGTCCACCACACCATTGCCTAGCAGCTGCATCATTTTCTCTTTCTTAATTGTTGCAAATGAAGGTTTGCACGCTCCATGCACCATGGAACATCACATTTAATTTCTGTCTCTGATGCATCTTTAGGATAGTGATTGCTATGATTGTCATTTTAACTGGCAAAGTGGGGATTATATGACACTGGCATTTAATAAGTGTAGGAGTCTGTGGTAAACTGGGTCAGCGGCTAAGCAGCAAGTGGTCATTAGGATTAATTAATAAATAAGCAGCCGGCTCGATCTCCATGGGTGTGTGGGCTCGTGTGCAGCTGTATGGAGTTTGTGGAGTGATTGAGATGGGGTGCATTGGTTTCATATGGTCTGCGATACAGTCGCTGCACCCACAGAGGTATATGCCAGATATCTGGACAAGAGAAGGGTTGAGAGAACCAAAAGAAACATAAAAGAGGGAAAGCTGAAGTTAATATTAGGTCGGCCCATATGGAGTAGTGGAGGCAAGTGGTCAGAGGTCCCACGGTGGAACGTGTGATCAACATTCTTGGGACGGACGTGTTCCCACTGGACAGTAATGGAGTAGCAATGGGAAACTGAAGGTCTCTTTAGGGATCTGATAGGTGCCAGTTTTTATGAGAGGAAGATGGGAGAAGACAGCTTGGGGAGTCATGGCAAACATACCGAAGGAGGCAGTTGTGGCTAAACCGTGTTTGAAAAGGGCCGCCATTGTTAATGTTTCAACTGACTGCAGGACCTGGACTGGTGAGTCAGCAAGACAAGAAAGAGAGATGTGCTGGTGAAGGAGTGAAGAAAGGAGAGGAAGGATGTAAAGCTGGGCAAGAAAGGCAAGACCGAAACAGGCAGAAGGATGGTTGCTGCGTCAGAGCAGGGGAAGAAGTGAGCTCGGAGAGCCACACATCTGTCGATTTTTACAACAATGTAGACCCAGACCTTATTTTACCTTCTTTATTGAAGTGTTTATTTGGTTTTAAAACTTCACTTTGGACAAAGGAATTATTTATTGGATTATTTTTTCATGTAATATGGGAAGATTCACTGTTTTGTTTTTCTTTAAATTGTTCTTAAAAGCACATTAAAAACTCTTTCACTTTAATACCCATCCATTGCAGTTGTCATGTGTATATCCTCACTTGTCGGGGCCCAATACATGGTGTCACACACGCACGAATAGGGGGCAGCCAACAGGCCCGACAGACCATGGTAGAGCAAAACATAGGGGTTTTGAACAGAGTACTAACACCTTTCTCCCTTCTTCAACAGAAAAAACTAAGCTTGATGAAACACCTTTGGAAGTCCGCCAGGGTAATGTCCATTCCGCGTCTCTAAGACGAAGCCACTTCCAGGTTCTCATCATCCGCTGATGTTTCTGTCTTCCCTCCAATAACTTCATCTCCGATCCACTACAAATGACCTCCCTTCCATCCCCTGATTGTGTCGTCACCTCCATCCATCATCATCATCGTCACCTCCTCCATTAATTCCACTTCCTTTCATGACTCCATAAATGTCCCGCAAACTTGTGTTACTTTGTCAAATGTATGCTTTCACTCTCATTGACCGTAATTTAAGTCTCAAAAGACTATTTGGTTCACCAAACATTATACAGAGAATTCCCCAGTATCTTCCATTTATGCCTTGTTTCTGTTTGTGTCACTACAATGGTTATGACTATCGACAGATGTGGGTTCAAGAGGCTCCCATTATGGTATTGGGAGAGTGGAACTAACACGCACCGTTAGAGATAGTTCACGAAATATTATAGAAGGCATTGTCCAACACCAGGTATGTGTACGGAATGTGTAACCCATGAATGTTCTGGGTGAGGCTGCTGAATGAAGATAAATAGTCAGGGTATAGCAGTTCTCCCAGGTGTAACGTTGGCATTCAATATGCTTATGCACCTAACTCTATGGCAGATACCCCACTTAATAATTGGCATTGAATAAGACTAGAAGCCACACTCAAAAGCCTGACATTAGTAGGTATCTCATAATATTCTGGTCACAACGCTACATGAAAGACGAACTAGTACTTAAAGCTGTGCAAAGAAGAGCAACCAGGTGCATCCTGGGACTTAAGGACATGTCCTACTCTGACAGGCTGAAAAAATTAAACCTGTTCAGTTTTGAGCAGAGGGCACTGTGTGAGGACCTAATCCAGGCCTTCCGGACCTACAAAGGGACTGATGAAGTAGATCCCCTAGAATTCTTTCAAATTAATAGTGAGTCATGTACTCAAGGAAACCACTGAAAATTAAGTGGAAGTGCATTTAGGACTGAAGTCAGGAAGCTCTTCTTTACTCAAGGAGTTGTGGAAATCTGGAACAAATTACTGAGCCAAGTAGATGAAGCAGAAATATTGAGGGACAGATTAGTTATTAGCTAAACAAGTGAGATTGATGGATTGAATGCTCTCCTCTCATTTGTCAAATTTCTTATACCAACTGAATTACTGGACGGTGTACCTCATGCAGAATATCATCAACATTCTAGATGAGACATTTCACATGGCCAATATAGCAACATAGAACAAACACAGGAGATGTGCTCCATTACACTTCTCACAAAAGCAGGTATATTTCTCTTCTTGGTATCCCTTGAAGCAGTGGCTCTCAACATTCAGTCCTCAATGCCCTCTGTGGCTTCAGGATTTTGTTCCAACCAGTTTCTCAAGCACTCAGTCATTTTTACCTTTAATTGCTGATTGTTCAAATAGCTGATGTGACTTTTATTTTTATTTTGTATTTAGAAATGTGCAGTAGAGTCAGATTTACACTTTGAGCAAAAATACTGTATTTATTATTATTATTTTTTTAATTTAGTTTGGAGTTTGCTTTTTTAATTCTATCTGAATACTAGCAATAAACAATGACCATAGCAGACACCACCACACATGACTCTGAAAGGAGCAACTACTTTAGTGCTACCCACTTGTGTACTGATTAGTAAATAATTGTGTAAATAACCACTTTTTAATTAACATTAATAATATAAAAAAATTGAATGAATTAACCATATCACACATATAAAAATTAATGCTTTGTTCATTAAAAATATTGCAAAACTAGTTTGTAATTTACAAATAGTTGTTAAAAACATAGAAACTGGGAAATAGTAGCTTGCATAATAAAGGCAGGAGTCCGATGAAGAGAAGAAGTGGGTTGGGACAAAAACCTGCAACCACAGGGGACCCCCAGGACTGAAACTGCGAAAAACTGCCTTAGAGGATGCCATTATGGTCCGAGATTCTGGTTGAGGGAAGTACTGCAAGTTCCATGAAGAAATGGTGGGGTGCCATCCTGGTTGTCCCCAGTTAATCAAAATGAAATTAAAGCAAACAAAAGAAGCTGCTCTAGGCGCAAAACAAAACACAAGAGTCCAAAATCAAACAAAGGAGTCTACAGGTTTTGTAATCCGTTCTTTCAGTCACAAGGTAGGAGCTCCGTCCTGTGGTGCGTTCTGTTTATGCCTCAATGTGATGCCTCCTGCCAGTAACCTCGAGATTTATAATTAGGGGACTAGAAGGGGTGCAGTCAATTTCCCTCACTGGGTATCTTCTCAGTAGTGTGGAGGGAATAGAAGAGGACATAGTTAGTGCCAGCCCACCTCTCAACCTGGGGTGGTAGTAGATGAGTCCTGAGAGTGTTCCACTAATGCTCATGTGTGACAAGGTGCAGCAGTTCTCAAGACCATGATAATGGAATCGAGGCACCACAATGAAAAGCATTCTTCCCATTATCAAGTATTAGGCCTCAGGACAAACATCTTGGCCTTAGCCCTGACAGCTCAGCTGTTTGCAGACAGGCGTTACACAAAAATATTCTTTTAGACAGGATTCTAACTGTTTGTACTCAAAGTTTCAAAGAGTCCACCCTTCTTTTGTGTATGGCTCTGATGGTTTAGTCTCTAACCATCATGCTAAATAGGACAAATCTCAAATGTATTTTTGCAGTGCCCTCAAGTTGTTTTCTAATCCCCACATTTATAAGGTAACCTATTTTTGTGCTTTATTCCATGTGCAGTGCTGGTCACTGTTAGGGAAACTTTCTGTGGGTATTTGTGTGGCGGAGTGGTGGCTCTGAGGCTAGGGATCTGCACTGGCAATTGGAAGGTTGCCGGTTCGAATCCCGTAAATGCCAATATGGACTCTGCTCTGTTGGGCCCTTAAGCAAGGCCCTTAACCTGCAATTGCTAAGCGCTTTGAGTAGTGAGAAAAGCGCTATATAAATGCAAAAATTATTATTATTAAATTATTATTATTAATTGTTCCTGACTGTGCTGGTCTGTGTAACGAAGACATTCTGTACCATTTTGTTCCATAATATCTACTATGGAGAGAATGAGGTAATGACAAAGAGTTCCTTTAATTTGTTCTCTGTAAGAATTTATATGTAAAAAGTTCCTATTTAATGATAACATGTTTACCAAAGAATTGTAACTATTTTGTGACCTTTAAATACATAAAGGTAGAGGGCATGTTATAGATTATACCATTTATCTGTATGGTGATTGGTGCAACTAATATCTTTCTTCTTAACCATGTTGTGTAAATGAACCAAACTAATTAAGATTGTTACTCTACCATATTCTTCAGTCTGCATAGAGAACTCACCTGTTGATATGTGGGCTCCATTAGGTCCTGGCTCATTGCAATGCTGATCTCGGCTGTTATTTATCAGAGTTAAAAGAGAATTTCTGCTACAGTCACACTAGTCTAGAATTATCAAGTAAATTATTTTTAAACTGTTTTTCTTTATCCTTTACATTTTAATATAACTTATGACCAAAGAAAATATATGAGGTAATGCAGTTATTATATCTGCTTTAATAGATTGTCCTTTCCTAAAGGTCATGTTAATTTCTTAGTTGTAAAACGTAATGTAAAATGAATTCATTTTCTTTCCTTGGGTGCATCATTTCCATGTTGAAGTTGGCACATTCCCTTTAATGTGTTTCTCCCACATACACTCATAATCATTTTTTTTTTACAGTAGCTATAAAAAGTCTTCATCCCCTTAGAAGTGTTCACATTTAATTGGTATACAACATTGACTCACAGTAGATTTAATTTGGCTTTTTTGTACTGATCAACAGAAATAGACTCTTTAATGTCCAAGTGAGAGCAGATCTCTGCAAAGTGGTCTAAATTAATTGCAAATTGAAAATAAAAAATAATAGATCACATTAAATATTCACTCCATTTCATATGACACACCTAAACCATCACTGGAGCAGCCAATTGCTTTTAGAAGTTACAGAATTAATTCAATGAAGATCAGCCGACTGGGTTTTTAATTGATTGTTTTCTACATGAATCTAAAAATATTGGGTGGTATGGTGGTGCAGTGGTAGCGCTGCTGCCTCGCAGTAAGGAGACCTGGGTTCACTTCCTGGGTCCTCCCTGTGTGGAGATTGCATGTTCTCCCCGTGTCTGCGTGGGTTTGCTCCGGTTTCCTCCCACAGTACAAAGACATGCAGGTTAGGTGCATTGGCGATTCTAGATTGTCCCTAGTGTGTGCTTGGTGGGTGTGTGTGTCCTGCGGTGGGCTGGCGCCCTGCCCAGGATTGGTTCCTGCCTTGTGCCCTGTGTTGGCTGGGATTGGCTCCAGCAGACCCTGTGTTCGGATTCAGCGGGTTGGAAAATGAATGGCTAAATTAAAAATACTTTCATTTTTCTGAAGAGTACAAGTTTTGTTGTGATATTTTCGAGTTTCCACAAAGCGTTTATAATTGGCCATTTATTTATCTTTTTAAAATAATTTAGTTAGGTTATTCCAAGGTATATTAAAGCAAATTTATATTTTTTAAGGATTTAGATTTTCATACTTTTTTTATTTTATTCTTTTTCATACTTTCTTCACAAATTCTTCTGTTAAGTTTATACCTCTTTAAATAAACCCGTAAAACTATGACCGAGGAAGAAAGGATTTATATTGATGAAGTAATGGTCCCTCACTGCGTGGTGTGGATGAGCGGTGATGGCGTGTTCCTGTTCTCCTCGCTGGCCTACTTTGTGCACGGCACCGCCTCACTGGCTGCTCAGATGCGGGTTGACATTTTAGATTGCCTAGGATTTGTAATTTTTTATGATCTTAAAAACCCCTCAAAATTAATATTATAACATTCACCTTCATCAGTTTTTATTAACAAATAAATTTAGCACTTAAAACTGGTTACTAAATAATACCAAGGGTGGTGATGAGATCACTGGGGTTTTAGTCCAAAACCAGTTTTGATCATCACTGTTTAAGTCTTCTATACTTAAAACAGCTTATATTTGAGTAAACCATTTCAAGAAATAATTAGTAACCTATTTTGTTTCATTTTTGTGGTAAATCGTGCCTTATTACCTTTACAGGACGTATACTGTCACTCTGTATATTTTAGAACTCATTCTTCCTGTTGCTATCCCGTAGCGAAGCACGGGTATTCAGCTAGTTCAGCATAAGACCCGCAAATCCTTCATGTCAAAATAATTTTGCCAGTGTATCAAAGGCTCTTAATATGCCACACTTCACAGAGATGACTAAGCACTATACTGATGCTTCGTAAGAGTTATTAGGTCATAAAGAAGCCTTTGAGATGGTCTTATTATATGCAGTAACTGTTGTAATAAACAAGACAGAAACAAAGTGTTAGGGTACCTTTGGGCAAACCCCATATAACTGAATGTTAATTTCTTTCAATATAAAGTGTGTGAAGTCTTCTCAGACCTGAGTCTCATTTGGCAGACTGCCCAAGAAGGCGGTTCTTCCTGTCATATGAAGGGGCGGGTCCAGGTGGACAGACACTGGAAGTGACATTGGTGAAGGAGAGCTGTCAATCTTCCAGTCTGCAGAGAGAGGAAAAGAGAGAATGTTATCACACAACGCCAATCCCTGGACCAGTAGAGAATTGCCATCACCAAAGCCCTTAAACTATATCCATGTATGCGTAATAGACACACTTTTGCAGTACCTAAACTAAACTGTTGCCAAAAATTCTGTTGTATTGCAGCAGCAATGAAATCGATCCATAGTCAGTCCTGAACACTTTCTCATGTTTCGCATATTCATCTTTTTGCTGTTCACAAATCACACATTTCTTTCAATGAAGGCATTTCCAGTTCTTTAAATCCATTGATCGCTTCACTGAATTGTGGTCACATCACTCTTGTGCTAACTTTGCTGCCACTTTCCATCACCAGCAATCACTTTGTCTGAAAATCTACACATGACAATATAAGACATGTTATACTCCTCTGAGAAACTACTGATCAATTGGGCTGCTCAATCAAAAACACAAAGAGACCAGCAGGAATCAGTCCTTGGACAGAAGATGGACTTCAGTTCACTAACATTCCTGCAATAATAATTCACTTAATGTCCTTGGTGTTGCCCAAAAGTGAGCACTGCTGTGTTTTGTTTTTTTTTAAAGTAAAATGAAATTCAGAAAAGCTTGAAAGTGTCAAATAAATAATACCTCAAAATCCAACTTGACTTCAAGTTAAAGCTGACAGCGTTTGACTTCCAGTTATGCCTTTTAGGGAGTTGTTAGCGATTTCTTTTTGTCTACCTAGGCCTTTGTAAATCAGGGATATTGGCTTGTTAAGCTTTGTTGTAGGCTTATTATGCTTATTCTCCAATGCGCCTCATTAACAGTCAATTGGCCATTAAAGGAGGATTTACAGTCCCTGTTCTGAAGACCCGTCTTATCATAATAAGGGTTTACGGCTGATGAATTGCCACCTTCACCTCGGAATTTGAGCTGTTTATTAGGATCCAGTAAGCCCTTTACAAAAGACACAAACAAGTTTAACTAACTCATCCATTGCCTTTCATGTGTGGCTTTCATTTGTTCAGAGTTTTTTTTTTCCACCAATAGATTTTTGGAGAAAGGTTGTCCATCTTTTTCTGGTGAGATATGCTAGCTGCTTAAGAAAACAAATAATTAAAAACACATAAAACAATGAGTCACTGGTTTCTTAAAAAGTGAACTGATGCATTCAGAAAATCCCCATGGGTGATGGTTTATCACTGAAATTGATTCCTGTCCTGATATCTTTCCGGTACATTCTACACATACAATTTTACACTCACTGAGCAAACTTTGTAACACTATACTAAGACTGGGTTGGGCCTCCTTGTATTCTCAAAATAGCCTCAGTTCTTCCACAACATGGTGGAAGCATTCTTTTGAGATTCTGGTCTATGTTGACATGATTGCATTACGCAGTTTCTGCAGATTTGTCAGCTGCACATTCACGATGTGAACCTACCATATCCATTGGATTCTGATCCAGTGGCTTAGATGACCACTAAAGAACAATGAACTCATTGTGATGTCAAAGATGACTTTTGCTTTATGATATGGTGCACTGTCTTGCTTGAAGTAGCCAATAGAAGACAGGTAAATTGTGGCCATGAAAGGATGCACACGGTCAGCAGCAGTACTCAAATAGGCCATGGCATTCAAGCAAACTATGCCAAGAAAACATCCATCCATCCATCCAACCCGCTGAATCCGAACACAGGGTCACGGGGGTCTGCTGGAGCCAATCCCAGCCAACACAGGGCAGGAACCAATCCCGGGCAGGGTGTCAACCCACCGCAGGACACACACAAACACACCAAGCACACACTAGGGCCAATTTAGAATCGCCAATCCACCTAACCTGCATGTCTTTGGACCGTGAGAGGAAACCGGAGCGCCCGGAGGAAACCCACGCAGACACGGGGAGAACATGCAAACTCCACGCAGGGAGGACCCAGGAAGCGAACCTGGGTCTCCTAACTGTGAGGCAGCAGCGCTACCCACTGCGCCACTGTGCTGCTCTCCAAGAAAACATTCCTAGCACTATTACACCACCGCCACCAGTTAACACAAGGCTGCATGGATTCATACTGGTGACACCAAATTCTGAGTATACCCTCTGTGTGTCTCAGCAGACCAAGCTAAGCTTTTCCAGTCTTTCAGTTGTCTGGTTTTGGTGAGCCTGTTCCCACTGCAGCCTCAGCTTTTTATCCTTGGTTGGGATTGTGATATCCCATGTAGTGGGAAGTGGCCCCAGCCAACACTCTGGACATCTGATAGTTCATGAACCGAACAGGATCAGCAGAGAGATGAGACACAGACAAAAATTGAAGGGTGAATGGTGCAAGTTTATTTACAAGAGTGCTGTACAACTAAAATGCAACAGTGTCAGGTGGGCTTTGAGACACAGTCCTTCAATACTGACACTTCTTCAGAAATAAATAAAAACAATATAAAAACAAGGAAAAATATGGTGTATTTATAAAAACAGTGCACTCCTACAAAAACTACACACACACTCCAATAATGAAGGTTGTCTTCTTTCATCCCTGGCTCAAGACGTTCCTCCAGCAGGAAAGAAAAATGCACAAAAACAAGTGTATGTATATACAAAAAAACAATTGCACCAAACCCAAAATCAAAAACTATCCCAGCACCAAATAAGTAGGCCTATATATACCTCCACCAAAAATAATCACTAGGAGATACTGTATATAACTCAATATACAAAAAGAATATACTGTATACAAAAGCCCCCAATATTACAATTGCTCCTCCAAATAGCTCAGCAGTGTTTACTCCTACCTCGCTTTTAGGTCCACTGACAACCCCTGTTGGCCGGTATCTCCTTAAATTTAACCGGCAAGATTGTCCTGCCAACACGTCTACCTCATGCACCTATCCAGGTAGACGCTAGCGCGTGAATGCCACGCTCCGGGAAACTATGTATTTAAAACTGAACCCCTGCGGGTCGCGCGCGAATAAACCCTCCGGGACAGCCAACGGCTATGCTGAGCTCAAGCACACCCGTTGCCGACTCACCAGTAAGTAAAATCATTTCTTTAACATTATGGGATCCCCATCTCTGACTCAATCAAATGCCGGCTTTCTCTTTTAGGCGCGCCGCACTTTAAACCACCTGCACGGGGCAGGCTGCGAGGACACCAGCGTGTAAAGATGAACACGTGCGGTGGCGCCCGTACTGGCCATTATACCGGCTCCACATGTGTCCAGACACAGCGCTCACCCGCTAGCGGCCCCAAGTTCCTGCGACAGCGCCCTCAACACAACAACTGTAAGCACACCTCCTTATAACCATACAAATGCTGCTGCTTCACTTTCAAGGCCTCTTCAACTTAAATTTGGTAATGCGTGGCACAGGGACCCAGTGTGGTCTGCAGTTGCAGCCCATCTGCCTCAAGGTTCAACGTGTTATACATTATTACCACAGTGGCACAGAATGATTATCTCAGGTATAGCAAAATGTTATAGCAGTTAAGGCTCTGGATTTCCATCCCTGAGGTTATGGGTTCAAGTCCTGCAAGTCCTGATACTGTGTGACCATGAGCAAGTCTTTTGACCTGCCTGTGCTCCAATTTAAAAAACCAAAAGAAATGAAACCAATTGTATCATAAGTGTTGTAAGTCACCTTGGATAAAGGCATTGGTCAGATAAGTAAACGTAATTCTGAGTTACTGTAGCCTTTCTGTTAGCTAGGGCCAGTTTGACCATTCTCCTCTAACCTCTCTCCTCAACAAGGGGCTCCAATGCACAGAACTGAAGCTCACTAATTTTTTTTTTTTGTTTCTCTCACCATTCTGAGTAAATTCTAGACACTGTTGTGTGGGGAAATTCCAAGAAATCAGCTATTACAGAAATACTGAAACCAGGCCAACTGACACCAACAATCATGCAACGGTCAAAATCACTGAGATCACATTCTGCTGTTTGATGTGAACATTAACTGAAGCTCATAACCTGAATCTGTGTGATTTTATGCATTGTGCTGCTGCCACGTGATTGGTTAATTGCATTGATAAGCTGGTGTATGGTGCTACTAATAATTTGTTCAGTGGGAGTTGGTTTGTTTAGGTTCTCTCATTTATGTGTGTTATAAAACTTTGCAACTCAAAATGAGCCAAGTCACACTGAGTGCACCAATTTAGTTCTGCAGTGTACTATGGCCCTATTACCATGGTTATATTTTCTAAAATTTCCTCAGCTAATGAATTCCAAGCCTACAGGGATTCACATAATACACTTTTATGTGTCAGAGACTGAGATGTAAAAGTCATCTGATTCTGTCTAACCAGTCTGAGAGGGCCCTCTTTTAGAAATCAACAAATGTATTTCTATCAAGAATGCTTATTTATATGTTTCATGTATTAATAGGGAAAATGTGCAGGCACATCATGTAATTTATTTCAAGAAAATGATACTTCATCATTATCACCATCAGGTGTCATTCTCTATCAGAGGGCTCACAGTCATGCTTCTCCATCTTACTCGTTTTTCAGCTACCCTCTTTTCTACTCCTGATCTTTCCCTGAATTCATCTAGCCAGGTTCTTCTTAATTTTCATTTGCTTCATTCCCCTTCTAGAAAACGTACTAGACCATTAGCTCTCACACCAATACATGCAGAGTCACATTCTGTCCAGAACATTGGGCGACTAGAGTCTTCCTGAGAGAATGCAGGATGGCCCCTCTGCAGTAGCAATGAGATATTGGGAAGTGGAGACTGTGGGGTATCGTGATTTTACAGTGCTGTATACTAACACATTTACATTGCTTATACACATGATAACTCTAAAGAATAAAACCAAACAATTGTAGCTTTCATTGCCACTCATGTAATAAGGTACTTTATTACTTGTGTACTTTTCACAACACCTTATGCACTTGTTTGGGGTGTAGTGCTCTGTTACAATGCTATCTACAACCACTTTGACATGACTTGCACAGATGATAACTCAATCGAATTAGAAAGCCTTATACAACCCCTCAGGTCATGTTTTATTTAGAGGGGCAAGAAAAAGTATGTAAACCCTTTGGAAAAACTGCAATCATGTATACATTTGTCATAAAATATAGTTTAATCTTCATCTAAGTTACAATAATGAAGAAACACATTCTGTTTTAACAACAAGTCAGGTCAGGTTGGGAAGCATGCACTGGTACAGCACATTGCCGCACCCATCACACGACAAAACAGCTGTGGGATCCTGGTTGGCGACCCCCCAGGCACACATGCAGTCCAGTTCCATCCTCCGGTAATGATCCACTATCTGCTACAGCAAGGTGTTATCTGGGCAGCCATCTTGGCCTGGTCCAACCATTCAGGTCCTCAGCAATGAAGATTCTGTGAGCTGGATCATCCTCGTGATCACCCTCCTCCTAATTGGAGGATCAGTCTCAATAACCATGGACCCAGAGATATCCAACATCCTAGCCAGAGGATCAGCTTTTAAAAGCTGCTCAAAGTAGGCAGCCCAGCGGTGTCAGTGTCATCCGTAAGGACCATTCCATCAGCCGCCCTGACTGTGACTTATTGTATACTTATTGTATTGTTGTTGTACACATTGAAGACATTTTTCAAACTGCCATAGGGCAGGTTGGGAAATATATGGAACCCTTATGCTGATGACCAGAGACAGAAGTTGACAAATCTCTATCCAATCAATGAAATGAGATTGGAGGCGTGGCTTAGAGATACTTTGACCAATAAAAACGACTCATGAATTTTGAGTTTGCTATGCACAAGAAGCATCTGCTGATATGCAGCCTCATTAAAGCAAGATCTTAGAAGACTTATGATCAAGAATTGTTGATTTGAATGATTCTGGAAAGGGATTCAAAATCATTCCAAAGAGTTTAAATACTCAACAGTCCACAGTTAAATAAACTATGCATAAATGATGAGATGATTTAGTACTGTGGCTGAGCTCTACAAAAGTGCCAGTCAGGCCAAGATGACTTGATATACTGAATGCAGAATGTTCAATGAGGTAGAAAAGATTGCTAGAGTAATATCTAATGGCTTGAAGGAATCATTGGAACATCTCTGTTCATGAGTCTACCATGCACATAATATAGAACAGGCATTTTGTCCATGGCAGGACTAATTAAAACTAATTCTTTCCATAATTTTTAACACTTCAATCATGCCTCCTCTAAATCTCTGACTACTTAAAGTGAAAAGGTAAATCTCCTTCAGTCTTTTCTCATTGTTCATGTCACGTAGTCCTGGAATAAGCCTAACCGGTGTCCTCTGTTCCTTCTCTTGTTTTTTGTAATATGCACAGTACTTTAGGTGAGGGTGCATTACATAATTTAAGCATAACATCCCTTGACTTGTACTCACATCATAATATAGAACCAAACATCCCATTAGCCTTCTTGATTGCTTTGTTACACTCTCTGGATGTTGATAGTGATGAGACCACTATGACTCCCTGGTCCTTCTTGTAAGGTGTAGTTTCAGACCTCCCATTGTGTATTCATTTTGCTTTGTACATGTAATACTTTACATTTACTTACATTAAGTATAATTTGCCACAAATCTGACTGAGCCTTTATTCTATTAAAGTCTGTCTGTAACAATTTAGCTGATTGTACATTACCAGTAAACCCCCGATTCTCTAAAGAATCACAAATCCAAGAATGGCAATTACTTTCTGTTCTCTCCAATCTTTGTAGGGATGTAAGATCATGGAGGGTGGGAGCGTCCTGGGAAAGTTTTCATTTAATGAAATAAATAAATTTGTAGTAAAGCTGTTTCTTTTTGGAGTCATGACTCGTTTGGCTCTGGTGTTTCAGAAGCGTGTTGTAGGCGCCTTCGTTCATTGTTTTTATCCATGCAGACTTGTTTTTGTTTTTCTATGGGTGTGTTGTTAGTTAGAAGTCGTTTGCTGTTAGGAATCATAATTGAACCCCTGACCACAGGCACTGTGGAGTAGCTGACTGCTGGCACTGTCAGTAGTCACTACTACCTCAAGTTTAAATACATAGACATATATACTGTAGATAGACGCTGCATTCACTGTGTTATTGCGAGTGGCAAAAGTGCCATTTAAACTAATACAGGTAGACGTGGAAATCGGGTTTTCTGATGAAAAAACAATGTTTAAAACAGTATCGTTTACATACAACAGATTTTGGCGAATCGTTTAAATGCAATTATTTATATCCATTTATACACTAATAATGGCAATTATTAAATAATAATAATAATTATTATTATTATTAACCATTCCTCCCATATAAGTAACATTTTGGGGACTGCCTTCTTCTATCTTCGAAACATTTCCAGACTTTGTCCTGTTCTTATGCAACACAGTACTGAAGTATTGGTTAATGCCCGAGTCACCTCACGCATAGATTACTGTAATGCTATTCTATCTGGCATCCCACAAAAACTTATCCATCGCTTAGAACTTCTTCAAAATACTGCTGCCAGGATAATATCCTGCTGTTGTAAATCCACTGAACATATTACACCTATTCTCTCTCAACTTCACTGGCTCCCTGTTAACTACAGAATACAATACTAAATACCGCTCTTAACATTTAAAGCTCTCCACAACCTCACTGATCTCCTCCAGACTTACACTTCTCTCGCTCACTCAGATCCTGTAATTTGAGAGTATTCAGTCTGGCAATATGGTGCAGCCTTAGTTTGTGGAAGACAGACACAACTAAAGACATGAGCATAAAATGATGGTTGTCAATTTCAAACTGTGTTTCCTCAATGTGCTCCTTGAGAAAAAACATCAAGTTTGAGAAATGTTAACAGCTAACAACAATCTACATAGTGACTAAATACATTTAGCCAAAACGTTGTTTGGAGGCTCACTTGAGCACATAAATGCATAGCTTTGCTAGCTTAGCCTGGCTTAGCTAAAGTAAAGGTTACAAAACGGTATTTTCTAACGGCCAAATATAACCAAAACAATTGTTCAGCCTTACCTATGAAATGTAATCCCCCGGGATGTGGTTTGGAGCGTACAGCGGTTTGTACAATCCCAAGCAGCACATTATTCATTACTTCACTCCAGAGCAGTGCCACTCACAATATGGCGGCGATGTTGACGTACGATTC